>NC_088624.1:5893227-6193227 GCF_036013475.1 Columba livia
GAGGAGTGGCTGACACTGGAATCTGTGCTGCCATCCAGAGACCTGGACAGGCTGGAGGGTTGAGCGGGGAAAAAAATAATGAAATATAACAAGGGAAAGTGTAGAGTATTGCATCTGGGTAAGAACAACCCCAGGTTCCATTATAAGTTGGGAAATGACTTATCAGAGAGCAGTGTAGGGGAAAGGGACCTGGGGGTCCTGGTGGACACCATGAGTCAGCACTGTGCCCTTGTGGCCAAGAAGGCTGATGGCATCCTGGGGTGTATTAGAACGGGGGCGGTTAGTAGGCTGAGAGAGGTCCTCCTTCCCCTCTACTCTGCCCTGGTGACACCACACCTGGAATATTGTGTCCAGTTCTGGGCCCCCCAGTTCCAGAAGGACAGGGAACTGCTGGAGAGAGTCCAGTGCAGCCACCAAGATGATAAAGGGAGTAGAGCACCTCCCTTATAAGGAAAGGCTGAGGGAGCTGGGTCTCTTTACTTTGGAGAAGAAGAGACTGAGGGGTGACCTTATTAATGTTTACAAATATATAAAGGGTGAGTGTCAGGAGAATTGAGCCAGACCCTTCTTAGTGACAACCAATGGTAGGGCAAGGGGTAATGGGTTCAAACTGGAACACAAGAGGTTCCACTTAAATTTGAGAAGATACTTCTTCTCAGTGAGAGTATCAGAACACTGCAACAGGCTGCCCAGGGTGATTGTGGAGTCTCCTGCTCTGAAGACATTCAAAACCCACCTGGACACATTCCAGTGTAACCTCATCTAAGTGTTCCTGTTCCGGCAAGGGGATTGGACTAGATGATCTTTGGAGGTCCCTTCCAATCCTTAACATTCTGTGACTCTGTGATTCTGTGAAGGGTGATGTAGATGACCTCTGAAGGTGACTTCTCACCTACATTCTGACTCTGTAATCCCCTCCTTCCCCTGCCCTCCCTGACCCCTTCATGTCCTTGGACACAATAATCCTCACACACCCTCTTGCCACAACACAACTTTCAGGCATTGTGCTGGGACTACACAGAGGAAACTGAAGGGAGACTCTCAGCCTCCTCACCGCCAATCGCAGGAAATCAGTGGCTGCTGTTTCCAGCCCCTGAGCTCGGAGACAGCTCTGGGAAGCTGGTCCATCTCCTGGGTCAGGGCCCTGCTGTTCCCCAGGCTGCAGCTGGCGCTGTGTGGGCTTCTCCTTGCTGGAGGAGGAGGCGAGTCCATTTCCCAGGAGCCAAAGTTGTGGCCGTGCAGAGCCCTGGAGCGAGACCCCGCTTCAAAAAGGGGCTTTTGGAGGGCCAGACCCTGAGCGGCGCTAGAGGAGAAGAGAGGAGGGGAAAAGAGAGGAGGGGAGCGGAGGGCAGCGGAGAGGAGGGGAGGGGAGGGGGAGGGGAGAATGCGAGGAGAGGCGAGGCGAGGCGAGGAGAGGAGAGAGCCGGGACTGCGCGGGCGGCGGAGCGGCGGGATGCGGCGGTGCCGGGGCGCAGGGCTGGCAGGACTGGCCGCGGTGCTCCTGGGTGCGCAGGGCTGGCGGGGCTGGGTGGGGGATAGAGCTGAGCTTGGGTGTCCCCCGCAGTTTCCTCGATGCTCTCATCCCCTCTGACTACCTCATGGATCTCTGGTTCCGAACCACCCTCCTGTCCATCCCACATTGCCTCTAGAAAAATCATCGCTCTATTCTTTGTCCATTACTTCACACGCTGACGTCCTCTGGAAACCATTTCCACATCACATCTATGTTCCTGACTGCTTCTGCAGGACTTGTCCTGAGAAACAGTAGACAGAGTTGGGCAGAAAGCAAGCTTTGACGATTTTTTTTTCTTCTTTTTCTCCTCAGCAGTGACTGCGGGTAGAGCGCAGGTGCAGCAGGAGCCATCGGCAGAAACCATCGAGGGCACCGAAATCAGCATCAACTGCTCGCATCCCAACATACAATCGTTCGAATACATCTACTGGTACCGTCAGCTCCCGCACAGAAGCCCCGCATTCCTCACGTTTGTTCAAAAAGGAATCAAAGCGCTGTCGGACCCGCCGGGGCAGCTGTCTGTGGCGACAGACCGCCGGTCCAGCGCCCTGTGGCTCGAACGGCCCCGGCGCGGGGACGCGGCGGTGTATTACTGCGTCGTGGGAGACACGGGGAGAGGAGCCGGGGCTGCGGCCGCGCACGAACCGCCGCGGGCGGTGCCGGGCGGGCGTGGCGGGGGCGGGGGACAGTCCTGGTCGAACCGCCAGGGGGCGCTGCCGCTCTGCCCGCCGGGGCCGCTTTTCCTTGTCTCTGCTCCTTCCCATGAACATTCTTGCCCTGCACACTCCCCAAATAATTTTCACTGCTTCCCCTAAGGAGTCTCATTCCCTGTGGGCAGAAACACCCCGCAGTTTATATGATGATCACCTCACCTTTACGGGAGGTGTCATCCCCACACAAGGGGACGATTGTAATAACCTAACGGTTAGTGAGAAGCTCATGGTAAACAGGCTTATGCTGGATGTCCTCCTGCCAAATAGAAGCTGTGTGTCTGAACCTGGGTAGGAGTGTTTGCAGCTGGTGCTGTTCCCAGACATTTTGCCTTGAGGTGACTCATCCATGGCCTTGGAGGAGGGGGCAGTAAACCCCTGTGGGGAGAGGGACTCATGCTGACTCCTCCTTCCAGGTACCTTGGTCTGTGTCTCATTCTGCCTCCTACCAAGGGACAAGGAGGACATAGGTGGTCTTTAACCCCCTTAATATATTGAAAGACCACACAGAGGTCTCTCTGCAGCCTTCTCTTCAGCTTTTCTTCATCAGACTAGTACTTCTAGTTCAGTTTTCTTCGTCAGACTAGTTCTTCATCAGTTCTAGTTCTTGAATTGTTTTTTTGTGGCCATCTCCTGGAGGGCCTACTCTAACAGGTCCATGTCTTTTTTATTGGGAAGCCCAGAACTGGTCAAAGTCCTCCAGGAAGGGTGTCACGAGAGCCAAGTCCAGGGGAGAATCACTTCCCTTCACCTGCTGGCTGCACTTCTTTTGATGCAGCCAAGGATACAATTGGCTTTCTGGGCAGCAAGCACACATTGCTGTCTCATGTCCAAGTAGTCGACCACCAGTGTCACCGAGTCCTTCTCCAGAGGACTGGTCTCAATTCCTTCATTGCCCAACCTATATTGATACTGGGAATTGCCCTGACCCAGGTGCAGGACCTTGCACTTTGCCTTGCTGAACCTTATGAGCCCCCTTAAGCTCTCTTTTTCTGATCGTGTGATCCCTTCCTGGAACATCACCCCAGGCCCTTTGCTCATCAGCTGTGTTCATCAATCCCTCACAGGGCTGCTGGATACTCTCTCCCTCCCACGTAATTCCTAGTATAAAGGCCTCCTTATCAGGTCAGCTATCTTAATCACAAAGGCAACTTTCCCTACTTGGTGAGGTGGATCCCACCTCTCCTGAGCAGATGCTGCTCTGCAAACAGGGTCCCATGGCTGTGGGACCTTAAACCCTGTCAGCAGCTCCAGCCAATTTTTGACCTGCATTATCAATTCCCTTCTACTCACACCGCCAGGACTGAGGACAACACCACTTGGACCCCCACGCCGTTGACTACCTTTCTGCAGAGCTTTGTAATCTCTTTTGGTATTGTCCAGGTTTCCCCTATTAGTATCATTTATGCCCATAAGGAATAACAGTAGGGGTAACAGTCAGAGAGCCAAGTGAGGTTAGGCAGTTCCTCCACATCATCCCAGACATGATCCCCTGGCAGGTAGTAAACCTCTCTAGATGATAGGCCAGGTTGACAGATTGGTGTCTCTGTCCCCTGCAACACAAAATCATCCACAAGGATCACTCACTGCTTCCTCCTGGTAGCCACGCGTGGTTTAGGGTCAGGTAGACCAGGTGCTTTGCTTCAAGGCACATCTGGCACCTCTTTAATGTTGAAGGCAGTGAACCTATTCTGTACTTGTCAGCCCTTGGGTGGGGCAGCAGCCCCACTCCGTTCCAGAAGTGACAGGCTTCCATCCTGAGATTGCTCCCTGTGAATCTACTTTTGAAGGCTTTAGAATCCACAAGTGGTGGTTGTTTTTAGGAACTGCCTTTAAAAATCACAGGAGCAGGCAATTCCATTGTGTCCTAACTTAAGAAAGCATGGCAGAAGACTAGCTTGGTTGAACAGGAAACTCCTTGTAGAACTCAAGAGAAAAAAGAAATCGTGCAGTCTCTGTGTTTCACAGGAAGATTACAGAGCTGTGGTTCACCTATCCAGGGAGAAGACAGGAAAAGCCAGAGCTCAATTAGAGTTGATATTGGCCGTGTTGTTTCAGGCAACAAGAAAGACCTTTTTAAGTATAATAGTAACAAGAGGAAGTCTAAAGAAAGTAAAGATAAGAGTGACTTACAAAACACCTAATCAAAAACTACAGAGACTAGTGACCTTGCAGCTTTAGACATTCTGCAGCTTGAAGAATTAACTGAGTCTTTTTTTAGCATATATCTTGAGACTGTCAGATAAAGAATCCTTTAGCTGAACGTTACTCATTATATGCTAAAATTTTCACCTAACAAATATGGAAACATGTAACCAGTTGGTTCTCAAGTACTGCCCTAAATGTGTGGATGAACTGATAGGATTATGAGAGTAATAGCTATTATTATTCTTTCTGTCATGCTGGATTTATTCCAGCATCTGGACTTGCACAACTCTGTAATAAATAGTATCTCATCTCTGTGTGTAAAATCTGGCTCAACAGTGCCCTGGAATTGAACCCTGGTTTTGGGAAAACATTTGCAATATGTGGGCCATGCAAGATGCTCCGCTGAAGGGTGATACGGCTGCATGGGGAGTCTGTCCCTGCTGTCCATGCACAGGTGTGCTGGACATGGCCCCTGACCGGGTGATGTGGCACATGGAATATAGAGGGTAAGTCATCCCCAAGGCCCCAATTTACCCTTTCCAGGCATCCTGTGCCAATCCCTTCTTCTGAGCCACCTTGCCCAGCACCGCTGTGCCCAAAGCAAGGGGAGTGCTCTTCCCCAAGAGTCTCTGGGACTGCTGACCTCCCTGGGGCCTCCCAAATGCCCACACATCCTCTCTGGAGGACAGCAGTTGTCAGCATTCCTGTTCACATGACATTCTCCAGTGTCAATGGGGTATTTCTTAGCAGAATTGCAACAAGGCAAGGACTGGTTGCCATTGGCTGTGCAGTAACCAGGGTTGTCTTCCTCACTTTCAAGAGGCAGTACCAGGAAGAGAAGCCACTGTAATGTGTCCCACTTTCCAGTGCTTCTAGGAGTGACGAATTAGGTATGCTTCCACCCAATCCATAGAATCATAGAATGTCCTGCGTTGGAAGGGACCCTCAAGGATCATCGAGTCCAACTCCTGTCCCCACATATGACAACCCCATAGTTCTCACCATGAGTGCAAGGGTGTTGTCCAGTCACTTCTTGAACACTGTCGAGCTTTTGGCCGTGACACCTCCCTGAGGAGCCTGTTCCAGAGCTCCACCACTCCCTGCGTGAAGAACCTTTTCCTAATGCTCAACCTAAACCTCCTCTGGCACATCTTCTTGCCATTCCCTTGGGTTCTGTCATTGGCCACCAGAGAGAAGAGATCAGTGTCTGCCCCTTGTCTTCCCCTTGTGAGGAAGCTGTAGACCGTGATGAGGTCTACCCTCAGTGTCTTCTTCTCCAGACTCAACAGACATAGTGACTTTAGCCACTCCTCTTACAGCTTCCACTCAAAACCCTTCAGCAACTTCAAGGGCCTCCTCTGGACACTCTCCTGAAGCTTTATATACTTTTTAAATTGTAGCTCCCAGACCTGCACACGGTATTTCCACAAAGCAATGGCTTTCTCCCTCAGCAGGCAGTATGTAGGTGGAAAGACAACCTATGGGACACAGGCAGGCTTGCAGAATTCTTTATTGAGTCTAAAGAGGGAAATAAGTTCACTCCAGCTGGAGGCCCCAGTATGGCAAGGAGCAGGAACAGCCAAGAATCTGTTCCCCTTTTCCTGTCCAGCTGTTCCAAAAGAGGGGACAGCTTAGCAGCTCACCCCAGGTTGGATTCTGGGGTCCTCATAGCAGGATTTGAGGGGAGCACAAAACAAAGAGAAAAAAAGCGTGAGCAGAAGAGAGGGAAAGTACACATTTTCCATGTGTTCAGAAAGTCATGTTTCAGCCTACCCTTGAAGGACAAGCCAGAGAAGACTTGAAAACAATGTCTGGAAACAATGGCATAAAGTTTGATTGTCTGTCCGGCACCACGATCTGAGTTCCTAGGGGTCCGTAGCCAAGGCCATTGCCAACGTCTTTAGCATGGGGGGCATCTGCTGCAGCTGGAAATGCAGGACAGGTCACAGCAGCCAGAGTTGATGGGCACTCCATCACAGCTGAGGATTCTGCCAACAGCAGCAGAGGTGGAGGAGCCCACAACGGTGTTCTGAGGGAAGGAGCTGAGGATGGGGCCAGGCAGGGTCACCACCACAGGGGCGGGCTGGATGATGATGGTGGAGCTCTGGCACTGCCTGACACAGGGCTCAGTGCAGCTGTTGGCCAGTGGGGTGGGGCCACAGGGCTGGCAGGACTGGCACTGGTCATTGCAGGACATGTCTTGAGTCTGGAGCTGCACCTGGAGAGGGGGCATTGAGGAAGCAAAATGTGAGAATGAGTGAGGAGCAGCCCAGCCCCACACTATGGGGGAGCCAAAGAACATGAAGGGACAGGAGGTGCAGTCTGTGAAAAGATTCATAAGGGCTTCTTAGCTTAGTTGTGCCAGGTCCAAAAGGAATCACCAACTCCTATGAAGTTACTGGTTAGTCCCTGAGTCTGGAAGCCACCTCACTACAGTCCCAGCCTCCCTCCATGTCTAACCTTTTCCCCAGCTCCCTCTCTCATAGCAAGCTGCCCCGTGATCTGACACAGAACAAAGCTGGTGTCAGCTAAGAGGTCCCTTGAGGTGAGACTTCCTTTTAGAGAAAGCAGAGAAAGAGAAGAGGCTTCAAACTCACCTGACTCCCAAGGAGAAGGAGGCAAGAGAAGTGGATGAGAGAGTGAGGAGCTGGGCTGACTTTTATCACGCACCCTTACTGCCCCAGGCTGACAGAGGCATCCCTTGCAGAGGTGATTAATCACTGACAAGCTCATCTTGAATGCAAAACATCCCAGCTAATGCTATGGGCTGTGTTTTGGCTTCTTCAGCTGCTGTCTTTCCATTTCCTGCTGTATGCCAAGCACATTCCCTAGTGAAGGCATCTTTTGTGTGACCGGATGAGAGGCTCATGCATTTCCCGTGCAAAACACATCATTGTGGGCAGAGGACTCAGCTCCCATGATGGAAGAGTCTAGTAACGGGCACCTGACATACACTCAACAGGCAACACACATACATACACACATATGTCTAGACCTCTAGTCCTCTAGAGTTAATTGAGAAGCCTCAGGACAGCCAGTGTGGGTCTGTCTACACTGTGCACAGTCACCACACAGGTGTTGGAATTGGGAGACTCACCTTCTGCAAGTCCTGTTTCCAAGGGTTCAGTGTGGTTGAGGGAAGACTGGTCTGTGCCCAGCCTGAGCCCATTCACCATCATGAAAATCCTTTTCCTTCTGTCTGTCTGTTCCTGAGTACTGTGGACATGGATATGGGCTGTAACCATGGGATGGAACAGCTTGTAGGCTCTGGTAGGACAACCTGTGGGTTCATTTCTCATTGTATGATAAAGCAAGCCATGACAACAGCAGGTCTGCAGGGTTCACCATGACCTTATGCCATGAGGATGGAGTCAGGCTCTTCTCGGTGGCAAACAATGATAGGACAAGGGGTAATGGGATCAAGCTGGAACACAAGAGGTTCCACTTAAATTTGAGAAAAAGCTTCTTCTCAGTGAGGGTGACAGAGCACTGGAACAGGCTGCCCAGGGAGGTTGTGGAGTCTCCTTCTCTGGAGACATTCAAAACCCGCCTGGACATTTTCCTGTGTGACCTCACCTAGGCGTTCCTGCTCCAGCAGGGGGATTGGACTGGATGATCTTTTGAGGTCCCTTCCAATCCCAAACATACTGTGATACTGTGAACTGGAGTGAAACCACAATCAGTAATGGCAGGATCTGGGTCTCCAGAAAGATGATTTATCCCATTTACAGTGCACACCTGCTTTGGGATGGGCTGAGTCCTGTGTGTGAGCTGGTGTCTCTTCTCCGACTGTAGGAAGAATCTGTAGAGTCTGTTAAAAGAGAGACTACAGGAGACCATGAAAATGATCAGAGGGTTGGAACACCTCTCCTATGCAGAAAGGCTAGAGGTGGAGTTGTTCAGTCTGGAGAGGAGAAGGCTCTGGGGAGACGTAATTTCACTCATTCAATACCTAAACGGAGGTTTATGAGAAAGACAGAGAAAGACATTTTACTAAGGCCTCTAATGACAGGACAAGAGGCTATGGCTGTAAGCAGTAAAAAGTGGATTTAGATTGGACATAAGGATGACAATTTTTCCAATGAGGGTGGTGAGACACTGGAAGAGGTTGCCCAGAGATGTTGTATATGCCCCATCACTGAAAGTGTTCCAGGTCAGGTTAGACGGGGCTTTAAGCAATCTGATCCAATGAGAGATGTCTCTGGCCATGGCAGTGGAATTGGACCATATGGTCTTTCAATGTCCATTCCTACGCAAATAGTTCTATGATTCTATGAATTATGCTGGTAACAAAGGTTGGTCTGTGAGGCCCTTCCCTCCGGGCCACTGAGTTTGGGCTGAAAGAGCCTCCACACAAGGATGTCTCCGGAATCTGAGTTGGTCCCACAGGACTAGAAGGATATGTCCCCTGAGGGGATCTTGATCCATTTTGCTCATTACCCCTTAATTACTTATATTTAGTGAGACACAAAGCAAGGCACAGAAGTCAGAAGGGAATCCTCCCTCAAGAGGCTATTTGGGCAGCCTGCATGGCAGCAGTGGGATGTGGCATGGTGAGGCAAGAGTGTCATTGCAAACACCCACTAAACTAGGGAGAAGGAGATTAAAGGAGGTCAGGAGGGGAGCATCTACCAGAGACTAAAGAAGAGATGTCAGAAGGAGTAGAAATGGTATGCAGAGGGGACAGCATGTTGGGGGAGGCTCTCACACTTCCCCTGTGGCCCAGTTGTGGTGTAATTACCTTTCTGCTATACACCTCCTGTTCAAGAAGAGGAGGCAGATGACCCCTTCTTCAGGCATCTGGGGAAACCTCTCAGTCACAGGCCTTGGTACCCATGGGGGACTTTCACCACCTCAGCATCTGCTGCAGGACCAAAATTGATGGGCACAAGCAAACCAGGACATTGGCTGAGGAGTATGGAAGGAAAACTTTTGATGCAAGCAATCCATGAATGGAGTAAGGGGTTGGCTCTTCAGGCCTACCACATTCCTGAGACTTCCCGTGTGCTCTTTGGCAATGAAGCAGCGCCCACAGTAGAACAAGAAATAACTAAGGAGCTCTTACTAACATTTGGACACACACAGGTTCAAGGGATCACTTGGGATGCACCAAAGGGTGTTCCATGAGCTGACAGTCTTTACTCAGTCCCTGGTAGGAAGATGGAGGAAATACTCCTGGAAGACTTTTCTAAACTCATGAAAGACCAGAAGGGAGTTGGGAGCAACTCATGTGGGTTTTCTGAGGGCAAATCATGCCTCACTAACCTCATTTCTTTCTGTGAGGAGGTGACGGGCAGTGTGGGGAAGCGGAGGGGCACTGGCTGGGCTGTACCTTGATTTAGTGAGACCTTTGACATACCCTTATGGGTGCACACACATGCACACTTATATACACACAGAGGTGTGCACACTTACAGGCATGAACACACACAGATATTCACGCACACACAATCTCATAAACACAGACACAACCACACATGTGGGCTTGTATACACCCAAAGAGTAACTCAAAGGTGTGCACTTCTAAAGACACAGGTACACACATGTTTCCAAAGAAACCCGTGTGCAGACACAGGCCTCGCCATCTCCCCATACCATGACCCAGCCATGTCTGTGGGTCAGGAATAGCATTAAATCCAGAGAGCATCTATATGCTGCAGCCACAAAGGATTCCCATATTACGATTCCAAAAACTCCTTCAGCTTTCAACGCTTCCAGGTGTCCTTAGTGATTTCCTTAAGGTAGCTGTGGGATGGGCTCCAGTTCTGCAGAGGGAGTGGTGCCTCAGTGATGTATTCCCACAGCAGCAGAGCACAGTGTGCCTGGGATGAGCCAGACTCCCCACAGGCTGCAAACACTGAGGCTGGGACACCAGAAATGGTACTGACTGATCCCTGTAAGAAAGTCACTCAGCCTTTCCTAAGCATTGCTTGAAATGCCATTTATTAGTGCTCAGGCTAAAGAGATGATGATATGGCCAATCTTACATCCCTTCAAATGCCAGGAACATGGAGCTGTTAAGCATCAGCTGCTCTCAGAGCACAAGAGTATCACAAAACAGTTGAGGTTGGAAGGGACCGCTGGACAAGGAGAGGCCAGGCAAAGGAACGCTCTCTCCTAATGAAAAAAAACAGCTGCCTGTCAACCATATTCCATCCTTTCTAAGCAGATCTTCTCCTCACTTCCCTCTCCCATGGCAGAGGACAGAGCAAATATCAGCTGAGCTTTCCATTGGAGAGATTTCGCTTTGGAAGAGGAGGAGAAGAGGCTTCAGACTCAGCTGGTGCTTAAGCAGAAGGAGGCAAGAGAAGTGAATGAGGGAGCAGGGACTTGGCTGTCTTTTATACATGCTTTTCATTGCCACGGGAACAAGAGACATTCTTGGCAAAGGTAACAATTTTCTGACGAGCTCATCTTGAATGCAAACCATCACAGCTAAAGATATGGGTTGTGCTTTAGTTTCCAACACTGCTGCCTTTTCATTTCCAGGTGTGTGCCATGTCTGTTCCTCAATAAAAGCTTCTTCTGATCCCTGGGATGAAAGGCCCCAGAATTTCTAGGTCAGGAATGAGCAGTGCCAGCAGAAGATTCAGCTGAAATGCTGACCGGGTCCAGAGCAGGTAAATTAAGTCAGCATGGGTCATTCTGTTAGGGCTGTTTGCAGTGTCACTCTCCAACTCTTCGCAGCTGGAAACACAAGGGTTAGTCACTATGTATGAGGACGTGCCATATCCATCTCTTTCCTTCATTCTTCAGCTCTACCTCAATGGTCACTTCTTGTTTCCTCCCCAGGTGTGTGCATTGTGCTACTGGTTTTGACCCCATCACGCCTACCACTGCTCTTAGGAAAAAATAATTTCCATGTTTCTCTCTGTGCAGTCTGTGAGTACAGAATCAATGCCATGGGCTTTCCTGGGACCTTGTCCTTCCCCAGAATGCTCTAACCCTGCTTCAATTTTCCCCAGGTGTCCTCAGCAGATTCCATGGTTGGTTGTGTTCCTATGTATGTTCTTGTCATGTGTGCATTTGTGAGCAGCTGTGTTTGTGTGAATTCATGTGAGGGCAGGATTACGTGTTGGTATGATTGAAATTGTCTGTGTGTGTCCTTGTGTGTCACTAATCACAAGGGAATGCGCTGTTTACAACCGAGAAACTGTCTACTGCTCTATCCATGAGCACCAGAGAAGAGCAGGTTCCCAGGGTCAGAAGGAGCCTGAGTGCAGCTGAATGGTTGCGGCACCAGCCTGCTGGAGATCTGTCCAGGGAAGAGGCAATGACATGCAGCCCCTGTCTCCTGAGCCCTCTTTTTTCTACCCATTCAATGTTCTCCTTCCTTTGCTGCTGATTTCAGATCCCAACAAGGATGGTTTCACTCCAGCTTGAATCCTTACTTTAATGCATTGTGACAATATTGGGAGTGTCTCAGCATGGCCGGCAGTCCCTCCTCCCCATTTTTGCAGGCCAGGTCACAGCTGCTCTCCCCAGCGCAAGAGAGTTCAGACAGATGGGGTTTGCTTTATGGACGAGAAGAAAGGCTGAGGGATCCTGATGACCATGTGTTGGCCAACACTGAGTGGATCTACTTTCAATACCGTATCAATGGTGTCTGGGTGTGACAGATCCCCCTCTCCTCTCTAAGCCCAGGACAAATGTCCTTGTGAGCCCATTGACCAGGTGTTGTGTCAGGCAGGGGCTGAGTCCTCACCTTGAACAGGTATTGAGTGGAAGGAACATGGAGCCTGAGGTTGCTGTGCTCTGAGTGAAAGAACTTGCACAAGAAAACCTGCAAGTTTAGAAATTACACCCAACTGCAGGGAACAGGCAGAACAGGGATCTCTCTTAGCCAGATTGTTCCAGCGTGTCCAGGAACTGCCTATTCAAAGGAAAAACAGAAGAGGGACTAAACTGTGGAAGTCATCTGCAACAGGAGTACAAGCAATGCTCTGGAACATGGGGAGACCTACCTAAGCAACATGCTAAAAGAAACAAATGAGAATAGGAAAGGGTTTCTCTGAGAGCTTCAGTAAGTTTCATCCTCGAGTAGTCAGCGGCTGCTGTTTTCAGCCCTTGAGATCGGGGACAGCTCTGTGAAGCTGGTCCATCTCTTGGGTCAGGAATCTGCACCTGCCCCAGGCTGCAGCTGGCGCTGTGCGGGCGTCTTCTTGCTGCAGTAGAAGACGAGTCCATTTCCCAGGAGCGAAAGTTGAGGCCGTGCAAAGCCTCGGATCCCTGTGAGCCCGGGTGAGACCCCGAGCAGTGCAGGCGCAGAACTCAGCCCCGGGGTGGAGCTGGCGGCGGAGAGAGAGGAGAGGAGAGGAGAGGAGAGGAGAGGAGAGGAGAGGAGAGGAGAGGAGAGGAGAGGAGAGGAGAGGAGAGGAGAGGAGAGGAGAGGAGAGGAGAGGAGAGGAGAGGAGAGGAGAGGAGAGGAGAGGAGAGGAGAGGAGAGGAGAGGAGAGGAGAGGAGAGGAGGAAGAGGAGGAGGAGGAAGAGGGGGAGGGGGCGTGGCCGGAGCAGAGAGCCGGGACTGGCGGAGGGCAGAGAGTCGCGGGCGACGGAGCGGCGGGATGCGGCGGTGCCGGAGCTCAGGGCTGGCGGGACTGGCCGCGGTGCTCCTGGGTGCGCGGGGCTGGCGGGGCTGGGTAGGGAACGGGGCTGAGCCAGGGGTGTTCCCAGGCGACCTCAGCGCCAACTCCTCCCTCTTCTTCAGCGTGTCCTTTCTTTCCCTTTCCCTGCTTCTTTGACACCTTTTATGATCCTTTCCCAACCCTCCACGTCCCCTCTTCCTATTCTCCCTGTATCTCCACTACATCTGAGTGTACGAGCCTGCTTTCGTGCACCATCTCCTTTCTCCTTTCCTTTCCTTTCCTTTCCTTTCCTTTCCTTTCCTTTCCTTTCCTTTCCTTTCCTTTCCTTTCCTTTCCTTTCCTTTCCTTTCCTTTCCTTTCCTTTCCTTTCCTTTCCTTTCCTTTCCTTTCCTTTCCTTTCCTTTCCTTTCCTTTCCTTTCCTTTCCTTTCCTTTCCTTTTTCTTTTTTCTCTCATTTTTTACTATTTTCATTCTGACTGCTCCTGTGGGAGCTGTCCCGGGAAACAGCAGGTGGGGCTGGCCAGAAAGCAGGTTTTGAAGACCTTATTTGTTCTTTTTCTTCGCGGCAGTGGCTTCAGGCAGAGCTCAGGTGCAGCAGGAGCCTTCGGCAGAAACCACCCACGGCATCGGCATCAACATCACATGCTCGCACCCCAAAATTGATGCAGACTATACGATTTGGTATCGTCAGCTCCCGGACCAACGACCCGAGCTGGTGGCAAGTGCTGTCCGAGGCACAAAACCAGTGCAGGACCCGCCGGGTTGGCTGTCGGTGGCGGCAGACCGCCGGTCCAGCGCCCTGTGGCTCGAACGGCCCCGGCGCGGGGACGCGGCGGTGTATTACTGCGCCGTGAGAGACACGGTGAGAGGAGCCGGGGCTGCGGCCGGACACGAACCGCAGCGGACGGGGCCGGGCGGGCGTCGCGGGGCGGGAAACAGCTCCGACCGAACCAGTCAGGGGGCGCTGTCGCTCTGCCCGTCTGGGCCCCGAGCCCCGCCCGACCCCGGGGCGGTTCCCCTGCCCGACCGTCACCGATTTCAGCATCAACACCGGCATCAGCATCTCCGGGTGCTCCTTGCAGTCGCTGTCTGGGCTCAGCACCTCTTCTCATCGACGGCTGCTGCGCGTCTGTGCTCCTGAAGGCAGCAAAGAGTCGCACTTGGGCAGCGTTACATGTGGAGACTGAGATCGTCTGTGCAAGGCGGGGAGAGGAGTAGGGTTTCCCACAAGGCTCTCCTGCTCCACCAGAAACGGCTCAGAGCGTTCTGAGAAACAAGGCATCCTCTGGCCTGTCTGTAAAGACCCGCACCGTTGTCTCAGAAATGCATCACAGAGGTCACTGATTCCCATCCAGCCCGTGGCAGCCTGGTCCTCTTCTTGCCTCTGTCCTCCTCCTGCCTCTGTCCTGCTATGATGATGATGCTGAGCTCTTTTTTTTCATTTTAGGAAGGCAAAGTGACAGCTGTAAGTCCTTCACATGAGGGCACAGCACAAGGCGTTCATGGTCACGCAAATAAATTGATAGCAAATGCTCCAAAGAGATGCTCACCTTAATGGGTGTCTCACCAGAGCTTATTCCCACACACCAGCAGCTCCCACCCAGTGTTTTTTCCCTTCCTAAGGACACACACAAAGATGTCAACAGAACATTTTAATAACACTTATTAATAACATTCAAATGATGCAATTAGGAATGATATAATGAAGAAACCAATGCCCCAGGAGTTACCAGAGTTGCAGTGGGAGTCAGCCCTTACATGGCAAAGGTCCATTCCAACAAACCAGAAAGGTTTGTCAGAGCTCTGCCATGTTCTCTTTACTGTGGTCTACCACCTGCTCCTCAGCCCTGGCAGGGCCAGACTTTCACCTGCACTCAAGTGTTTGCCTTGCCACCATGGTTGTTTTTATTCCTCTGGCACCAACAGACACAAAGGATTTACCCCAGCACACCTCTGGTTCCTCTCTCAAGCCTGGGTAGCTGATTCCTTCTGGACAAAACAAAGCTGTTCCAAACAATGCAGTATGTTTCCTCAAGGGAAACACAAATGTAGTTAATCGGGGTGATCTCACCATGTGGCATGTAGTGCTGCTTGTCTTTGTCTTCTCCACAGGTTTCCTCAGAATGCCAGGAATATGGCTGGAACTTGGGAATGAAAAGAGAATTTATAACCTGTGGAAGTAGGGGCAGGCTACTCAAGAGAACTACAAGGATAATGTGAAATTATGCAGGGATAAAATTAGAAGGTCCAAAGCCCAACTAGAGCTAAGTGTGGATACTGCTGTAAAAGAAAACAAAAAATGCTTCTATAAATACATCAGCAACAAAAGGAGGGCTAAGGAGAATCTCCACCCTCTGGTGAATGTGGGTGAAAACATAGTGACAGAGGACGAGGAAAGGCTGAGGTAGTAAATGATTTCTTTGTCTCAGTCTTTAATAGTAAGTCCAGTTGTGCTCCAAGTACACAGCCCCCTGAGCTGGAAAACAGGGACAGGGAGCAAAATGAAGCTCCAATAATCCAAGGGGAAATGGTTAGAGACCTGCTACACCACTTAGACATTCACAAGTGTCATGGTTGAACCCATGCTAGCAACATAACCATGATAGCCACTCACTCACTGCCCCCAATCCTCATCAAAATAGGGGAAAGAATTTAAAGGGAAGGGAGAAACTTGTGGACTGAGATAAACACATTTTAATTAACAAAATACTAATGCACTACTAGTAAAAATATATGTAAAATAGAAATAACCTATAAAAGAAAAGATACTCAATGCAATTCTTCACAAAGTCCATCTGCACCAAGCAGCCAGTCCCAGGAAGCACCACGCTGGTCCCAAACAGCCGATCCCAGAGAGAGTAAAGAGAAAAAGGCAGAAAGGCCCAGAGTCCTCTGCAAATTAACAAGATACCAAAAGGTCAAACTACAAGTCCCATCTCTGTCCTTGCTCCAACTAAAACAAAAGCCTAGCCAGAAGATCCTGACTCCCCTTAAATATGAAGCATGATGCTAATGGCATGGAATATTCTTACTGATTAGTCTGGATGTCAGTCAAGCTCTGCCCTATCCATGCCCCCCTTCCTTTATGCCTCACACCTGTGGGCAGAGGGCTAACAACATCCTTAGCTCTCAGATCAGAGCAATTAAAAACATTAAAACTGCATGAAGAAAATGAACTCATTTTCAGCCAAACCAGTCTATGGGACCCAGTGGGATCCACCCAAGGGTACTGAGGGAGCCGGCAGAGGTCCTCATCAAACCAATGTGAATCATTTATCAGCAGTTCTGGCAGACTGGAGAGGTCCCAATTCACTGGAAGTTGGCCCAGCTACAAGAAGGGCCAGAACGAAGTTCCAGAGAATTACAGGCCTCTTGCTCTGACCTCGGTGCCATGGGAGGTCATGGAGCACATCATCCTGAGTGCCACCATGAAGCACATTCAATACAACCAAGCAATCAGGCCCAGTCAGCATGGGTTTATGAAAGACAGGTCCTGCTTGACCAACCTGATCTCCTTCTGTGATAAAGTGGCCTGTTTAGTGGATGAGGGAAAGGCTGTGGATATTGTGTACTTAGATTTCAGTAAAGCCTTTAACACTGTTTCTCACAGCATTCTTCTGGAGAAAGTAACTGCTCATGGCCTGGGCAGGCATACTCTTCTCTGGGTAAAGAACTGGTTGGATGGTCGGGCCCAAAGAGTTGTGGTGAATGGAGTCAAATCCAGTTGGTGGTGAGTCACAAGTGGTGTTCCCCAGGGTTCAGTATTGGGTTCAGTTCTGCTTAATCTCTTTACCAGTGATCTGGATGAGTTCACCCTCGGTAAGTTTGCAGATGACACCAAGCTGGGTGGGAGTGTTGATCTGCTTGAGTGTAGGAAGACTCTACAGAGGGATTTGGACCAGCTGGATCATTGGGCTGAGGCCAATTGTATGAGGTTCAACAAGGCCAAGTGGCAGGTCCTGCACTTGTATCACAACAATCCTATACAAGGCTAGAGGCTTGGGAAGAGCAGCTGGAAAGCTTCCTGGCAGAGGGATTTGGGGGTGCTGGTTGACAGCCAGCTGAATATGAGCCAGCAGTGTGCCCAGGTGGCCAGAAAGATCGATAGCACTGTGACATGCATCAAGAATAGTATGGCCAGCAGGACCAGGGCAGTGATTTTCCCTTGTACTTGGCACTGATGAGTCCCCACCCTGAATACTGTGTTCAGTTTTGGGCCACTCATGACAAAAAAAAACAACCTTGAGGTGCTGGAGTGAGTTCAGAGAAAGACAACAGAGCTGGTGAAGGGTCTGGAGTACACGTCTTATGAGAAGAGGCTGAGGGGATCTGGGGTTGTTTAGCCTGGAGTAAAGGAAGCTGAGGGGAGACCTTCTTGTTCTCTACAACTATCTGAAAGGATGCTGTAGCATGGAAGTTGTTAGTCTGTTCTCCCAGGCAGCAACTGATAGAATGAGAGAAAATGGCCTCAAACTATGACAGGGGAGGTTTAGATTGAATATTAGGAAAAATTCATTTACAGGAAGGGTTTATCAGGCATGGGAACATGCTGCCCAAGGTGGAGTCACCATTCATGGAGATGTTTAAGAGACATATAGATGAGGCTCTTAGTGAAATGTTTTAGTGCTAGATTTAGGTTATGGTTGGACTCCATCTTGATCTTAACGGTCTCTTCCAAACAAAATGATTCACAGAATCACAGAATCACAGAATGTCAGGGATTGGAAGGGACCTCAAAAGATCATCTAGTCCAATCCCTTTGCCGGAACAGGAACACTTAAATGAGGCTACACAGGAACATGTCCAGGCGGGTTTTGAATGTCTGCAGAGTAGGAGATTCCACAATCCCCCTGGGCAGCCTGTTCCAGTGTTCTGATACCCTTCCTGAGAAGAAGTTTCTTCTCAGATTTAAGTGAAACCTCTTGTGTTCCAGTTTGAACCCATTATCCCTTGCCCTACCATTGGTTGTCACTGAGAAGAGTCTGGCTCAATCCTCCCGACACTCACCCTTTATATATTTGTAAACATTAATAAGGTCACCCCTCAATCTTCTCTTCTCCAAGCTAAAGAGACCCAGCTCCCTCAGCCTTTCTTCATAAGGAAGATACTCCACTGACTTAATCATCTTGGTGGCTGCACTGGACCCTCTCCAGCAGTTCCCTGTACTTCTTGAACTGGAGGGCCCAGAACTGGACACAATATTCCAGGTGTGGTGTCACCAGGGCAGAGTAGAGGGGAAGGAGAACCTCTCAGACCTACTAACCATCCCCCTTCTAATACACCCCACTGGCCTTCTTGGCCACAAGGGCACAGTGCTGACTCATGGTCGTCCTGCTGTCCACCAGGACCCCCAGGTCCCTTTCCCCTACACGGCTCTCTGATAAGTCATTCCCCAACTTATAATGGAACCTGGGGTTTTTCTTACCCAGATGCAATACTCTACACTTTCCCTTGTTATATTTCATTAAATTTTTCCCTGCCCAACTCTCCAGCCTGTCCAGGTCTCTGGATGGCAGCACAGCCTTCTGGCGTGTCAGCCACTCCTCCCAGCTTGGTGTCATCAGCAAACTTGCTGATAGTCACTCTATTCCCTCATCCAAATCATTGATGAATATATTGAATAATACTGGCCCCAGTATTGACTCCTGAGGCACTGCACTAGATACAAGCCTCCAACTGGACTCCACCCTATTGACCACGACTCTCTGGCTTCTTTCCTTCAGCCAGTTCGCAGTCCACCTCACTACCCGATCATCCAGATTGCGCTCTCTCAGTTTAGCTGTGAGGATGCTGTGGGATACTATGTCAAATGCTTTACTGAAGTCAAGGTAGACCACATCCACTGCTCTGCCATCATCTATCCACCTCGTTATGTCCTCATAAAAGGCGATGAGGTTGGTCAAGCACAACTTCCTCTTGGTGAAGCCATGTTGACTGCCCCTAATGACCCTATTATCCTTGATCTGCTTTGAGATGGCACCAATGTGAAATCATTCCATCACTTTCCCAGGGATGGAGGTGAGGCTGACAGGTCTATAGTTACCCAGGTCCTCCTTCTTGCCCTTTTTGAAGAACAAATTCTATGGGGAGAACAACTTAAGCAACAGACTAAAAGAAATTATGAGAGTTGGAATGGATGTCTCTGAAAGTTTCTGCAATTTCCATCCTGGAGTGGCCTGACCAAATGGGAACTGTTCAAAGTGGGGGTTGATCTAGATGACCTCTGGAGATCCTTGCTGACCTCCATTCTGACTTGGTGATTCCCCAACACCACTGCACACCCATGGGCACATTTGTCCTCATACCGCATCTGCCAGAACACAACTTTCAGTCATTGTGCTGGGACTACACAGAGGCAGCTGAAGGGAGGCGCTCAACCTCCTCACTGCCAGCCGCAGGAAATCAGTGGCTGCTGTTTCCAGCCCCTGAGCTGGAGACAGCTCCGGGAAGCTGGTGCATCCCCTGAGTTAAGGTCCTGCAACAGCCCCAGGCTGCAGCTGTGCGGGCTTCTTCATGCTGGAGGAGCGGCAGAGACCCGGAGACCTGTGAGCCCTGGAGAGGCCCCGAGCGGTGCCGGCGCAGGGGTCAGCCCCGGGGCGGAGCTGGAGGAGGAGAGGAGAGGAGAGGAGAGGAGAGGAGAGGAGAGGAGAGGAGAGGAGAGGAGAGGAGAGGAGAGGAGAGGAGAGGAGAGGAGAGGAGAGGAGAGGAGAGGAGAGGAGAGGAGAGGAGAGGAGAGGAGAGGAGAGGAGGAGGAAGAGGAGGAAGAGGAGGAAGAGGAAGAGGAGGAAGAGGAGGAAGAGGAGGAGGGGGCGTGGCCGGAGCAGAGAGCCGGGACTGGCGGAGGGCAGAGAGGCGCGGGCGACGGACCGGCGGGATGCGGCGGTGCCGGAGCTCAGGGCTGGCGGGACTGGCCGCGGTGCTCCTGGGTGCGCTGGCTGGCGGGGCTGGGTAGGGGACGGGGCTGAGCCTGGGGTGTTCCCAGGCGACCTCAGCGCCAACTCCTCCCTCTTCTTCAGCGTGTCCTTTCTTTCCCTTTCCCTGCTTCTTTGACACCTTTTATGATCCTTTCCCAACCCTCCACGTCCCCTCTTCTTATTCTCCCTGTATCTCCGCTACATCTGAGTGTACGAGCCTGCTTTCGTGCACCGTCTCCTTCCTTGTGCAGTCGACAGTTCTTATTGCCCTGAATGTAGCCCTCTGTCCTTCACTGTAAGAATTCCTCTCCCTGTCTACTGTTCTTCTCTTTGTCCATTCACCCACCCATTTTTGAACACATCTCTCCAAGCATCTACCATTCGCAACCCCTCTGCCTATTCTGAGACCACTTTCTCATCTATTCCTCTGCTTCCTCTGTACCTGTCAGCATAAGTTTGCTTTCTTGCAGGGTTATTCCATACATCCTCTCATGCCCTGTGCATTTAGCATTTATTCTTCTCCATTCATCCCTCCATCCTTCACTGTAACAAACCCAGCTCTCTTGTCCCCACTCCCTCTCACCCTTCATGTATCCATGCATATGATTTTCATTCTGTCTCTCCATGGATCTGTTTCAAATTCCATCCCAGACTTTTTTCCTTACTCTGCAAATCCATACCACATTCATGAGCACATGTGGCCATTGATTCTGGACTTGTACTGCCTCACTCCAATATTCCTAGCGATTTCTCTGGGAAAAGACTAATCAGAGCTCAGTGACAGAATCACAGAATCACAGAAAGTTAGGAACTGGAAGTGACCTCAAAAGATCCTCTAGTCCAATCCCCCTGCTGGAGCAGGAACACCTAGATGAGGTTACACAGGAATGTGTCCAGGCAGGTTTTGAATGTCTGCAGAGAAGGAGACTCCACAACCTCTCTGGGCAGCCTGTTCCAGGCTCTGTGAGAGCCGAACGTCTTGTGTTCCAGTTTGCACCCATTACCCCTTGTCTTACTATCGGTTGTCACCGACAAGAGCCAGTGTCCATCCTCGTGACATTCACCCCTTATGTATTTATAAACATTAATGAGGACTTTTGATGATGTTTGGTCTTTCCTTCTCCTTTCTTGGCAGTGGCTGTGGGCAGAGCCCAGGTGCACCAGGAGCCATCGGCAGAGGCCACCGAGGGTGTCGGCATCAGCATCAACTGCTCACATCCCAACAGACAGTCAAACGAGTTTGTCCTCTGGTATCGTCAGTTCCTGGGCCGAGGTCCCGAACTCCTCGTGTGGGGTATTAAAGGCTCCAAAGCGCTGTCGGACCCGCCGGGTTGGTTGTCGGTGGCGGCAGACGGCCGGTCCAGCGCCCTGTGGCTCGAACGGCCCCGGCGCGGGGACGCGGCGGTGTATTACTGCGCCGTGGGAGACACGGGGAGAGGAGCCGGGGCTGCGGTCGGACACGAACCGCCGCGGGGGGGGCCGGACGGGCGTGGCGAGGGCGGGGGGACAGTCCTGGTCGACCCGCCAGGGGGCGCTGCCACTCCGCCCGCCAGGGCCGCCTCGCCTCGCCCGACCTCGCAGCGGTTTCCCCGTCCGACCAGCACCGGCTTCAGCATCAACACCGGCATCGACATCGACATCGGCACTAGCTTCACTCCCAGCGGGACGCGACAGCGGGGAGGAATCTCGAGCGGAGCGGTGCCAGTGTTTGGCGGTGCCCGGGAAGGAGCGGTTGCAGCCGCTGTTCCCGGCGGCTCCCGGAGAGGAGCAGAGACTTTCTGCTCTGCAGAGGGAGGTGAGCAGCAGAGATCCTCCTGCCCACGGGCAGCCGCACAGCCCTCGCTCCTGCGACACCAACGGCCCATTGCTGCTGCTCAACGGGCAGGGCCTGGGGATCTCTTTCAGAATCCAGCTGACTCCATGCACAAGCAAGCAATTGCTTTGACACCATAGCAGAACTGCTTTCTTGCTGGTAAGTTTGTAAAAAGGCTCAGATACACAATTACAAATGTAATCCTCCAGCTTCACACTCTACTTCGCAGATGCTCCTTTTGGTGTTAGAAAGTCAATCTGTAGACACTGAAGTTCTACCTCGGCACGAATATGAGAAGGAGACAATGAGTGTCGCAGACACCTGCAAGTCTATCCCACAGTGGTTGGTGTTTGGGACATAGAGCTTGTTGCACAGGATTCCTCTTCACCTCAGATTGAGAGCCTTTGGTGTTGAAGTGAAACCCAGGAGACAGGAAAGAATCTTGAACTGGTCACTTGTTGAAAGGCACACCTGATGCTCAAGTTCAGACCTCAAGAGTGAGCCACAAAGAGACCTGCTAAGTTGCTCTACAGGGCTGAGGGTCTGAGGTCAAGAAGAGGCTTCTGGGCCCAGACAGGCCCCAGATCCCTGGTCCTGGGTCCAGACAGGCCCCAGGGAGGCCCGTGTAGATATAGGAGCTGACACAGCTCTGAAAGCCCATGTCCACAGGCTTTAGAAACAGAGAACCCTGTTCCCTGCCTCATCTGGGGACTGTTGTGGCAGCTGTAGTTGTATTACAAGGGAACTCCTGGCAGGTTTCCAGTCACTGGAGAGCAAAGCCCAGAGTCCTTCTGCCACGGCCTTGACTGAACAACAGGACTCTGAAGGCCTTGTGGTAGCACGTTTGGGAATGGGAGCTGCTATACTAAAAACCAGTTTTCTGCAGTTCCTGCCAACTGTGTGAGCAAAGGGCCCTGGGTGAAAAGTGGCAGAGGAGCCCTGCTCCAGGCATCAGACATCAGAAGACATTAAAGTCAAACAGCCCTTTTTCTTGCCTGTGTATTGGGGTTTAGGGCCCCAGGGCAGAACCAGAAGCTGGAGATTGCAGGTAATGTGGGGAGGTCAAGGATCACAGCAGGACTGCCTGTACAATGGGGAGTGTGTTACCCTGTCATCCCAAGTGATATGGGTCTGCTCTGCCAGCCCTATTAGAGGCTATTTATTTCAGAGGACCCTAGTCAACATTGGTGGGGAACTGATGGCAGCCCTCAGTGTCCTGCACTCCATTGTGTCTCAGGTCCCAAAAGCAAGGAAGGACAAGCAGGACAGATCCAGGCTCAGGCTCTTTCTCCAACATCACTGGGCTGTCCTAGGGATTTTCCCAAATACCACTGAGAAAGAGAGCACAGCTGACAAGAGTGGGCATCAGCCTGTTCTTGGGCACTGGTGCCTGGGCCTGGCTGCAGGACTAAAAGCCAAGTGCCCAACACTGGTGGGCACAGGAGAATTGCCCCCAGAAGCACCACTGCTTCCAGAAGGGAGGAGCAGACATTCAGTCCAGACTCAATCTTTTCACTTGTAGAGCTCAGGTGATATCAGTCCCACACTGCTGATAAAGGTGTATCTGCCATGTTGATGCCTCCTCCTTATGAAGTAGTGACATGGACTCCCTTCAACATCACTGTGCAGAAAGAAGAGCTTTGAGAACACGATTCGTCTGTTCTGAAACAAAAATCAAAGTGCCCTTTGGAAGTTCTAATGTCCTTCCAGAGAGTGTAAAGAGAGACTTGCTACCAGCCAGCCTTCTGCAGCTCTGCAGTTTGGGAACTCGCCAATCGTATTAAGGTGTTTCCATAGCAAAGCCCAAAATGGGTGGGATGATGGACTGTTGAAAACTGATGTGGGGTTTCAGATGTGGAAATGCCCTGACACATCTAGCATGAAGCATAGTGATTTGCATATTTTTAATTAAAAATAGAAAAAGTACATTTATAAACTGGATACAGGAATCTATATCACAGAGGAAATGTTTGGTTACATCTGACCCATACAATGTCAGCCTGGGTGTCAGAAAGGCCAGCAGAGAGATGTCCAGAAAAACTCCCAGCCAGGAGCTGAGCACCAGCCAAGCAGAGGACACTGTTCATAAGGGAGTTGTATCTCAAGGGGTAGCCTAAGGCTAAGTAGCTGTCACTGATTGCGCAAACAGGAAAAAATAGGGAGAAAAGAAAGAACAACTGGAGGATACAGGTACTGGAGGAATAAATCTGGCTAGTCCCCAAGCATGACTTCTATGGCTTTGGGAACAACATTCATGGTGTACCAGAGCTCCAGAAATTACAGCAGAAATAGTACATTGGAGTATGGAGACTGATGTTCATCCACACGAGGGCTATGACAGATGCATTGCCTATTTCTGCCAGGGAGTACATCAGTGCAAATACCACCACTAGGGACACCCAGAAATGCCAAGTGCCTGGGAAGGCAAGAAGGATGAATTCTTCCACACTTGTCCCATTTGCAGTGTGTCCACAAGTGTTGACATTCATCCACAAAGACAGGAACATTTCTGTGAGCATTTGCACGCCTGTGCTGGTCCTTCAGAATCTACTAGTAGTGAAACAAAACCATAATTCCAGATAAAGTGGTTGGTGCATAGCACAGAGAAACAACATCTACCCTAATTTAATTTGTCAGTGAAATCACTTGCTTTAGAAACAGGTTTGGACAATTAAATCTGAACCTGGAGGTTAGACCTACACTGTCAAATGGACATATAAAATTATATATGAGATCAAGCACAAGCATCTCCTTTAAAACGTGGTTAATGCAGTTGCTTCCATGAGATGAAAATCTCACTTAGGGAACTGTGGAGGGCAGTCTGGGGGTCTCCAGCTGTGTGAAAGGTTGTTGCAGATGAAGGGAATAACATACCTGCACTCTTCAAGACAGGAAATACTGAGATGCAATCTCAGCACATGACACTGAGGGAACTGAAAACCGTCAAGACAATGTGGCACTGAAAGAAATTTTCTCAACTCTTCAGCTGATCACAAGGGTTTCTGTGTGAGTCAGCACAGGCAGGATGCAGGAACAACTAACAAAATGTCATATGAAATGCAGAGAGAAAATTTATTTTCATTACCTCACCAGCCACTGTTTCCCCAAAGCAGCATCCGGGGAGAGGCAAACAACCAGGGAGACAGACACCTTGGAACTCAGTCTTTGCTGGAGAATCCATGAACCTGCTGGTTTTGCTTGTTTATCAGGGATTCATAAAAGTGTAGTTTACCACTGTGCTTTGATCTTTCACACAACAGGGCAGTAATCTCAAGCATGTTCTATATGGTGTCTCTAAGTCTATTACAGGACAATATTATCTAAACACAAGCTTCTACTTGTCCAGCACACAAGGTTAAGCAACCATTGGTATGATACATGTATATCTTGTACCCAGCTGCAAGTCACTTGTGCGTGCTTACAATCCTTCTCACCAATCTTCTGTTATTTTCCCACAGTTTCCTACTGAGATGTCACTGGCACAGGGCAGCAGGTTAGTATGACAGTCATTACTCAAGGACTCCTGAGCTTGTATATTTGCTTTCTTCCAAGCCTTCCAAGTGCCATGTACCCGAGGTACAATGCGGAAGTTTGTGCAGAGCACACCACCGTCTTATGCCCACACTTTAGGATTATTCACCCTTTCAAAAGACAATTGATCAACTGTGGGTGAAGTAGCAGATATGTTGTGGCAGTATGAAGACACTCTTTCTTCTCCCTTACAAGCCTGTGTCACAGCTGTGGAGAAACTGTATGACAAACTGCTCAAGAGGGAGGATAGATCCTACTCGTCACATACACAGATCTGAGTCACAGCTATTAGAAGATGTCCTTCTGCAGCACCAGCTCGAGAGAAACGCAATATGTCATGAGGTGAATTATGTTTTTTTCTGTATGACCAGGGGGAAGATATGAATAAATTGCATGGAAAACCCACTGCTGACCTACAGGAATGGGTATGTGAGTTGAAAAAGAAATCTCCCAAGAGAAAAGTTGCTCCAGTTTCCAGTGGGAGGTTTTCCTACCAGAGACTGGGCAAAGCACCAATTAGTGGGGCCCGACCTCCAGTCAGGTGGATGAGAGGGACAATGACAACCGAGTTTGTTGGACTGTGTGGATTCGGTGGCCTGGTACATCAGAACCACATGAGTGTAAAGCCCTGGTAGACACTGGTGCACAGTGTACAATGATGCCATTGAATCATAAAGGGTCAGTATCCATCAATATTGAAGAAGTGGCTGGGGGATCCAAGGAATTGACTGTATTAGAGACTGAAGTGAGCCTAACTGGAAATGAGTGGGAAAGGCACCCAGTTTTGACTGGTCCAAATGCTCCATGTGTCCTTAGTGTAGACTGCCTAAGGAGAGGGAATTTTAAGGACGCAAAAGGGTATAGATGGGTCTTTGGTATAACAGCTGTAGAGACTGATGATGTTAAAAAGCTGTCTACTTTGCCTGGTCTTTCTCATGACTGTTCTGTTGTAGGACTGCTTAAGGTTGAAGAGCAACAGGTACCAATTGCTACCACGACAGTGCACAGACGACAATATCGCACCAACTGAGATTCCCTGATCCCCATTCATAAAGTGACCTGACAACTAGAGAGTCAAGGATTGATCAGTAAGACTCACTCACCTTTCAACAGTCCTATATGGCCTGTGCCAAAGCCTAATGGAGAATGGACTGTAGATTATTGTGGCCTAAATGACACCCCCTCACAGCCACCGCTGTACTCCCACAAAGGACAATCTTATGTGCACACAGACTGGGTAAAGTCTCTGCAGTTTAGCTCCGCATAGGGAGAGCATACATCAGAGTCACCAACATCGTTAGCATAAGAACATCCCCACAACCACTTCATTAACACACTCAACCTCCGACTGGCCACACCAAGAAGGGGATTTCTGTGGGGGGTCTCATGGGTTTGTCAGAGATGGATAATGTTCTCTCTTCACACAGGCCTTCACCCAGAGTCATCTTCTGCAAGTCCTGTGTTGATGTGGTTGAGGGGAGACTGATCTGCACTTGCTGTGCGAGGGAGATGTCACTAATGAGAGTAACGTGCCCGGCTTGAGGCCATTCACTCACTCAAAAACTTTCTTCCTGCTGCCCATCTGTCTTTGAGTACCTTGGCATGGATACAGGCTTTAGCCATGGGATGGAGGTGCTTAGAAAGCTAAATAGATGGAAACCTCCTGAGAAATGACAGTAAAAAGACCGGAAGACTCAATGCATATTTCTCCTCAGTTTTTGCTCATATGTCTTCTCCTCAGGCCTACAACATCCCTGAAATTTCCCACAGATCCTATGGAAAGGAAGCAGCACCCACAGCAGAAGAAGAAAGAACTAAGGAGCTCTTAATACCTTTTGGACATACACATGTTAATGGGAATACTTGGGATGCATCCAAGTGTGTTCAAGGAGCTGACTGGACAGTCTCTACTCAGTCCTGGAAAGAAGATGGAGCAAATACTTTCAGAAACCTTTTCTAAACTCATGAAAGGCCATAAGGAAGTTGGGAGCAGCTCCCATGGGTTTGCTAAGGGCAAATCATGCCTCACCATCCTCATTGCTTTCTGTGAATAGGTGACTGGCACTGTGGGGAAGGAGAGGGGCACTGGCTGGGGTGTACCTTGACTTTAGCAAGACATTTGTTATACCTTGATGGGTGCACACACATGCACATAGAGTTGTGCACACTCACAGCATGCACACACACAAAGATGTGTGCCATTGGGGAATTTTTGTAGTATACTTTGAGGCAAATTAAAAACATGCTTTTGCTTAGGTATGAAAAGTGACCCACCAAATTATCAATGTACTGGACAGTGTCCTACCATCATAAGCAGTTCTACAGGCTGTCTGCAAAGACATGTCACAAGCCAGTTCCTTATGTTCACTGGCAGCAGCACCAACCCTGTGAGCGCTGGCATGAGGCAGCTCTGCCTGGCATTGTGTCTATCCCCCAGCACCAGCTCTACTCCCCAGAGGTGGCCACTGAACATTCACATTCCAGGATTGCTGCAAGACAATGCTGCAGCTGTTCCTCATCTCCTCTCCAAGGGAAACTGCACTCCCTTACAAGGATCCTTCTGTTTCTGGCATTGCTTGGTCACAAATCACCACTACTGAGCAGTTCCAATTGGAATTTCCCCTTCAGTGCACACACAAATTCACACACAGGGGCACAACCACAAATGTGAGCTTAGACACATCCAAAGAGCAACTTGAACATCTGCACTTATACAGAGTTGTGTGCACATACATTCCAAAAGGAGCCCATATCCATACATGCACAGCCACCTCCCACACCAACATGTCCACACAGATATTCAAACACACATGCTTACACGTTTATATGTTCCTGCATACATGCTCCTGTACACAGATGTACACACACAAAAGCAAACATCTACAGACACCTATGTCCACACAATTACCCGTATGCGGACCAGTCACACACAGTCATATTCTCCTGCATGAAGGCATGTGTGTGTGCTAAAACACATACACACTCACAGACACAGTTTCCCAAACACACACACACACAGAACACTTGTGCACATCCACGTTTGCATGTGTATTACCACAGGCACATACATGTACATGTGAATGCACATATGAGCACAGCCAGAGGAGCACACATCTGAGCACCATTGTGGACACACACCACAGAGAACCAGGTCTCCCAACACCAGCTCTCAGCCCCTCTAGATGAATCTATTCAAGTACTTCAGAGTCTACAGTAAAGACAACAAATCAGTCACTGGCCAGCCCCATCAGCTTACTGAGCTCCAGGGTTTGGCAATGGTTCAGTCAGCTGCTTTCTCACTGTAAGACAGAGACAAACCAGAGCAGAGTCAATGCTGTCACAGCCTCTCCAAACATGGAACCTCTCCATGTTCCAAGTTGGTGTGTAATGGATAATATAAAAAACGAAAGAATAGCCCCACTGTTGCAGCCGCACAAAGAATTCCCACATTACAAGGAAAATAAAATCCTGCAGTGTTAGAAGCTTCCACCTGACCCTGTTGATCTCCTCAAGGGTCTGGGACCAGCCCCTGCCCTTGCACAGGGAGCAGTGCCACAGTGGCAGCCTCATGCAGCAGCAGAAGGGTGTGTGTCTGGGACAATCCAGACTCCCCTGAGGTTACAGACACAGGCTGGGACATCAGAAGGGAGGTAGGTAGTAGTGAACTAGTCTCTAGACTCGCTTTAATTTAAATACCCTCTCTTCAAAAGGCAGAGAAATGCAGGAGCAACATTAATTTACAGAGCAGCTAAAGAAATGGTTTGGCTGTCCTGTAAATGTACACACATTCTTTTCCTTTTTTCCCAAATTGTAATTGATGTGCTGCCCATTTTTCTTCTTGTGTTTTGCATGTGGGTGCATGCGGTGCAATTGCCTGCGGCACGAGGAAGCTGCCTGCAGCCTCTTCTGTTAACCTTGAGCTGGCTGAGTTTATCTTGCAGCCCAGGCTCCTGTATGCAAAACAGTTTCTGCACATAATAATACAAGAATAATAAGGGTGTATTTGGTTAACCTGAAAAGGTTTTGGTAGTGAAGGGATTGCAAGGATGGCTTCTGTGAGAAGATGCCAGAAGCTGCCCCCATGTCGCACATTGCCAGTGACAATTGGCTCCAAGATGGACCTACTGCTGACCAAAGCTGAGACTATCAGTGACACTGGTAGCACCTCTGTGATAACATATTTAAGAAAAGGTGAATACTGGTGTGCAGGAGCTGCAAAAAAAGGAGTGAAAAAAAGTGAGAGAAACAACAATGCAGACAGTGAAGGTCAGTGAAGAAGGGAGGAGGTGCTTACAGGCACCAGTGCAGAGATTCCCCTGCAACCATGGAGAAGACAATGGTGACACAGGTTGTCTCCTGGCAACTCAGTGGGGTCCATGAGGGAGCAGATATCCACACTACAGGCTATGGGGGACCTCCTGCCACAGTAGGTGGATGTGCCCTGAAGGAAGTTGCAGCTTGTGGAGAACCAACCCTGGAGCAGGCTCCTGACAGAAACTGTGGCCCCTGGAGAGCAACCCACACAGCAACAGGCTTTCTAGCAGAACCTGTGGCTGCATGAGGGACCGTGCTGGTGCATTCCATCCCTGAAGGACTGTAGCCCATGAAAATGACCTGCATTGGAGGAGTTTGTGAAGGACTATCTCCTGTGGGTGGGACCCCACCCTAGAGCAGAGGAGTAGCAGATCTGAACCATTAGGAACTGACTGCAACCCCCCTTTCCCAACCGCCTCCTCTATTTGATAGGAGGAAGCAGAAGATTTAGTAGTGCAGTTGAGTCTGGAAAGAAGGGAAGGGTGGGAGAAAGTTTTTAGTTTTATTTTTCACCGTCCTACCCTGTTACAGTTAAATACAATTTCTACCCTCACGACCTTCAGCAGTGTGGGAGACATTTCCTGCTACTCCTGCCCATGCCGACCAGCCATGTCCCATACATTGGGTGATGGAGGAGAAAAAGAGGTGCAGCAGCAGCTATGGGCCATCCCAAGAGCTGTTCCCAGCTATATTACTATTGCCATTTTGAGGAGCAAATCATCTTCCAGAGATCCAGATCCACCCCCTGACACCTCAGCTCAGTTCTGGCCATAGCTAGGAAACATCCTTCCTTCAGAGCTCAGGGGGCTGTTGACCCCTCAGGGGCCTGAAGGTTACTGGCGGCAGAGAAGCCAGGGATGACCTCCTCAGCTCCAAGGGGTGGTGCCCAAAAGAGGAGCCACTGCAGAGTGTCTCAACCTCCCATTCCTTTATCAATGGAGAAGGATCCCCTTGTGCCCTCACCCCCTTTCCACTCCAGAGTAACACCGTTCTCCTTTGGCAGCTTGGGGAGTGTCCACAGAGGGAAGGACCACATAGACGCCAGGCTTGGATGCAGTAGAACTTTAATGCATAAAAGAGGGAAATAAATTCACTGCAAGTGGAGGACAACAGTGCAGGAATCCCCAAAGGAACCCACAAGTCTGCAGTCCATAGTCAGGAAGAAGTTAATGAATGATGTTCAACTGCCTGCCCCATAGGGAGAAAGGAGACAGCTGATCCCCACCAGGCTGGACCTGGGGGAACCTTGTTGCCAAGGGGAACCGAAGCAACCAAAGAAAAGGGAAAAAAAGGCAAAACCATTCATCTCTCCTGAAAACACATCAAATAGCTCAATCCTTTGCCCAGCACCATGTTTTCCGGTCCTTGAGGTGTCTCCATGGGCCTTTCCCCAGCATCTTTATCAGCGCAGGTACCTTCTGCCAAAGTAGTGGCTGGAAATGCCAGACAGGTCACAGCAGCCAGAGTTGATGGGCACTCCATCACAGCTGAGGATTCTGCCAACAGCAGCAGAGGTGGAGGAGCCCACAACAGTGTTCTGTGGGAAGGAGCTGAGGATGGGGCCAGGCAGGGTCACCACAACAGGCGAGGGCTCAATGACAACTCTGGAGTCCTGGCACTGCCTGACACAGGGCTCATTGCAGCTGTTGGCCAGTGGGGTCGGGCCACAGGGCTGGCAGGGCAGGCACTGGTCATAGCAGGACATGTCTTGAGGGTGGAGATGAACCTGGGAAAGAGTGCAGGGAGGAAGCAGAAGACAAGAGTGGATGAGGAGCATACTGGTTTCCCTGGTCAAAAAGGAGCCAAGGCCACTTGTGAGTGGAGAGCTGGAAGCTGTGCCAGGAGCCACACAGTCTTCATCACCCTATAAGGAGTAGCTTGGTCCAGGGAGGCTCTCTCCTACTGAATAAATGAGAATCCCCCTCTGCCACATCTCAGCCTCTCTGTAAGCAGACCTCCTCACTTCCATCTCCCATGACAAGAAGATGCAAACCCAAGGGCAGGATATATTGAATAACAGAAGACATGTCCATCGACGAGAGAAAGGTCAAGTTGGAAGAGAATCAGACTCACCTGGTTCCCAGTCAGAAGGAGGTAAGAGAAGTGGATGAGAGAGCAGGGTCTTGGGCTGCCTTTTATATCTGCTCTTCATTGCCGCAGGACCAGAGGCACCCTTGGCAGAAGTAACAATTTTCTGACAAGCTCATCTTGAATACAAACCGTCACAGCTAATGAAATGGGCTGCGCTTTACTCTCCAACACTGCTGCCTTTTCATTTCCAGGTTTGTGCCATGTCTGTTCCCCAATGAAATATACTTCTGATCCCTGGGATGAAAGGTCCCAGGATTTCTAGGGCAGGAATGCAGCAGTGCAGGCAGAAGACTCAGCTCAAGTGCTGGATGGGTCTAAGAGCAAGCAAATTATGTGAGCCAGGGTCAGTCTGTTGGGGCTGTTTACTATACCAGTCTCAGGATGAAGCTGCAACCATTCTTGACTGCACGCCCATGGGCTCCTATGCTTGAGGACATGCCAAGTCCTCATATTTGCATCCCTCCTCAGCTCACCACAGTGGTCCCATCTTTTTTGTCACTGTCGTGCTGTTTGGTCTTGACCACATCCTGCCTAACACTGCCCAGTCCCCAGGAGTCCTCAGCAGAGTCCATGGACTTCTCTGACACCATGGTTCATGGTGCTCCTATGGATGTTCTTTTCCTGTGTGTACTTGTATGTAGATAGGTTGTTGTGGATACATGTGCAATCAAAGATTTGTCTATAATTGCAAAGAGTTGTGCATGAGGCTCTGTGTGTGTGTCCTTGTATGTCACTGATCATGAGAGAATGTGCTGCTCATGGCAGAGACACTCTCCACTGCTCTGTCTGTGAGCACCACAGAGCAGCAGGTTCCCAGGGTCAGAAGGAGTCTGAGTGCAGCTGAGTGGTGATGGCACCAGCCTGTTGGAGATCTGTCCAGGGGAGAGGCCCTTAAATGCAGCCTCTGTCTCCTGAGCTATCATTTTCCTGCCACTCCAAAGATCTCAGTGAATGGTGCTGCTTTCAGGCCACAATAAGCATGGTTTCATGGTTTCAGCCAGGGCTGATTTCCCTCTCCATGAAGATACTTTGAGCTGAAGCTCTAGTGCATGTAATGCCAGCCTCATTGGCAGCCTCTCTCATACTTACTTTGTTACCAAACATGAGATGAATGAGTTCAGTGAAAAGATGGGTAATTAATTGTCTGGACTTCTAGGCTCAGTTGTGAACATAGTGCAAGGCCCAGCTGGCTAACACACATTAGTGGTGTGTAGTAGTAGTAGTGATCAGTAGTAGCACCAGTACTGTTTGATGTTTTCATTAATGCCATGAGTCATGGGAAGTGAGGAAATCCCAGAGACTCTGTGGATAACACCCAGCGAGAGGAATGGGCTGTAACTCAGGGTCACAACTGCTGGTGGAAGGACCTGGACAGGCTGAAGAAATGAGCTGACTGGAACCTCATGAATGCCAAACAAAGCAGGTACAAGATTTTGCATATGAGGGAGAGACCAGCCTGTGCAGTCATGCAGGCTGGGGCTGGCTGCCGGGCAAACAGATCAACAAAAAATGATTTGGGGTTTTAGGAGACAGCTGAACATGAGAGAGCAGTGTGCCCTCGCAGCAGACAGGACCAACTGCATCCTGAGCTGTGTTATTCAAATTGTTGGCAGCATGTGCAGAAAAATGATCCTGCCCCTCTGTCCCATTTGAGATCACAACTGGGGTACTGCATCCAGGTTAGGCCTCCCTGGTGCAAGAAGTTTATCAACATCCTGAGAAGAGTTCAGCAAAGACCACCGTTTCAATGAGGTGGTTGACCTAAATGAAGCTGAGAGAAATTGTTCTGTTCATCATGGTGATGTCTCAGGGGAGAATTTCTTGTTTTTTGCCATTAATTGTTCAGAGGAAAATAAGATGGACCTAGTCTCTGGAACTGCCCAGTAGATAAAGAGGAAGTGCCCACTAATGGGATCTGTTCTGACCACAGGGGTGATCTAGATAACTTCTGCAGGTCACTTCTCACCTACATTCTGACTCTGTGACTCCTCCCTCCCCTGACCACCTTGACTCCTGCACATTCATGGGCACATTTGTCCTCACATGCACTTTAATACAAACCGACTTACAGTCATTGTGCTGGGACTACACAGAGGCAGCTGAAGGGAGGCTCTCAGTCTCCTCACTGCCAACCACAGGAAATCAGTGGCTGCTGTTTCCAGCCCCTGAGCTCGGAGACAGCTCTGGGAAGCTGGTCCATCTCCTGGGTCAGGACTGCAGCTGCATCAGGCTGCAGCTGGCGCTGTGCGGGCTTCTTCTTGCTGGAGGAGGGGCAGAGCCCGGTTGGCAGGAGTCAAAGTTGTGACCGTGCAGAGCCCCGGAGCCCTGTGAGCCCGGGCGAGGCCCCGAGCGGCGCCGGCACAGAACTCAGCCCCGGGGTGGAGCTGGCGTGGGAGAGGAAGAGGGAGAGGGAGAGGAGAGCCGGGGCTGGCAGGGGCAGCGAGGAGCAGGCGGCGGAGCGGCGGGATGCGGCGGTGCCGGGGAGCAGGGCTGGCCGGACTGGCCGCGGTGCTCCTGGGTGCGGTGGGCTGGCGGGGCTGGGTGGGGGTCTGGCGGAGCCCGGGATGTCCCGGCAGTTACCTCGGTGCTGTCGTGCCCTCTGGCTTCTTCACGGATCTCTGGCTCCGAACCTGCCTCCCGTCCATCTCTCCATCTGCTCTATGCCACGTTCTCTCACACAACTCATCGATCAATTCTTTTTACAACCATCAGTTTTTTCTTCGTTTCCTCCATGTCTTTTGTATGACTCATGCAGTCATTACTTAGTCCTCCTCTCCTCTCCTCTCCTCTCCTCTCCTCTCCTCTCCTCTCCTCTCCTCTCCTCTCCTCTCCTCTCCTCTCCTCTCCTCTCCTCTCCTCTCCTCTCCTCTCCTCTCCTCTCCTCTCCTCTCCTCTCCTCTCCTCTCCTCTCCTCTCCTCTCCTCTCTTTCTTTCTTTCGTCTCTACTATTAATGGACACTTCTGTTACTGCACGTTACCAGCCTCTGCAGAGATTTCCAATCATCAGCTCTGCATGCTCCTTACTGCTTCAGCAGAACTTGTCCCAGGGAACAGCAGGCAGGGCCTGGCAGAAAGCAGGTTTTGAGGATATTTTTCCTTCTTTTTCTCCTCGGCAGTGACTGCGGGCAGAGCCCAGGTGCAGCAGGAGCCCTTGGCAGAGACCACCGAGGGCACCGAAATCAGCATCAGCTGCTCACATCCCAATATACAGCCCTACGAGTCCATAATCTGGTACCGTCAGCTCCTGGGCCGAGCCCCCACATTCATCACGTTCGTTCAAAAAGGAATCAAAGGACTGTCGGACCCGCCGGGGCGGCTGTCGGTGGCGGCAGACCGCCGGTCCAGCGCCCTGTGGCTCGAACGGCCCCGGCGCGGGGACGCGGCGGTGTATTACTGCGCCGTGGGAGACACGGGGAGAGGAGCCGGGGCTGCGGCCGGACACGAACCGGCGTGGGAGGAGAGGGCGGGGACAGTCTATGATGAGTCCGCCAGGGGCGCTGCCGCTCTGCCCGTCGGGGCCGCCCAGCCCCGCCCGACCCCGGGGCTGTTCCCCTGCCCGACCGGCACCGGCTTCAGCATTAACATGGGCATCAGAATCTCCGGGTGCTCCTTGCAGTCGCTGTCTGGGCTCAGCACCTCTTCTCATCGACGGCTGCTGAGCGTCTGTGCTCCTGAAGGCAGCAAATAGCCGCGCTTGAGCAGCGCTACATGTGGAGTCTGAGATCGTCTGTGCAAGACGGGGAGGGGAGTAGGGTTTCCCACGAGGTTCTCCTGCTTTCCCAGAAACGGCTCAGAGCGTTCTGAGAAACGTGGCATCCTCTGGCCTGTCTGTAAAGACCTGCACCATTGTCTCAGAAATGCATCGCAGAGGTCATCGATTCCCATCCAGCCCATGGAAGCCTGGTCCTCCTCTTGCCTCTGTCCTCTTGTTGTCTCTGTCCTCCTGTTGCCTCTGTCCTCCTGCTGTGCCAAGGATGCTGAGCTCTATTTTTCATTTTAGGAAGGCAAAGTGACAGCTGTAGGTCCTTCACATGAGGACACAGCACCGGGCAGTGATGCAAATGGTGATGCAAATAAATTGACAGCAAATGCTCCAAAGAGATGCTCAGCTTAGTGGGTGTCTCATCAAAGCTTATCTCCCTTGTGAAAACACACCAACAGATCCCACCCAGTTGTTTTTTTTTTTTTCCGTTCCCAAGGGCACACACAAAGATTTCAACCCTATATTTTTAATAAAACTCATAGGATCCTTGGGCATTCAAATGATGCAATTAGGAATGTTGCAATGAAGAAACCAATGCCCCCAGGAGTTTCCAGAGTTGCAATGAGAGTCAGCCCTTACATGGCAAAGGTCCATTCCAACAAACCAGAAAGGTTTGTCAGAGCTCTGCCATGTTCTCTTTACTGTGGTCTGCCACCTGCTCCTCAGCTCTGGCAGGGCCAGACTTTCATCTGCACTCAAGTGGTTACCCTGCCTTGCAGCCATGGTTGCTTTTATTCTTCTGCCACCAACAGACCACAGCACACTTCTGCTTCCTCTCCCTAGCCTGGGTAGTTGATTCCTCTGGACATGACAAATCTGTTCCAAACAGAGCAGTACGTTGCCCTGAATAAAACAAAAACATAGTTAAGCAGGCTTACCTCCCTAAGTGGTACATGGTTTTGCTTGTCTTTGCTTTCTTCACAGGTCTCCTAACAATGGTGGGAATGGCCTCATCCTTGTCACAGTGGGGAGTGAGCAGCCCCTGAGGATCTGGATCTAGTTCTTCCTTGGCAGACTTTCCTTCCTGGAGATCTCCTGCACCACCACCCTTGTCCCCCTAATGCTGGAGACTTTTTGTGGCACCAGGACTATAATTTCTGTTTGCTGCTTCAATTTTTCCACATCTTCATGAGCATGACTGAGTTTATGATCCTCTTAGCCATGTTCTTTGATCACTATATCACCATATGCAAACCACTCTGTAAAACACTCTATCTTGACAAAGAAAGTCTGCTTCCTGCTGGTTCTGGGAGCATGGGCGGTGGGCTTTGTGGTCATCTTCTCCCAGGTGGCTCTGCTGCTGCAGCCTCCTTTGTGTGCCAAGAAAGTGTTTGACCATTTCTACCATAATGCTGGGCCAGCATGAGCATGGCGTGTTGGGGCTGGGTTGACCTTGGCTGGATGACAGGTGTCCACCAAGCTGCTCTGTCACCCCCCGACTACCAACCAGAGAGGGTGAGAAAATACAATGAAAGACTCTTGGATAACCATCATAAGGACAGAGAGATTACACAACAATTATCTTCACAGGCAGAACAGACTCAACTTGGGGAAATTAATTGAATTTATCACCAATCAAATCAGAGTAGGATAATGAGCAGTAAGAACCAATCTCAAATACCTTCCTTCCACCCCTCCCTTCTTCCTGGTCCTGGCCATTTCCCTATGTGCTCTGTGGGGACCTTCTCTCCTTCCACAGAATGTAGGGATTTTGTTTGGGCAGGACCAGAACCTCTGGTGCCAAGAAGTCCAGCGGTTTCAGTCAACCCACCACACCTATGCTGGGACAAGTGTTCCACAAGCAAAGCTGTAGCCTGGCCTGGCTCAGGGGTGCTGGAGTTGCTGGGCAGCTGGGTGCCCATGGGGGATGTCCCAGCGTGTACTCTGTGGTTGGGCTGGTGTCTGCACGTTCCACTGCGTCCCCAGGGCAGGATTGGTGCTTGTGCCCTGGGGCTGCCTTTGGGGCAGGGGGAGAGTGGAGGACTCTGGCAGTCCCAGGCAGGGTGAGGAGCTGGATTACCCAGGTACTGGCAATTCACCCCAGTGGTAGTGGTGCAGGTCTTGTGTGGGAGAAGATGAGGCCCTGGTCTCTGGGCATGGTAAGAATGTGTCCTGTCGCCAAAGAGATGGAAAGAGTTGGTGGCTCTGTCCGAAGTCTAAAGCAGAAGGAATGTGCATGGAACCTTGCCTGGTCTGTTAGGCCCTGTGTGCCTGAGCCCAAAATTTGAGCTCAGAAGGCTGTGGGACCCTAGAGTGCCCAACATTCTGTAGGGACACCATCTGTAAACTGTGGAAGAATGGCTGAAAACTGGGAGGTTGCTTCAGGGGTGCTCAGAGGACAGATGTTTTGTGTCACTGAGGCCTGGAGAGCTTGGCTTACAGAGCCGTCATCAACTCGTTTGCAAGGGAGATGAGATCAGTACCTCAAAACCTCAGTCACCCTGCTTCATTATTTAAGCAGTCAGGCAAGAAGAGGTAATGTTGAGAAGGGCTTTGGAACCTGTCCATCCAGAAGAAAAGGACCTCTACCCGTATCTGAACTTATTTGCTGGGGAAAGGGCAATATGTTCTAGTCCCTAGGTGCATGGGTGCATGGATGGATGCATGGATGAATGGTTTACGTTTTTCAGGCTCTTCCTAGATTATGCCTCTGATGTGCTTTTGATCAAACCAGTGCCCAGGAGCATCAGCCAAGCAAGAGGGATGCTCATGAACAAAAGTTGTCTACCACAGACAATTCACAGATACTGCTGAGTGTTTCCCATTGTCACATACACATCTCAAGGGCACCAGGGTGATCAACTCCCTCACAGAGCTTTTTTGGAGCAAAGATCATGCTGACATAGCAGAGCCTTAGAGGTCTGGGCCTGAGCAAAGCTGCTTCAGCCATGCTTGCAGATGACCAGGCACCACAGAGCAGTGATGGGCCTGTGAGTGTTAGTCACAGTCCTTGGACTGCCCTCGCCCATGGGGGTGATGGGTTTCCAGGGCCTCCGTTGTGTGACCAAGTGTAGTTAATCCCAATACTGATTTGTGAATGGTGTCAGTCTTGCACACCTGCTCAGTCCTGGGTCCTGCCAGGTTTTGTAGGGGTGGTGGTTAAGGCTGCATTGGGGGAACCAATCCCACCAATCCCTAGGTGCCCATGTGTGCTGGCCGTAGCCCTAGAACAATCAGTGGAGGGGGAAGGAGAAGACAGAGGTGAGGCCGTGGCCATCCCTGAGGGTATTCCATCCATTCATACAAGAGCTCAGAGCCCACCTGCATCTCTCTTGCCATGTGCTCCCAGTACCCCTGTCCTTGCTGATCTTTTCTTTCGCCTTCATGTTCGGTGTCAGAGCAATTTGATTTCCATCAGAAACGCACCATTTCATTGTCCCCATTTCTGTGCTGTCCACCCTCAGATCCCACATGTTTAGCTCCAATTTCCACTATCTACACCTTCAGAAGAGTGGGTGAAATTTCCCTGCTACTCCTGCCCATGCCCACTGGCCATGGCCCCTATATTGGTTGATGGAAGGGAGAGGAAGGTGCAGCAGCAGCTATGGACCATCCCAAGGGCTGTTCCAGGCTTCACTCTTCTTGCCAAAGTAAATAATCTTCTAGAGCCTCACACCCATCCCCTGTCACCCCAGCACAGCTCTGGCCATAGCAAGGAAACATCCTTCCTCAAGAGCTCAGGGGGCTGCTGACCCCTCAGGGGCTCCTGCCTTTCTGGGCATTTGTGGGCAGAGACACAGCAAGGCAAGGCCTGATGGCCACTGGCAGCAGAGCAGCCAGATATGACTTCCTCAGCTCCAAGGTATCATGCCCAAAAGAGAAGTCACTGCAGAGTGTCCCAACCTCCCATTCCTCTACCAATGGAGAAGGATCCCCTTGTGCCCTCACCCCCTTTCCACTCCAGAGTAACACCATTCTCCTTTGGCAGCTTGGGGAGTTTCCACAGAGGGAAGAACCACATAGATGCCAGGTTTGAATGCAGCAGAACTTTAATGAGCCAAAAGAGGGAAACAAAGTCACTGCAAGTGGAGGACAGCAGTGCAGGAATCCACAGAGGAATCTGAAAGTTGGCTGTCCTTGGTCAAAAGGAAGTCGCTGTCCTTGATCAAGAGGGAGTCTGTGCATTATGTTCGTCTATCTGCCACACAGGGTGGAGAGAGATGCTCCCTGGGGAAACCTTGTTGCCAAAGGGAAATGAAACAAACAAGGAAACTGGAAAGAAAGGTAAAGTCATTCAGCTCTCCTGAAAACACATCCAATATTTCCATCTTTTGTTCAGCACCATGTTTTCAGTTCCTTGAGGTGTCTCCCTGGGCCTTTCCCAGCATCTTTATCAGCGCAGGTACCTTCTGCCAAAGTAGCGGCTGGAAATGCCAGACAGGTCACAGCAGCCAGAGTTGATGGGCACTCCATCACAGCTGAGGATTCTGCCAACAGCAGCAGAGGTGGAGGAGCCCACAACGGTGTTCTGTGGGAAGGAGCTGAGGATGGGGCCAGGCAGGGTCACCACAACAGGTGAGGGCTCAATGACAACTCTGGAGTCCTGGCACTGTCTCACACAGGGCTCATTGCAGCTGTTGGCCAGTGGGGTCGGGCCACAGGGCTGGCAGGGCAGGCACTGGTCATAGCAGGACATGTCTTGAGTGTGGAGGAGAACCTGGGAGAGAATCAGGGAAGAAGCAGAGCACAAGGGTGGGTGAAGAGCAGACTGGTTTCCCTGGTCAAAAAGGAGCCAAGGCCACTTGTGAGTGGGGAGCTGGAAGATGTGCCAGGAGCCACACAGTCTTCATTGACCTACAAAAATCACCCTGGCCCAGGGAGGCTCTCTCCTAGTGAATAAACCAGAGGCCCCCTCTGCTACATCCCAGATGCAAACCCCATGACAAGAAACAGCCAACATCACCAAAGATATCCATCAATGAGAGCTGTCGATTTTAAAGAGGAGAAGAGGCTTCAGACTTACCTGGTTCCCAAGCAGAAGGAGGCAAGAGAAGTCGATGAGAGAGCAGAGCCTTCGCCTGCCTTTTATACTTGCCATTCAGTGCTGCAGGACCAGAGGCAACCTTGGCAGAGGTAACAATTTTCTGACAAGCTCATCTTGAATGCAAACCATCACAGCTAATGATAAGGGCTGTGTTTTGGTTTCCTGCATTGCTGCCTTTTCATTTCCAGATCTGTGCCGTGCCCATTTCCCAATGAAGGCTTCTTCTTATCCCTAGGATGAGAGGCAGCAGGATTTGTAGGGCACAAATGCAACAATAAAAGCAGAAGAGCAGGTAAATGATGTCACTTTGTGTCACTCTGTTGCTGCTCTTTGAAATGCCATTCTCAGGAAGATCTAACCACCCTTAATTGGATGTCCAGGGGCTCCTGTGCATGAGGACATGCCAAGCCTTCATTTTTCCTGCCCTCCTCAGGTGACCCCTATTGTCCCTTGCTTTTTCCTTCCCAGGTATGAGTATTGTGTTGCTTTGTTTTGACCCCATCCTGCCTAACACTGCACAATCCTCAGAGGTCCTCAGCAGAGTCCATGGACTTCTTGAACACCATGGTTCATGTTGTTGTTATGCATGTTCTTTTCCTGTGTGTACTTGTAAGCAGACAGTTTGTTGTGGGTACATGTGAGAGTACATATTTGTGTATAATACCATGCCACTCTGCATGAGTCTGTGTGTGTGTTTGTCCTTGTGTGTCACTGATAATGAGGGAATGTGCTGCTCATGGCAGAGACACTCTCCACTGCTCTGTCCATGAGCACCACAGAGCAGCAGGGTCCCAGAGTCAGAAGGAGCCTGAGTGCAGCTGAGTGGTGATGGCGTCAGCCTGCTGGAGATCTGTCCAGGGGAGAGGCCCTTAAATGCAGCCCCTGTCTCCTGAGCCCTACTTTTGCTGCCTGTCCAAAGTTCTCACTCTTCTGCTACCAGTTTCAGGAAGCAACAAGGGTGATTTCAGTCCAGTTTGAATCCTTGGTTAAATTCAGTATAACAACATTGGGTGTGTCTCAGCATGGCTGGCAGTCTCCCCTCCCTGCATCTCCAGGCTAGGACACAGCTGCTCTTCCCAGTGCTAGAGAGTTCAAAAGGATGAGGTTTGCTTTGTGGGCAAGGAGGAAGATTGAGGAATCCTGTAGACCATGTCCTGGCCATCCCAGAGTGTATCTGCTTCCAATGAAGTGCAGAATGTGGCTGAGATGGAATACAGCCCACTACACCGGATTTGGGATTGAGTCCCCAATACCCAGCTGCTGTCCTTCTTTCTAACAAGGTCTGTGTCTCAGTAGGCACATTTTCTAAGCCTCCCCTCCTGAAGGTCTGTCATTTGGAGCACGGATCCAACTTTCAGCCAGTGCAATCGAGGGCTTTCCCCCTTCCCTTTAGTGACCTCAGCAAGATCAGTGCCAGGGAGCTCTGCTGGAAGAGCTCAGCCAGGGCCGATTCCCCTCTCCATGAAGCTGCTTCTGAGCTGAGGCTCTAGTGCACCTGAGCACCAACTTCATTGTTTTCTTACGAGATAAAAATCAATGTGGGCAAGGGAAAGGCAGGGGATGTGTGCACCTAGAGTATAACAAGACCTTCAAGAGATTCTCTTGTACTTCCTTCATGACCCAATATGAGATGAATGAGTTCAGTGAAAAGATTATAAGGTGGGTAGAAAATTTTCTGTACTATCAGGCTCAGAGAGTTGTAACCACAGTGCAAAACCCATCCGTCCAACACTTGTTAGTGGGGTCTAATAGTAGGGATTAGTAGTAGGACCAGAACTATTTTATGATTTCATGAACACTATGAGTTGTGGGAAGTGGGGATCTCCCAGCAAGTCTGTGGATAACACACAATGAAGTGAATGGGCCATAACTGTCAGACATGGCTCCTGAATAGGCTGGACATATGGGCTGACTGGAACCTCATGGAAACCAAAAAGATCAAGGGCAAGGTTTTGCATATTAAGTACCAAACTATGCAGACATGCAGGCTGGGGGCTGGCTGCCTAGGAAGCAGATCCACAGAAAATAATGTGAGGTTTTAAGACAGACACAACTGAACATCAGAGAGTAATGTACCATTGCAGCAAAGAAGACAAACTGGATCCTGAGCAGTGACAGCAGGTCAGTGTTGGCAGCAGGTGCAGGAAAGTGTCCCATCCCCTCTGTCCCATTTGAGATCACATCTGGAGTATTGCTGCCACATGTAGTCTCGCTGGTCCAAGAAGGGTATCAACACACTGAAGTGAGTTTGGCAAAGGCCACCGTGTATATTAGAAGACTGATGAATATGACATGTGTGGAGAAGTTGAAAAGACTAGGTCTGTTCATCTTGGAGATGCCTTGGGATAATTCCTGGCTTTATACGACTGCTTTTTAGAGGAACACAAGAAGATGGACCTAATCTCTAGAAGTGCCCAGGAGACAGAGGGGAAGTGCCCATTGCATAGCGCTGGGACTACAGAGAGGCAGCTGAAGGGAGGCTCTCAGCCTCCTCACTGCCAGCTGCAGGAAATCAGTGGCTGCTGTTTCCAGCCCCTGAGCTCAGAGACAGCTCTGGGAAGCTGGTCCGTCTCCTCAGTCAGGGCTCTGCAGCTGCCTCAGGCTGCAGCTGGTGCTGTGCGGGCTTCTTCTTGCCGGAGGAGGGGCAAAGTGCAGTTGCTAGGAGGTGAAGTTGTAGGGAGGAGAGGAGGGGAGAGGAGGGGAGAGGAGGGGAGAGGAGGGGAGAGGAGGGGAGAGGAGGGGAGAGGAGGGGAGAGGAGGGGAGAGGAGAGGAGAGGAGAGGAGAGGAGAGGAGAGGAGAGGAGAGGAGAGGAGAGGAGAGGAGAGGAGAGGAGAGGAGAGGAGAGGAGAGGAGAGGAGAGGAGAGGAGGAGGAAAGGAGAGGAGCGAGGCACGGGCGGCAGAGCGGCGTGATGCAGTGGTGCTGGGGCGCAGGGCTGGCGGGACTGGCTGCGGTGCTCCTAGGTGCACGGGGCTGGCAGGGCTGGGTGAGGGACAGGGCTGAGCCTGGGGTTTTTCCAGGGGAGCCACCACAAACTCTTCCCTCTCATTTTTCTCTCTGCCTTCTTTGTTCCCCTTTCCGAGGTCTCTTGAGTTCCCTCTAGGTAGTCTGTCATTCCCGTCATCTCTGTCATTACGAGTTTGCTTGCAGATATACCTGCCTTTCCACGCACACACTCTTTGCGAATTCAGCAGTTCTTATTGCTGTGATTCAACCCTCTGTCACTATAGCACTCACTCTTTGCTCTTTACTTTTCCTCTCCTCATTCCTGTTTCCACTCCTCTTTTTACCCATCTCTCCAGGCCCCTACCATAAATAATTTCTCTTCCTGCTCTCTGAGAACCCTCTCATATCTCCCTCTGCTTCCTTCATATCTGTAGGAGCAAGTTCGCTTTCCTGCACCTCTCCATTATTCCATACATACTCTAAGTTCTTTTTCCGAATTCAGCCTTCTGTACTTCACTGTAACACACCCATTCTCCAGACTCCTCGTACCTCTTCATCTATTCAGCCATGAATCTGTCATTCTGTCTCTGGGTACATCAGTTCCAAAATCCCCCCAGGCTTCTTCCCTCACTCCACACACATCCAGCACATGACCACTCTCAATCTCTGTTCATTGGCACATCTTCCTATCCCTTCTGGTCCAGCTGTTTCATTGCCACTCTTCCTAACCACTTATTGGGGAAAATCCGAGCTGGGAGACCTTTGATGATCTTTGGTCTTTCCTTCTTTCTCTGCAGTGGCTTCGGGAAGAGCCCAGGTGCAGCAGGAGCCATCGGCAGAGACCACCGAGGGCACTGGCACCAGCATCAACTGCTCACACCCCAACATACAGACCACTGATTTAATCCTCTGGTACCGTCAGCTCCCGGGCCGAGGTCCCGCATTCCTCACACTCGGTCACAAAGGCTCCAAAGTGCTGTCGGACCCGCCGGGTTGGCTGTCGGTGGCGGCAGACCGCCGGTCCAGCGCCCTGTGGCTCGAACGGCCCCTGCGCGGGGACGCGGCGGTGTATTACTGCGCCGTGGGAGACACGGCGAGAGGAGCCGGGGCTGCGGCCGGACACGAACCGCCGCGGGCGGGGCCGGGCGGCTGTGGCGGGGGCGGGAGGACAGTCCTGCTGCACCCGCCAAGGGGCGCTGCCGCTCCGCCAGCCGGGGCTACCTCGTCCCGCACGGAGCTTGCGCGACCCTGTATCGGCACTGCCGTGGGCACCAGCCGCACTCCCACATTGATTCAGACCCCTGAGTTTGTAAGATGATCCTCTCTCCTGACCTTTCTGAATGACAGGAGTAGTTCTCCATGGACAGTTCTTCCTCGCTGGGGGCTAGTTTGCTCCCCAGGAGGAGCAAAAAGCTGTAATTGATCTCTCCACAGAGCCTCCTCACGGCAGAGGTGGGGAATCCCAAGCACACCTGGCTGAGAAGATTCTCTTCTTCATTCCTCCCATCAGCTTTTTATACACATTGCCAAGATCTTTCCCTGAGCCTTCTCTTCGCCAGGCTGAACACTGCCATCCCTCTCAGCATATCCTCATAGGAAAGATGTTTCGGTCCCTGCACCATTTTGCTTGTCTCTCACCACTATCTGGTACTGGGGTGCCCAGAACTGAAGCCAGCACACCAGAGGTGGCCCCACCAGCAATGAGTAGAGAGGGAGGATCAGGTCCCTTGTCCTGCTGGTTGACTCTCTTCCCACTGCAGCCCAGACTGCTGTTGGCCTTCCTTGCCATGAGGGTCCATTGCCACAGCAGACACAGGAACACCTCAGAGCTGCTGAAACTGAGCAGGACACAGCAGTGAGTATTCAGGAGAAGTATCCCAGATGCTTGTCCAGCTCTTACTCTTCCCTCAGAGCCCACCAATGATGGCCATTGGAGGACTCTTGATAGGAGATGTGACTGCTCCTTTGGATTTACGTCATTGCCAAAAAATCCCCAAAGAGGTAAAATGCCCTCCTAGTCCTGCATTTGAGTATCAGTGAAAGATTCAACATATGAGCAACACCTGCCAGGCAGGCACTGGACAAGAGTTTCTGTTCAACTGTTGGAGCTGTTGCCCTGTTTTTCATGGCTCTCCTCCAGCTCTGATGACTCACCAGTGCTTTGCTAGGAGGAGTCCCTGTGCCCCTGTGATTTCCCTGACTAACAGACAAGTACTGGTGGCTGCATTTCTGGGGCATATATTTCTGGGGTCTATATTTTCCCTCTGTGCACACAGCTCTTGTGGTAATAAGTCTGTTTTGGAAAGGAAAGAGCTGTGCCTTGAGGACATCCATGGTAAAAGCTGACAAAAGCAAACATGGCGACAGGCCAACATGCTCTAATTACTGCATTGATGTCACCTCAGTAGACCATGACAGCAGACGTTTCCAGGGAGGCCTTCTGAGGTGACAGGGAAAGCTCAGGCTTTGTGGAAGAGAGAGGGTGGGGGATATGTCCGAAGGAGACATGGGCCAGAGGAAAGGAGGAATCAAAGAAAGTGAGACACCTGGAGAAAAGTGTCTCTGTGATGTACTGGAAAGGGGGGATGAGAAGCCCCATTCACACCTGGATGGGTAAGAAAGTTCTGGTTTGAATCCCACTTGCAGGTGGAATTTGGGCCTGTCCTAATGCTGGGGTGTACACAAACACCTGTGAGAGAAGATTCAGGATCTTGTAGGAAATGCAGGACATCTGAGAGTGTGTTACAGTGACAGTGGGCTGAAATCAGGGCAATAAGAACTGCTGAATTCACAGAGAAAAGAGTGCGTGCATGGAAAGGCAGGTGTAACTGCAAGCAAAGTCATAATGACAGAGATGATGGCAATGAGAGACTACCCAGAGGGGACTCAAGAGTCCTGGGTAAGGGACACAAGCAAAGGCAGAGAGAAAAAAGAGAGGGAAGAGTTTATGGTGGCTCCCCTGGGAACAGGAAAACACATCCCTGTGTTTCCCCTGACCGAAAGACAGCTGTGGCAGCTGCATTTGTGGGACATATATTTCTGGGATCTAATTTTTCCCACTGTGCACACATCTTGTATTAAGTCTGTTTTGATGAGGCAATAGAGAGGAGGAAGTACAAAAGGTGGTAGCTGCATCTAAGCAAGGACTGGTCAGTGCATTTGTTGGGAAGATCCCTATGCCTGACCACTAGAGTGCCCCCTGCCATCTTATTAAATCCTTTCCTAACCATCCTTCTGTGTAACTTCCCAGGTGTGAATGCAAATAACTGGAGAGACTGGTGTGAGAGACCTGGGTGCCAGTAACTGGACAGACTGGGGTGTGTGCAGCAGCTGGAGAGGAGACCTCTGCTCACAGGGTCTATTGGTCTCTGTGCCAGCAGCTGGAGGCACTGGGGTGTAAGCAAGGGCTGTGCGCTAACAACTAGAGAAGGAAGAACATATCACAGGGCTTCTTCCTCTTGCTGTCAGCAAGTGGAGGGACAACATTGCACATGCATGTGTGGGAGGTCAATGGACCAGCGATGGGAGGGATGTAAGTGTGTTTCTTGGTTTCCTTTCTGAATTTAACTGGATGTGCACATGTGTGTTTGTGGAATATGTTTGCATATTGCAAACTGGCCTAGCCAGTGAGTGGAAGTAAAAGCTGTATATAAAGTCTAAGCCAGCGATGGGTAAGGTGGCCCAAGGCCAGCACACGGCTGCACAACAGACTGATGCTACCAAGCTGTGGTAACGTTTGAGGGATCCAAGAGTGTGAGATGAGTGGTTGATTTTGTGCATCTGTTTGCCGGTGAACACCAGACTGGCCATGCCAGGGAAAAGGAGGAGCACCAGGTGCTGGGTCAGAAGGCCCTGGCTCCAGGCAGGGCTATGAGATGGGCTGAGGGCCCATGCTGATATTTGAGGAGTGCAGGAATGCGGGTGTGCTGGTGACTCCAGAGGGTGAGGGGGGGTGTGTTTGCACTATGGAACTGCATGAGACAGGCATAATGGAGACAGTCCAATAAAGGGACGCTTAGATCATGAAGAGGCGCAGAGAAGTCTCAGGGAGATCTCATCAATGTCTACAAGTATCTGAAGGGAGGTTGTAAAGAACATGAAGCCAGGCTTTTCTTCATGGTATCCAGTGACAGGAGAAGAGGCACTTGGCACAAAGGGAAACAGAGGAGACTCTGTTTGAACACCAGGAAACACTGTTTCACTGTGAGGGTGAGTGAGCTCTGGCACTCCCGAGTGGTTGTGGAGTTTCCATTCTTGGAGGTGCTCAAAACACATATGGACATGATCCTTTGCAAGCAGCTCTAGGTTACCTTCCCTGGAGTGAGGCTGGGACACAAGGACCTCCAGAGGTCCTTTCCAAATGTACCCATCTGTGTGTCTGTAACATGAGACATGAGGAGAGGCTGAGAGAACTTGCCTTATTCAGCCTTGAGCAAAGAAGCTGAAGAGAGCTTTTTGATACTTCTAATGCTTGACTGCAGAATGAAGAGCCAGATGAAGCCAAACTCTGCTTGAGCATATTGCAAAAGGCAATGGATCTGGTTGGGAACAGAGGAAATATCTGCTAGAAATTTGGAATTGTATTTTTTTAATGATGAAGGTGGAGCATGGGTGGAGATAGACCTCATTTAGAATAAGAGTGTTTATTGAAATGCCATTAACTGGACATAAGACAAGAGTGTAAAATGGGATGGCACAGGTGATGTTATGCCCTTTCAATGCTGGAAGCCCTGAGTTACAGAGCATGAGGTGGAGCTCAAGCTGGGTTTTAGCACATAATCCTAATCCTGGCCATGCTGAGATTTGCTGGCATTGTTGTCTTTTAAGTTTTCATGGGATATTCTGGGGAATAAACCACTCCTAATTTATACCTATGAGCAAAAGGACATTTATGTGAAAAAACAGTGCTTCACTCTCCAATCAATACAAGAATGTGCTTGTGGCAACATTGACAGGATTGCCAAGTAGATATATACAGCTCAGCACAACACAGGTCTGTGCCTGTTTAGGTCAGTTTAACAGTAATGTATAGTTTGTTATCTGCCATAACTGGTGCACTCTGGAGTTAATCTGGAAAGGGGATGGGAGTAGGCATCCCCACCTGCAGTACCCCCATCCATTCACATACCCTTTCAGCTCTGGGGTGCAGGGCTAACCTGTCCCCAGCCTTCACAGTGCAGCACTCTGATGGGTGCCCCATGTGCTCCCTGGGAGTAAGTAGGTGGTGACCCACTGGTCCCTCATCCTGTTCCCTGATGATCCCTCACCCTTTTCCCTAGACTAGGAGTATGTTGTCCTTGTCAACTCTGGGTTTGTGGCATTCAGCAACCCCACTAGAGCCAGGTTCCTCTCCCACACTGTGGGTTATCCCATCTGAAAAGGGCACAGCCAGAATCTCTGGGCAGTTCCACAGCAGGAATCATCTCCTGTTTTGGGGGATTTGGGAGAGAGGTGTTGTTCACAGGCATCTGAGGCAGGGAAGGGGACATGTGAGAGAAACAGAAGAATATTCTATTACCAAAAAAGTAGCAACAATCCCAGAGAGCAGCGTGACCCAGGGTCCCTCATTGTGGAAATGTTGACGAAGCCTTTGGCTGAAGGAGCCACAGGTGTTGCTGCTGGAGGAGGAGGAAACTCAGAAGGAGCATTTGAGGCACAGGAAGAACAGATCAGTTGTCTTCCCCACTTCTACATTTGCTCCCCCACCAGAGTGGTTTCCGGTAGCTCTGGTATCTCGGGGCTGGGAGGTGCTTTTCTGACTCTCTCACTCAACAGGCAGGTCGGTCTTGTCATGCACCTCGGGTATCTCGTCCTCACTGCCTTTCTGGGGCAACTGCTGGGTAAGTCTTGGATTTTCCTCAACACAGTCTTTCTTCTCCTGTGGAAGGCCTCACCAGCCTTATCAGGTCCATTTGGGAAAATATTCTTGAATTACAGGAAAACATTGGAAAATTCACCTCACATTTATGGTTTTACACTGGTTCTCTCAAGATGCTCTTACTGTTTGAGAGAGGAGAGAGATCTCTCCTCTTCTCACCTTCAACTCATCTCTCTCTGTCTCACTCTTCCGATCCACATGGTATCTTCACGGAAAATCCCAGATGTCTCTGCACTCTCACATTTCTTCCTTTTCAATAGAAATTAGCAGATCTTTTCAAAGCTGCCTCAGGGATTATAAAATTTTCATGTGATTTACATTAATAGGATATCCTATTCTGCCTCTCATCTGGTAGACCAGCCATGGCTTACACTTCTCTCCTAGTTGTTGTCACAGTCAGGGTTTCCTTTTGTCAGGCTCAGAATTCTATACACTCAGGGAGTCAGGAGCCCTCTGAGATGAGAGCTGTGGGGAAGCAACATGAATATTTTTCCATAGCTCCATGGATGGCCCAACCTGCTGGAGGGGTGCTGGTCCCCAGACACACAGGTCAGGCATGACAGGCTGTTCCATGGTCCTCTGAGCAGTCGAAGCAGGAGCAGGGACACAGCACAACTATCCTCAGAATGCACACTGGGCTGAGATCTCCAATCTTGTGCCCAGAAGTGCTCTCCATCTTACTGTCCTCAAGCATCTGGGCTTTCCTGCAGGGCAAGGGACAAGGAGCTTTCTTTGCCTGGGTTTACATCCATTCCTGGTTTGCTTTCCAGAGCCTTTTCCTGCAAAACTGCTGACCTTCACTTTCTTCCAGGCACCATGGGGCAGGTCACTGTCACCCAGCAAGAGGGACAAGTCACAGTGAAGCAGAGAGGCACCTTCCAAACAACCTGCACATACCAGACCTCATACTTTCCAGGCTTGCTCTGGTACCAGCAGAGGAAAGGCCAGGCTCCCCAGCTGGTCTCATATCACACAGGATCTGGCCTGAAGCGCAGCGACCGTTTCAGCACATCTCTGAACACCACGGGGAAATACAGCGTCCTGCAGGTGGAGGAAGTTGAGATGTCTGACAGTGCCTTGTACCTTTGTGCTGTGCAAGACACACTGGTGCAGGGAGCTTCCTTGGCTGTGCAAGAACCCCGGGGAGGGAGGAGCAGAAGGAGAGGTCACACATGTGCCATTCTTTCAGGCTGATCCCTTCCACCCTCACGTTGCACGGAGAGCCGAGGATGCTCAGTGTCTCTGAAAGAGAATGGCCAAGGGCTCCATCCTCCCTTTACTCACAAACTAAATTAGGAGGAACTGTGGACTCCTTTGAGGGTTGAGAGGCCTTGCAGAGAGATCTGGGTAAACTAGGGAGCTGGACCATCACCAACCATATGAATTTAACAAGAGCAAGTACTGAATTTTCCACCTGGGATGAGGTAATGCTGGTTATATGTACAAACTGGGGGATGAGATTTTGGAGAGTATCTGGGAGTCCGGGTTTATGGCAAGTTGAATATGAATCAACAGTGTGGCCTGACAGCCAAAAGGGCCAACTGGGAGGTGACTATCCCACTCTACAGTGTCTTGGTGTGGCCCCACCTTGAGTACTGTGTGTAGTTTTGGGTGCCATGATGTAAGAACATCAAACTATCAGAGTTTATCCAGAGGAGGGTGACCAAGATGATGAAAGGTCTCCAGGGCAAGACTTATGAGGAGCTGCCAAGGTCACTTGGTTTGTTCATCTTGGAGAAAAGAACACTGAGGGGGGACCTCATTGCAGTGTGCACGTTCCTTGAGGGGAGCAGTGAATGGGGAGGTGCTTATCTCCTCTCTCTGGTGGCCATTGATAAGACACAGGTAAATGGAATGAATCTCTATCCAAGAAGTTCAGATTGGACATTAGGAAAAGGTTCTTCACTGAAACAGGTTCCCCAGGGAAGTGGTCATGACACCAAGCCTGACAGAGTTCAAGGACTATCTGCACGATGCTCTTAGCTATATGGTTTAATTGTAGGTAGTCCTGCGAGCAGTAGGGATTTGGACTCAATGATCCCTATGGGTCACTTCAAACTCGAGATATCCTATGATTCTATGATGTCAGGATGGATAAAAGACACGTGTGTGCACACCCAGTTACACAGGAACCCATGCACACACACACATTCATCCCCAAGACCCATAGTCAACTACGTGTTTGCATGTGCTTATAAGTACTTGCACACTAACACTTGCATGTGTTTCAGAAAGATGGACCCACTTTGAAATCACTATATCTTTGGAATTGTGTCCATCTTTCTGAAAAGCTCGTCGACAAACACAGACATCTACAGAAACATCTGCACATGCGCTTACACACATGCTCACTGGCATCACACACACATGTGCAAAAAACATGTATCTACAGAAACACATGCACATACACACAGAGAATTGTGCCTGTTCACACACACAGGCAGACACCCACTTCCACATGTGCATTTGCAACTATGCAAACACACAGGCACAAATAGACCCACAGACACAGACAGATGTGTATGCACATGAGGAAGCGCATGGGGCCAGATGGGATCCACCCAAGGGTTCTGTTGGTGGAGTTGCTCACCAAGACGCTTTCAATTATTTATGTGCAGTCCTGGTTAACCAGGGAGGTCCCAGTGGACTGGAAATTGGCAACTGTGATGCCCATCCAGAAGATGGGCTGGAAGGATGATTCAGGGAACTGCAAGCTTGTCAGTCTTACCTTAGTGACAGGGATGATTATGAATCAGATCATCCTGAGTGCCATAGAATCATGTAATCCTTTCAGTTGGAAGAGACCCTCAGGATCATCAAGTCCAACCATAACCCAACTCTAGCACTAAACCATGTCCCTAAGAACCTCATCTAAAAGCCTTTTAACTCCAGGGATAGTGACTCCACCACTGACCTGGGCAGCCTGTTCCAATGCTTGACAACCCTTTCAATGAAGAATTTTTTCCCAATATCCAATCTAAACCTCCCCTAGTGCAACTTGAGGCCATTTCCTCTTGTCTTATCACTTGTTACTTGGGAGAAGAAACCAACACCCTTCATGCTACAACCTCATTTCAAGTAGTTACAGACACAAATAAGGTGTCCCCTCAGCCTTCTTTTCTCAAGGCTTAACGGCTCCAGTTAACTCAACTTCATAAGACTTGTGCTCCAGGTCACTCACGAGCTTCATCACCCTTCTCTGCACTTTCTCTGGTATTTCAATGTCCATCTTATGATGAGGGGCCCAAAACTGAACACAGTGTTCAAGGTGGGGCCTCACTAGTGCTGAGTACAGTGGCACAATCACTTCTCTAGTCCTGCTGGTCACACTATTCCTGATACAAACCAGGATGCTGTTGGCCTTTTTGGCCACCTGGGCACATTGCTGGCTCATATTCAGCCGGCTGCCAATCAAGACCCCCAGATCGCTCTGCCAGGCAGCTTTCCAGCCACTCTTCCCTGAGCCTGTAACACCGCCTGGGGGCAGCACATACAGGACAACTAAAACGTCAATCCCATTCAGCATGGGTTTATGAAAGGCAGGTCCTGCTTAACTAAACTGATCTTCTTCTGTGACAAGGTGACTTGCTCAGTGGATGAGGGAAAGGCTGTGGATTTTGTGTGCTTAGACTTCATTAAAGCCTTTGCCACTGTTTCCGAGAGCATTCTTCTGGATAAACTGGCTGCTCATGGCTTGGATAGGCATACTCTTCTCTGAGTAAAGAACTAGTTGGATGGTTGGACCCAAAGAGTTGTGGTGAATGGAGTCAAATCCAGCTGGAGGCTTGTTACAAGTGGTGTTCCCCAGGGTTCAGTATTGGGGCCAGTTCTGTTTCATTTAATATCTTTGTCAGTGATTGGGACGAGGGGATTGAGTGCACCTTCAGTAACAACAGGCTCGGGGAAGAGTGGCTGGAAAGCTTCCTGGTGGAAAAGGACCTGGGGGTGTTGATCAACAGTGGCTGAATATGAGCCAGCATGGAAATTGCCTCAGGTTTCTCCAGGGGAAATTTAGGTTGGATATTAGGAAAGACTTCTTTATGGGAAGGGTTGTCAGGCTTTGGAACAGGCTGCCCAGGGAAGTGGTGGAGTCACCATCCCTGGAGGTGTCTAAAAGATGCTTAGATGAGGTTCTTAGTGACATGGTTTAGTGACACTGTTAGGTTAATGGTTGGACTCTGTGATCTTGAGGGTCTTTTCCAACCAAAATAGTTCAATGATTCTCAGCACAGCCTCTCCCCATGCTCTGAGAACCAGGACTCTACAGGCCAGCTCTCTGCCTCTGTGCCCCTGTCAACTTTAGGCAAGTCCATGATAGACCAGTGCTAAGAAGCTAAATCAGGCACCAGCCACTCCTGGTGGATTTAATGACAGCAGGGGGATTTCAGGCTTTTGTGGGTTGGACAGAAGTTGTACAATAAATTGTATTCTCATTACAGAAAAGAGAGAAGATGTGTTGATGTACAAGCTGTGGAGTCTTTCTTCAACTTTCAGCTTGTTCACATGCGAAGCATGTGCATGAGAAACAAATTCAGAGCTATAGAACATCCTTATTGCTGCAGCTCCACAGGTTCCCCACTCTTCCCCACTCCACAAGTCAAAATAATCCCAAAGTTTTACAAGTTCTGGATCGCCCCTGGTGATCACCATAGGGTGGTTGTGGAGGTCTGGGACCAGTTCCAGTTTCAACTCAGAGAGAGGTTCTGCCCTGACGTACTCACACAGTAACAATGGGTTGTGTGTCTGGGGTAAGTTAGAAGCCCTGAAGCTGCACATGTTGAGGCTGGAATGCTAGAGAGGAAGCTGGCCAGAGGAAGTTGCCTTAATACAAATACTGTGTCATCAAAAGGCAAACAAATATTAAATACTGGGTGTCATCAGGAGGAGATTTCAAACTGCCTGAGCCAAACCCTTATGTCTGACAGTTAACATGACTCATTAGAGCTCATGGAGCTCCACTGCTGGAGAAGTTCATCTCCTCATCTGCTTTTAGCACTGGGGCAGTCTCCAGAGCCACAGGAATGGTAGGAAGAGGGTGTGCCCAGAACTGCGCGCCACCAGGAGGACAAACCTTGTGGCCTGAGAGGCCCCCAGCAGGGCTGTCAGGATGCGGGATTGTGTCTGTCCCTGTGTGGCTGGTTTCTGTAGCAGATGCTCTTTATAAATAAGTTTCTCTTCAGGTTCCTCCTCTGTGGCCAGAGAAGGGAGAGAGTGTGTGAGACCTGGGTCCAGGCATTTCAGTGTGTGCCTGGTCCTCCCTCCATCCAGATAGTCCCAGGGACAGGGTAGGCGTGGGTGGGTGCAGGGGTGCCTTCTGCATCTCCTGCAGAGCTGGGTGCAGGCCTGTGCAGCTGCCTAGGTGACTGATGTCAGGAGAAGTTCACCTGCGATGCCTGTCCCTTTGATGGACTGCTTAAGCCATGAGTCTGTTACCTCTCTAGAGCAGGGGTGTCAAGCTTATCTTCACCAGGGGCCACATCAGCCTCACAGTTGCCTTCTCAGGACTGAATGTAATTTTAGGATTCCACCTCTGGGCCTTGTGTTTGCCACTTGCAAACATTGTACTCCTTTGTCACCAACACTGTCTCATAGCACAAAAGACTGTTTTTTCTGTTTTTTACTGTTTTTTCTCCTTGAAACACAAACAAGTATTTGCTTTCCCATCTGTCATTAAATTGTTTTCCTTCTGCATCAATATTTCTCTTACTGGATATCTTGGGATTAAAATTGTTCCACCAGGGATGGTATGGTGCACCACCTAAGTCAAAGACCAAGACGTCCTTTAGGAACAGGTTAAATAATAGTCAGGCCCTCTCACACAGGCTCACCTTTCCTTCAACCCCCCTTCCCCATCAACAGCAGTCACTCTTTCTCCACCAATTCTCCCCCTCCATCTATCCCAGTAGCATTCTCCTCATTCCACCATCGGCAATCCCTTGGACAGCAATATTATCCTTAATGCTATTCCCTGGTATGAACATTCTCCTTATTCTTCCATGGTGGAATAAGGAGAATGTTCCTTTAGGGGTGGACATGCCTACTGATATTCTCCTTTTATCACTCCCCATGAGGAGCATTCTCCTTATGCCCCCATCCCCTGCCCCCCAGTAGAGACTTTTGCTTTATTTCACCATTACAAATCCTAGCAGGCACTTCCCTTCTTACCCCATCTGCTCAAGACATTTCCCCTTAAAGACGTATTCCCAACTGGGCAGTCACATTTCAATTGATAAATTAGCCAGGTACATGAACTTTAGCAAGTGACCAGGACTGCAGAATAATGCCTAACTACTGCTCATGCCCCAGAGCTGTCCTGTTATTAAACAACATATTATTAAATGACATCAGCATGTCATTGTGCAAGCATGGCCACAACTGATGGACCACACAGATGGCCTTACCCATGGAAAACAATGTAGAATTAATGAGTGGGACCCTGGCTGATAGTTAGAAAATATCTTTTTTACAGGTATTTATTTTTAAATAACATGTAATTGTTAAAGTTCATATATCTGACTAATTTATTAAAAAATTAAGTGAAATGTTTACCCAGTTGAGAGTGCCCCTTTAAGGCCCCCTTGCCCACTTCCCCCATGCCACATAATTCTTGTCTGTCTTGTCTTTCAATGCCTCAAGGCAGTTACTAGTGTCTCCTACCAGTCTCACCTATGACTCTTACACAGGCTCACCACTCTCCTGGAGCGACAACCACAGCTCCTGCCCTTCTCCTGCTCCTGCAGCTTAACGTGTGTCACACATGCTGCACATGGGACTAGCCACTCACAGGAGCCTGGGGACAAGGAGCTTGGTACTACTGCTGGGTAGAAACAAAGCGTCAGGCTGGATAAAACAAGATGGAGGGCTGGATTGGGCCCATGGGCCTTGTGTTTGGCACCTGTGCTCTAGAGAGTCCTCTTGTGGTGGAGGTTGGGGAACAGACCCAAAGAAGCTGTCTGGAGCAGCAGGGAGAGAGTTTTGCTCCACCCTCTGGGCTGGGGTTTGGAGGCCTCTTTGATCTGGCAGAAGCAGAAGAGCTGAAGTTGCAAGCAGCCAGTCCCTTATGCTGGCAGGTCCCTGGGCACGTCATGAAGGAAGTGCATGACATGGTCCTGATTTTCCTGGCAGCCCTGGTGGAAATGACTGACTTTGGTGAGATGTGACTTTCAGGCTGGGTATAATGAGGCAAGATTTTGTGTTGCTGATGGTGGTAGTGGGGAGATGTGAGTCCCAACTCCCTGGGGTATCTGGGGGTGTTTCTGTGGGGACAGCAGAGGCTGCAGATGAGTGTGACAAATAATCTGGAAGGTGCCAGGAGTAATGGACATAAGAGGAGCAAGAAGACGTCGCCTTAAATTTTCAGGTACTGAGAATTCCTGAATGTGATGCTAATATATATGAAGCCCAAAAGAGGGAAAGATGCAAGGGAACAGAGCAATGCAGCATATAGGTTAACAAGATGTGAGAGGAGCTGAAATGTCATACAAGGACAGGACAAGGGCAGAGCATGTGGTGTGTCATATGGAGGAACTGTAAAAGCAAGAAGATCTGGTCACAGATGAGAAAGAAAGAGCTCATGTCTTCTGGTGCTGAAGAGGAGACCAGCGTTTAATGTAGCTCAGAGACAGATATGTGGGCTGGAAGATCAGTCAGTCTTGCTGAATAGGAAGACGATCTGGGGGAAGAGCAGTGGCAAGAACCTTCAGAGAGACTTGTGCAGGGGCAAAGAGCTCAGCATTTCAGAGTTTAGGAACAGTGAGATGGAAAGTGGGGAAAATGAGCAAGATGATGAAGCGATAGACTGGTACACAGGTAAGCAAAGCTGAAACTCCTTTCTGGCTTTACAGGTCATGCCCAAAAGGACTCTGTGCTCCAGTTCCCAGCAGAAATGACCATCCAGGTGGGACACAGCACAGCTCTGCACTGCAATTTCTCCACCAGCTTTTCTGATCCGTACATCTTCTGGTACCAACAGCACCAGAACCAGCCCCCTCAGATGCTGCTGTGGGTGAGCAAGTACAGAACTCGTGGGGATTCAGGGAGATATTCCTCTACAATGTCTGTGGAGACCTCCCAGGTGATTCTGCATGTGCAGGATGCCGAGCTTCAGGACAGCGCTGCCTATTACTGTGCACTGAGCCCACACTGGTGCCCACAGCTTGCAGCACTGCACAGAAATGTGGTGTGTGCTCTGAGGTTGATTCTCTTCCTGCCACTGCTTGCTTGTAGCTCTGAGATCAACCTGTCCAGCAGTGGCACCTGGAGGCTGTGGTGAGGCTGGGTCTCTGCCTCCCCAGCCTGTGCTGTGGTGAAGAACATGCCGGCATGCCTCAAGAACTGCATCTAGATTCAGGGTCTTTGATGAAGAAAAGAGTGAAGAAAACTGACTTGGAGCAGACCCACTGGAGGCTACACCATAAACAAACCCAACCAGGCCTGTAAATGCCTTTTCCTTAAAAAAGCTAATACAGTGGTCTGATTACCTCTCAGCAAATAACCTATCAGCTTGTCTTCTTGTTTCTTTTCCTTTTGTCTCCACAGAGGGCCACAGCTGCAAAGCAAAGCTTGTGAAAGGAGGCACAACATGTCTTAGGGTTTTGCCGTGTGCCCATAATAGCCCAAGGACTAAAGAGGCAATGCTTGTGCTGCACCTGGACATCAGTAACTGAATAAGACTTGTCACCCAAATGCTGAACAAGATTCTCTCTTCAAACCCTTCCCACACTCATCCATTGCCAGGGAGTGGTCCCACTCTTTTTCATGTCTCTTCTCCTTCTCAGGGAAACTACCAGTGCTGGGAGGAACCCCTATTTCCTTGAGTCCATGCTGTTTCTCAGTCCCACAGTTGGCAACCACATCTCAATTATCTTGTTTCCTCTCATAGGACACAAGACTGGTTCTGGGGACCTGTGCTCAGGCACCCACCCCAGCACTGCATGTGGTAGCTCAGCTGGAGGGTGCTGACTTTCCAGTTGGATCCCACGTGGGGGACTGCGGTGGGTCTGTGGATTCCCTGACAGAGGATATGGGAACAGAGATTGGCCTTGAAGATATTAAGGTGTACCTATGAGAAAGAAGGGAGTTAAAGAGTAACATTGATGATAGTAAAATTAGCCAATGATATGTTATTATTGCAACCTATAACCAATAGCAAAAAAACACATGAGCTAATAAAGACTATATAAAAAAGTGTTTGTGGCAATAAATGGAGACTGCTGTTTGTACTTAAGAACCTGATCTATGTCGTTTGTCCATCTCAACTGTGACAAACCCCATGTAGTGAATTGGAGTCTGTTGCTCATGAAGCATCATCTCCTTCACCTGAGAAACACTAGGGCACTTGGTTGTTGTCCTACTGCTGTTCAAGGGTGTCCCACCTCTCCCAAGTGACATAGGACTGCTCTGCCAGCCCTATTGGAGCCTTTGCATGCCCTTATTTATCTCAGAGGGCTCTAGACAGCATTGACCAGGAGCTGATGGCAGCCCTCAGTGTCCTGCACTCCGCTGTGTCTCATGTCCCTTGTACATTTCAGGTCCTGCTTTTGGCTGCTCTCTAGGAGTTCAGAGGGCTTCAGTGCTCCACAGACACAATTTTCCCCCAAAAGCAAAGAATGGCAAGCAGTGGTAGCTACCTGAAGACAGATCCAGGCCCAGGCTCTTTCTCCAGCCTCAGTGGCCTGTCCCAGGGATTTTCCCAAATGCCACTGAGAAAGAGAGCACAGCTGACAAGGGTGGGCATCAGCCTGTCCTTGGGCACTGGTGCCTGGGCCTAACTGCAGGACAAAGAGCCAAGTGCCCAACACTGGTGGGCACAGGAGAATTGCCCCCAGAAGCACCACTGCTTCCAGAAGGGAGGAGCAGACGTTCAGTCCAGACTCAATCTTTTCACTTGAAGAGCTCTGCACTTAGGTGAAATCAATCCCACACTGCTGATAAAGGTGTATCTGCCATGTTGATGCCTGCTTATAAAGTGGTGACATGGACTCCACTATCAGTATGCAGAAAGAGCTTTGAGAACATGATTCTTCTGTTCTGAAATGAAAATCAGAAGGGGAAAAGCAAATGCCCTTTGGAAGTGTTAATATCCTCCCAGTGAGTGTAAAGAGGGACTTGCTACCAGCCAGCCTCCTGCAGCTCTGCAGTTTGGGGACTTTGCCAATCACACTGAAGTGTTTCCATAATGAAGCAAAGTGGAACGATGGACTGTTGAAAATTTTAGATGTGGAAATGCCCTGACATATCTAGCATGAAACATAGTGATTTGCATATTTTTAATTAAAAAAAAATACTGGGTGGAGGGAAGGAAAGGGAGTGTAAGTTTTGTTGACTGTCTCGTGCTAGGAATGACGGCTATAGGGAGAGATGCCAGTCATTGCCAAATTTTCTCTTGAACCAGAGCATGATTCTCTGGAAAATCCACAAGAATAGGGCCCAGATACATCCAGGAAATGTCACACTAAACAGAGAAATGACCATTTCCTGAAGAAGTGAGCCAACTGCTCATGCTTTTTAGGGGATTCACATGAATTCCTGACAAAATGAAGCACCCAACAAACTGGAATACAAACCTGTGGGAAGACCACTCCTCCAGTGCTGTATCAGAGAACTGTTTCTGGTTGGTGTTTGTGACCCTTTCTAAGTGCTGGTCTGAAGGGCACAGTAAGGCATTCTGGGTTTACCCAGGAGTGAACAGAGGGAGGTGGGAGCATTAGAACTGAGGCTCAGCCCAGCCTAAGGTGGCTGTGAGTGGGCAATTTGTGGCTTCTCACTGCCTGTGATGTCCAGGTGCACTTACACTTTTGGGAGAAACTTCTGCAGGGTAGAAGTCATGGGAGGTTGGGGATGAAACTGTTTGCTCCCACTGCAGCCTTTTGAAAAGCCACTTCACACTTCCTGGAAAGCCCACCCCAGAGCTTGCTTCACTTTGTTCCTGAGTGTGTAAATGAAGAAATTCAACAAAGAAGTTAAAACCGTGTAAAAGGTTATCACAAGTTTATTCAGACTCAGGGAGTTCTCTGCTGATGGTTTGACATACTGGAACTTGGTGGAATCATACCAAATCTTGATGACATTGAGAGGGACAGAGCAAGTGGAAAAGTCCTATTTCCAGCCATGGACTGACTGGACTTTCAGAATGGAAGAGATGATGTACATGTAGGAGATGAGAGTGACCACACAGGGGGTTACCACAACAACTACGGAGACAAGGAAGATCATTAGTTCCACATGTCATGTTCACTGGAGGAGAGGGCATGGCAGGTATCAATACTGCAGAGAAAATGATTGATGACATCTGGCCCACACAATGTCAACCTGGATGTCAGAAAGGCCAGCAGAGAGATGGCCAGAAAACCTTCCAGCCAGGAGCTGAGCACCAGCCCAGCAGAGAGGACACTGTTCATGAGGGAGCTGTATCTCAGAGGGTAGCATATGGCTATGAACTGATCATAAGCTATGACAGACAGGAGGAAACACTCAGTGGAGCCTAGGGGGAGAAGAAAGAACAACTGGAGGATGCAAGCACTGAAGAAAATGGTCTGGCTAGTCCCCGGCATGACTCCTATGGCTTTGGGAACAGCACCTGTAGTGTATCAGATCTCCAGAAAGGAGAGATGACAGAGGAAGAAGTACATTGGGGTATGAAGGTTGCTGTTTTTCCACACGAGGGCTATGATGGATGCATTGCCTGTTACTGCCAGGGAGTACATCTGTGCAAATACCACTCAAGGGAGACCTAGAAATGCCAAATGCCTGGGAAGCCAAGAAGGATTAATTCTTCCACATTTGTCCTATTTACAGTGTGTCCCCAAGTGTTGAGGTTCATCTGTAAAGACAGGAAGGGTTCTGTGAGAATTTGCATACCTGTGCCGGTTGTTCAGATGTTGCTAGTAGTGAAACAAAGCCATCATCCCTGACAAAGTGGTTGGTGCAGAGCATGGGAAAACAGCATCTACCCTAAGTTAAATTATCAAGGAAATCATTTGCTGCAGAAATATGTTTGGACTATTAGATCTGACCCTGAAAGTCAGGCCTTCACCATCAAATGAACATAGAGGATTATTTATTGAATCAAGTGCAAGCATCTCCTTTAGAACATGGTGAATGCAATTGCTTCCATTGGATTAAAATCCCATTTAGCAAACTGTTGTTGGGAGGCTGAGGGTCTCCAGCTACATGAAAGGCTTTTACTGAGGAAGGGAATAACATACCTGCACTCTTCATGGCAGGAAATACTGAGTTGCAATCTCAGCAAATGACATGGAGGTGACAGAGAACTGTCACATCATGGCACTGAAAGAGATTTTCTCACCTATTCAGTTGATCACAGGGGTTTTGAACTGAAATGGCACTCACACAGAGTAGCAGGCAAGCATGACAGTAATTACTGAAGGACTCGTGGTCTTGTATGTTTGCTTTCTTCCAAGTGTCAGCACAGACATACGAATCTCAGCACAGCTACTAGGGATAAGACTTTCTGTAAATTTGTCATCTCAGCATCAGGGGAAGGACTTCGGCTGATCAGGCTGAAAGATCTACAATGAAATACTATTAGTTCCTCAGTTTAGCCCCCTTCTTTGGGCAGAGAAAGACACTTGGGGAAAGAGACATGGTTCACCTTGCCAGATCATCATGGTTTAACCAGAGCTAGCAATATGACCATGATAGATGCTTGCTCACTGCCCCCTACTTCCACCCCAAACAGGGAAAAGAATGGAAAGGGAAGGGAGAAACTTGTAGATTGAGATAAACTGTTTAATAAAATAACAAAATAACACTAACATACTACTAATAATAAGAATACAAATATAAAATGAAAATAGAATATAGAATAAAAGATACTCATTGTAATTCCTGACGAACTCCAGATAAATCAGTCGCAGGAAGCAGCACCCTGGTCCCGTACAGCCAATCCCAGAGAGAAGAGAGGAAAAGGCAGAAAGGCCCAGAGACCACTGCAAAATGCCAGGATGGAAAAGGCCAAACTAAAGGAACTCCTGAATAGATCTCCATCAAAATGGAGCAGAACCAGAACAGGTCTCTGTCCTTGTCCATCCCGACTCTGTCCCAAGTCCTAGCTGGAAGATCCCAACTCTCCTTAAATATGAAGCTTGACTCTAATGGCATGGAATATTCTTATTGATCAGTCTGGATGTCAGTCAAGGTCTGCCCCATCCATACCCCTCTCCCAGCTGCCTAATGCTTGAGACAGAGAAATCTCAAAGACCTTGGCATCCAGACAACAACAACTGAAAACATTAACTCTGTCCTGGGGTGTCACCTTCTTTTTCTCAAACTAAATCAAAACAATGACCATGCTGGCTGTGAAAAAGAAAGGTTTCTAACTGCATTGAGAAAATTAACTCATTTTCAGTCAAACCAGCACAACATTGCTAAAAGCCCACTAGAAGTGCCAGGTTGTCTCTGAGGAATAAGGCAAGCATCTATTAAGCACCTCAGATGAATAAGATGGAAATCATAGCTTGGGAAGAGATATCCATGCCTCAGTGGTTGAAGGCAAAATTCTTAGACTTGAATACCCACCAAGGTACCTCTGGTGAGAAGCCAGGTGAACCAAGGGGTTTTATCTATGCTCTCCCTGCAGACAAGGGAGAATTCTTGATCAGTTCTCTAGGGGAGAACAGATCTCATCCTCAGGCGGGTGTCTAAGACAGATGGAGCTGAAACATCATCTGAAGGATCCCTTTCTCTCCTTTCTTCCTCCTTAGGAGTTCATATACCAGAACTCTCCTGTGGCTAAAGAACAGAGAAATCCCCCTTTATGTGATTCCCTTTAAACATGCAAGACATTGGAGGTCCATGCTATGTGTCTTGGGCAAATTCATTCACCAACCCAGCCAATGCAAATTATCCAAATGACATCTCTTCACATGCCATCCTCCAGATAGTCCCCTTGGCTGAGGGAGAACATTGGAAAGAGGTTGATTTATCAGAGGAGCTCTGGATGCAGTGATGTCAGGAGAAGCGTGAACAACTCACACTTTGCTGACTCACTTCAAGCTGTACACAACTGCTTGACGTTGTTTCCTCTCCATCCACCCGGTAGGTATTGACAGCCTGTGCTCCTGATTTTATTTCCCCCTCACAACCACCACTGTACTCCCACAAAGGGGCACCTTGTGTGCACACAGAGTGGGCAAAGTCTCTGCAGTTTAGCTCCATACAGGGAGAGCATACATCAGAGTCACCAGCGTCATAAGCATTAGCATAAGAACATCCCCACACCCACCTCATTAACACACTGAAGCTCCAACTGGCCACATCGAGGAAGGAAGGTTTTTGTTTTCCCTCTGTATGCCCCAGGGAGTTTGATCTCTGAGGCATCTCATGGGCTTGTGAGAGGTGCATAATGTTCTCTCTTCACACAGGCCAATTAAAGAACAGCAACACAATCCTCTGAAGTGCAGCCACTTGCTGACACACAGCTGATGTCTGAAATAGTCATGTCCCAAGAGACTGGTAATGTCAAGTAATTGATTCTGTTTATTAATATGATCTTGAAACCTTCAGGGTGGAATGTAACTGAAGGCAAATATGGACACATGAACACAGAGAGATTAAGGTAAGGGAGGGACCTGCCTCTTTTCCAAGCTTCTAACTGCAGTTAAGGTCAAAGTCTTCAGTCTTTCTTGGAGTGAAGATCTAAGTAAAGATCTAAGTGCAAAATCAGACAAGACACAAGTAGGGGCACATTGATCTCCTCTGTCTCCAGAGCAGGTGTCTCCAGGCAAGTCACTCATCTTTGCCCCATTGATCATCAGTGGAAAGAAATAGGCACTGTCAAGATTAAGTTCATCCTGTCTCATGCAGATCAGGCAATCCATCCCTTACAAGCACCTATTTCTCTTCTGTTGACACTCAAGATAGAATAGACAGCTGGCTTAGACAACACACACGTCTTGATGTCTTGTCATCTAGAGTCAGTTGAGAAGACTCACACCCGAAGAGGGGTTGTTTACATGTCCAGGGCCAGCACACAGGTTCTGTACTTGACAGAGTCATCTTCTGCAAGTCCTGTGTCAATGTGGTTGAGGGGAGACTGATCCGCACTTACTGTGAAGTGGAGGTGCCGCTAATGAGAGTAACGTGCCCAGCTTGAGCTCATTCACCCACACAAAAGCTTTCTCCCTGCTGTTCACCAGCCCCTGAGTACTTTGGATGTGGACAAGGGGGTTTAACTATGGGATGTGGGTGCTTGGAAGGCTAAGTAGCTGTGGGCTTATTGCTCAGAGAGGATGGGGACCTGGTGACAAATTAAAGGAAAAAGGCTGATGTACTTGATCTTACTGCACACATGCATTTCCATGCAGATATACATGCACGATCCTCTACACAGCTGTACACACACAAAAGCACACATCTGCATACACCTATGTCCACACAATTACCAGTCACACACAGTCATATTCTCCTGCATGAAGGCACGTGTGTGTGCTAAGACACATACACGCTCACAGACACCGTCTCCCAAACAGACACAGAGAACACTAGTGCACATGCACATTTGCATATGTATTACCACATGCACACACAAGTACATGTGAATGCACACATGAGCACAGCCAGAGGAACATGTACCTGAGCACCATCATGGACACACACCACAGAGAACCAGGACACTGAACACAAGCCCTCAGCCCCTCTAGACAGCTCTAGGCAAGTACTTCAGAGCCTACAGTTAAGGTAACAAATTAGTCACTGGCCAGCCCCATCAGCTTACTGAGCTCCAGGGTTTGGCAGTGGTTCAGTCAGCTGCTTTCTCACTATAAGACAGAGACAAACCAGAGCAGAGTCAATGCTGTCACAGCCTCTCCAGACACGGAACCTCTCCACATCCCAAATTGGTGTGTAATGGATAACATAAAAATGAGAGAACATCTGCACTGCTGCAACCTCACAAAGAATTCCCATATTACAAGGAAAATAAAATCCTGCAGTGTTAGAAGCTTCCACCTGACCCTGTTGATCTCCTCAAGGGTCTGGGACCAGCCCCTGCCCTTGCACAGGGAGCAGTGCCACAGTGGCAGCCTCATGCAGCAGCAGAAGGGTGTGTGTCTGGGACAATCCAGACTCCCCTGAGGTTACAGACACAGGCTGGGACATCAGAAGGGAGGTAGGTAGTAGTGAACTAGTCTCTAGACTCACTTTAATTTAAATACCCTCTCTTCAAAAGGCAGAGAAATGCAGGAGCAACATTAATTTACAGAGCAGCTGAAGAAATGGTTTGGCTGCCCTTTGAATATTCATGCTTTCTTTTTCTCTTTTTCCCAGTTGTAACAGATATGCAGGCCTTTTTTTTTTCCCTTTTGCATGCAGGTGCAGGTGGTGTATTGCCTACATGGCCTTTTAGCCTTTTTGCCTGTCTCCTCTCTCTTCTCTCCCTGGGATTGGTTTTGAGATCAGGTGCTGTTTCCTGGGACTGGTTGGTTAGCATGTTCAGGAGGAATTGCCTTGAATATATTTTATTTCTATTTTATATATATATATATATTTACTAGTAGTGTGTTAGTATTTTGTTATTTTTTTAAAGTCTGTTTATCTCAATCCAAGTTTCTTCCTTCCCTTTTTATTTTCTCCGCTATTGGAGTGGGTGTGGGAGGGGGTGAGTGAGCAGCTATCCTGGTTGTACTGCCAGCTCAGGTTAAACCATGACAACAGAGCAGCTGAAGAAATGCTTTGTCTGCCCTGTGGTGTTCATGCATTCTTTTCTTCTTTTCTCCAGTTGTAATTAATGTGCTGCCCTTTTTTTTTTTTTTATTCCTTATATTTTGCATGCAGGTGCAGGTGGTGTAATTGCCCACATGTAGCACAGCACAGCAGAGGACAAGTTATCCTCAGTAATCTGTCACATGGATCACTAACTGCTTGATGTACAGTGATCTTTGGGTGAGGGTGTTGACCAGTTATTTACTTCATGAGAACAAATACCAGCTCTTGAACCTGCTCAGAGCAGCTTTCACATCCTTGGTTCTTAAGATGTACATCAAGGGGCTGAGTAAGGGATTAAGAATGATGTAAAGAACAGCCACTGCTCTACCCAGTGTTGCTTTTGAGGGGGAGTCCCATGTAGGTGAAGATATCTGGGCCGTAGAAAGAGGCCACAGCAATGAAATGGGAAGCACAGGCTGAGACAGCTCAGTGCCTGCCTCCTGCAAAGCAGAGCCACAGCATGATTTTATCACCATTATAAATACCCAGCCTCTGGCAACAATGCCAATAGTTCAAAGTGTAAAAACTGCATGGATCCTGTACCCCTTTCCAAGATGTCCTCAGCTGCACAACCAAACTAGAGGTCATGCCAAGAGCCAGTAGCAGACCTGTGGCAGAGCTTTGGTGAAAGGGGTTGTTCATCTGTCAGGAGAAATGCCATTCCTCCCTTTTCTACAAGGACAGTTGGAGATGGTAACATCAGTGCAAAGGACCTGAGGTACCTTTTGCCTATTGCAAGGTTTAGTGCAGTAGGGTCAGAAAGTCCAGCTGTGCTCCTGTTGATGGTTCTTATTAAAGTATGGCTACAGAAAAAAAGAAATTTCAGACGTGCAAGTGAAATGCCCTCATAAACTTTTGGCTACCTGTCATTCTGAAATATGCTTCATGATCCATAACTCCCTTTTGGTGCAGGACATGGCTTTGGGGATTACCACACTTCCACTTGTATATTTTTGTAAAGATATCTAAATTTTCACAAAGGAAATAACATGTGGGACTGCAGTGGATGTCAAGAGACATTTCCAGCAATCAGAAGGGATGAGATATACATGAAAAAAAATGCCCTCCATGCAAAATGGAAGCCAGTTCCTGATCACACTCATTGAGGGGACCAATGAAACTATCAAGAGCTCTGAGCCCACCTGCAGTTCTCTTGCCATGTGCACCCAGTAACCACATCCAAGCTGATCTTCACGTTCTCCTGCATGCTCTGTGTCAGAGCAATTTGATCTCACTTAGAAATGCACTATGTCACTGTCCTCATTTCTGTGCTGACTGCCCTCAGCTTCCATGTGCTTAGCTCCAATTTCCACCCTCGACACCTTCAACAGCATGGCTGACTTTTCCTTGCTCCTCTTGCCCATGCGCGCTGGCTATGGCCCCTACATTGAGTGATGGAGGAGAGGGGAAGGTGCAGCAGTAGCTATGGGCTGTCCCAAGGGTTGCTCCCAGCTTTACAACTCAAAACATTCTGTAAAGCAAATCAGGTTCCAGAGTTCTGCACCCACCCCCTTTCACCCCAGCACAGCTCTGGCCATAGCAAGGGAATGCTCTTCCTCAAGAGCTCAGGGGGCTGCTGACCCCTCAGGGGCTCCTGCCTTTCTGGGCATTTGTGTGCAGAGACACAGCAAGGCAAGGCCTGATGGTCACTGGCAGCAGAGCAGCCAGGGATGACTTCCTCAGCTCCAAGTGATGGTGCCCAAAAGAGGAGCCACTGCAGAGTGTCCCAGCCTCCCATTCCTCTATCAATGGAGAAGGATTCCCTTGTGCCCTCACCCCCTTCTACCTCAGAGTAATGCCCTTCTCCTTTGGCAGCTTGGGGAGTTTCCACACAGGGAAAGACCACATGGAGTCCAGGTTTGAATGCAGCAGAACTTTAATGAACCAAAAGAGGGAAACAAAGTCACTGCAAGTGGAGGACAACAGTGCAAGAATCCCCACAGGAATCTGAAAGTCTGCAGTCCATAGTCAGGAAGAAGTTCATGCATGGTGTTTGTCTGCTTGCCCCATAGAGGGAGATGAGAGACGTGGTTTCCACCAGGCTGGCCTTGTGTGAGCCTTTTTGCCAAGGGGAAATGAAGCAAACAAAGTAAAAAGGAAAGGAAAAGCCATTCAGCTCTACTGAAAACACAGCCAATATCTCAATCCTTTGCCCAGCACCATGTTTTGAGTTCCTCAAGGTGTCTTCCTGGGACTTTCCCAGCATCTTTATCAGCGCAGGTACCTTCTGCCAAAGTAGCGGCTGGAAATGCCAGACAGGTCACAGCAGCCAGAGTTGATGGGCACTCCATCACAGCTGAGGATTCTGCCAACAGCAGCAGAGGTGGAGGAGCCCACAACGGTGTTCTGTGGGAAGGAGCTGAGGATGGGGCCAGGCAGGGTCACCACAACAGCAGGAGGCTCAATGACAACTCTGGAGTCCTGGCACTGCCTGACACAGGGCTCATTGCAGCTGTTGGCCAGTGGGGTTGGGCCACAGGGCTGGCAGGGCAGGCACTGGTCATAGCAGGACATGTCTTGAGAGCAGAGGTTCACCTGGGAGAGAAGAAGGGAGGAAAGAAAGCACAAGAGAGGGTGAGGAGCAGCCTGGTTACCCTGTCACAAAGAAACCAAGGCCACTTGTGAGTGGGGAGCTGGAAGCTGTGCCAGGAGCCACACAGTCTTCATTGCCCTACAAAGAGAAGCCTGGCCTACAGAGCCTCTCTCCTAGTACATAAACAAAAACTCCTTCTCCCATGTTCCCGCACCTCTCCAAGCACAGCTTCTCTCCACTTCTTTCTGTCATGAGAAGATCTAAACCCCAGGACAGGACATAGCAAATCTCAGCAGACATGTCCATTGATGAGAGATGACAAGTCAGAATAGGTCAAGAAGAGGCTTCAGACTTACCTGGTTCCCAAGCAGAAGGAGGAAAGGGAAGTAGATGAGAGAGCAGGGACTTAGGCTGCCTTTTTATATCTATCTTTCATTGCCGCAGGACCAGAGGCATCCTTGGTAGAAGTAACAATTTTATGGCAAGCTCATCTTGGATGCAAACCATCACAGCTAATTATATGGGCTATGCTTTACTTTCCAACACTGCTGCCTTTTCATTTCCAGGTTTGTGCCATGTCTGTTCCTCAATGAAACATACTTCTGATCTCTGGGATGAAAGGCCCCAGCATTTCTCTGGCAGGAATGCAGTAGTGCAAGCAGAAGAATCAAGTGTGGAATGTGTCCAGAGGACAGAGTTGGTGTCAACCTGAGCCAGTCTGTTGGATCTGTTTGGGTCTTTCTCAGGAAGAAACTCTGGCCATCCTCAGTTGGACACACTTGGGCTCCTGTGTATGAGGACATGTCAAGTCCTTTACTTTCCTGCCCACCTCAGCTCACCCCAATGATCCCTTGTTTTTTCCTTCCCAGGTGTGAGTGCTCTGCTGCTTGGGTTTGACCCCATCCTTCCTTACACTACCTGTTCCCCAGGGGTCATGAGCAGAGTCCATGAACTTCTCTGACACCATGGTTCATGGTGTTGCTATGTGTGTTCTTTTTCTGTGTGTACTTGTGAGCAGCCAGGTTTGTGCAGATGTGGGTGAGAGCACAAACTTGTGCATAATTTCATGCTGCTGTGTATGAGCCTCTGTGTGTGTGCCTCTTTGTGTGTTACACATCATGAGGAAACATGCTGTTCATGGCAGGGAGATTCTCCACTGTTCTGTCCATGAGCACCACAGAGCAGCAGGTTTCCAGGGTCTGAGTGGAGTGTGAGTGCAGGTGAGTGGTGATGGCATCAGCCTGTTCAAGATCTGTCCAAGGAAGAGGCCCCAAAATGCAGCCCCTGTCTCCTGAGCCCTCCTTTTGCTACCCCTACAAAACTCTCACTCTTCTGCTCCTCATTTCAGAAGGATGGTTTCACTGCAGTTTGAATTCTTAGATTAATTCAGTGTAACAATATTGGGTGTGTCTCAGCATAGCTGCCAGTACCCTCTGCCTGCCTCTCCAGGCCGAGAAACAGCTGCTCCCCCCAACACTAGAGAGTTCAAATGGATGGGGTTTGTTTTATGGGCAAGGAGAATGGCTGAAGGATCCCTGCACATCGTGTGCTAGCCATCCCTGAGTGCATCTGCTTCCCATGCACTGTTGAGTGTCTTTGGGATGGAACACAGGCCTCCCTCTTGTACAAGCCAATCCTAAATGTACCTGTGCAGTCCATCAATCAGGTGCTGTGTCAGGCAGGGACTATGACCTTCAATCAGACAGGTATTGAATGAAGAGAACATGGAGTCTGATATCACTGTGCTGTGACTAGGACAGACCCTGTGGCTTGCACAGGAAAACCGAAGTACTGATGGTCTTCCACCCACAAACACCTTCATGTCCCACACTGGAATGCTCACTCCCAGCTGCACAAAATCAGAGGCTGCTTATTCCAGACCCTAAGCTCAGAGGCAGCTCTGGGAAGCTGGTCCACCTCCTGGGTCAGGGCTGCAGCTGGTACTGTGCGGGATTCTTCTTGCTGGAGAAGGGGCAAAGTCCGGTTACCAGGAGCCAAAGTTGTGGCAGTTCACAGCAACGGAGCCCTGTGAGCCTGAGCGAGACCCCGAGGGGCGCCAGCGCAGGACTCAGCCTCGGGGCGGAGCTGGCGGAGGAGAGGGGAGAGGGGAGAGAGGAGAGAGGAGAGAGGAGAGAGGAGAGAGGAGAGAGGAGAGGAGAGGAGAGGAGAGGAGAGGAGAGGACAGGACAGGACAGGACAGGACAGGACAGGACAGGACAGGAGAGGACAGGAGAAGAAGGAGACGGAGGAGGAGGAGACGGAAGAGGAGGAGACGGCGCGGCCGAAGCAGAGAACCGGGGCTGGCGGGGGGCAGCGAGGTGCGGGCGGCGGAGCGGCGGGATGCGGCGGTGTCGGGGCGCAGGGCTGGCGGGACTGGCCGCGGTGCTCCTGGGTGCGTGGGGCTGGGGAGTCTGGGTGGGGGACGGGGCTGAGACTGGGGTGGTCCCCACAGTTTCCTCTATGCTGTCGTCCCCTGGCTTCTTCATGGATCTGCCTCTCGAATCATCCTCCCGTTCCATTACTTCCATTCCATATTCCCTCAGAAAACTCATTGCTCTATTCTTTGTCCAACTCTTCATTTTTCTTTGTTTTCCTCTATCTTTCCATATAATGCCTGCATAATAATGCAATTATTGCATCTTTCCTTCTTTCCTTCTTTTCTTGTTCTTTCCCTTCTCCACCTTCTTCTTCAATAACTTCACTGTTGCACCTATCATTCATGCATTCATCTCTCTCCCCACTATTAATGGACACTTCTATTACTGCACACATCAACACTCTCCAGAAATTCATCTCATCTCATCTCAATCATCATATCATCATCATCATCTTTGTTTGTTTAGGATGGCCTCTGCTGCATCTGTTCTGGGAAAGAAGCACTCAGGGTTGGGAATTTTATCAGTTTTTTTAATTCTTTTTCTCCTCGGCAGTGGCTGTGGGCAGAGCCCAGGTGCAGCAGGAACCATCAGCAGAGACCTCCGAGGGCACCGAAATCAGCATCAACTGCTCACACCCAAATATACGGACCGGTGAAGGCATCTACTGGTACCGTCAGCTCCCGGGACGAGGTCTCACGTTCCTCGTGTGGAGTATTAGAGGCTCCAAAGCTCTGTCGGACCCGCCGGGGCGGCTGTCGGTGGCGGCAGACCGCCGGTCCAGCGCCCTGTGGCTCGAACGGCCCCGGCGCGGGGACGCGGCGGTGTATTACTGCGCCGTGAGTGACACGGGGAGACGAGCCGGGGCTGCGGCCGGACACGAACCGCCGCGGGTGGGGCCGGGCGGCTGTGGCGGGGGCGGGGTGACAGTCTAAGTGTGTCCGCCAAGGGGCGCTGCCGCTCCGCCCGCCGGGGCTGCCTCGTCTGTCAGGCTTGAACCTGTTCAGCCCCCACCATGTATTGGCCACACTGGGGCAGACTTCAAGTCTTGTGGAGATGAGCCACAGGCTTCTGAAATAATAGAAGCCAACAGGAAAACACAGGTGTAATACTTCAAGGAAATTAAGGGGTGTTCCTCTGTATGGGAATTGCAGAAGACTGGGTGAAAAGGGGAAAGGTAAACATGCTCAAGTGACCCGCAGCTGGGGTAAAAAGAAAGCACATACATCACACATTGTTTTACTGACCTTGTGTGCTTGACAAGTAGAACTTCTGTATTAGATAACACAGGCCTGACAGAAATCCTACGGTACCTTATCATGTCTGAGATTCCTGCTTTGTTTTGAGAAAGAGCAGAGCACAGCAAGAGGCTGCATCTGCTCCAAACCTTGAAATATAGGTGAGCACAGCCGGCCTAGCGATCTTCCTGCAAGGCTAAACTTACCAGCGCCTGCGTCCCCACTTATGCCGCCTCTGCCTGGGAGCTTAGGTCCAGCTTCAGAGATCCCCCAATGGAGAGGTAACTAAAATAAAACTTGCTCTTTGCAATTGCATTCATGGCCTCTGGCTCTTCTTGCTTGCCCACACATCCTCTAAGGTGATGCAGCCAACAGCCCAGCTGAAGTGCCTCTACACCAGTGCATGCAGCATAGGCAACAAACAGGAGGAGCTGGAAGCCACTGTGCTGCTAGAAAGCTATAGCCTTGTGACTGTTACAGAAACTAGGTGGGATGGATCCCAAGACTGGAGTGTGGCTGTCAATGGCTACAGGCTGTTCAGAAGGGACAGACAATGAAGAAAGGGTAGAGGGTTTGCCCTCTACATCAGAAGATGGATAGAGTGCAAAGAGCTGTCTCTGAAGAATAGCCATGAGCAGGCTTATAGCTTATGGGTGAGAACAAGAGACCAGGGTAACAAAGGAGACGTAGGCTACGTTGGCCTAAGGGGTTGGAGGTCTGAGGTGAGTGAGAGCTGTCAGGAGACCTCTGGGAAGAGACTGTGGGCTCCAGCCAGTCCCCAGGGGCTCTGTGTGGCTTGAGTAGCTGACAAAGCAGTTCACAGCCCATGGTCAGAGGCTTCAGGGGCACAGAGTGAAGGATCAACCCTTCTCCCTGTCACAGCTGGACTTCCTAACTGTGTTTCCAAGGAACTACTGACAGGTGGACAAATAAGGCAGAGCAACAGGAATGGCCAGGCCAGCCCATGAATCAGACACAAGGTCACATGGGATTGGCCCCTTTTATCCCTGCCTCCTTCCATCTTCCTGTACTTGCTCGAGGCCAGACTGCCTTGATTCTTCCCTGTCTCTGCTGTTTCTTCTAAGTATCTCACGTCTTGCACCATCCTAAAATACTTTTTGCACTGCATTCCATAATGAGCTCTGATCCCATTGTAGGCAAAAACACCCAGATGTTTATAAGGTGATCCTCTCTTCTCACCCTTCTGGGAGGTGTCATGTCCAGACAAGGAGTTGATTTTGCTACCTGAAGGGATGGAGAGAAAGTGGTAAAGGGTTTTGTGTCCTCTGGCCAGAGGTGTGTCTGACCCTGGGTAGGATGTGTACAGCATGTGCTATTCCCAGATATATTTCCCTTGAAGGACCTCATCTGTGGTCTGGGGATAAGGGAGAGAAAGCTGCTGTGGGGAGAGGGAATCTGACTCCTGCTTCCTGGTACCTTTGGCTGTTCCCTATTGTACCTCCTTTCAGACACTACCAAGGGACAAGGAGGACATGGGTGGTTGCAAAGGGGCTCATCTCCAACTCTGTGAGAGGTACATGCAGGTCTCTGTCTCTGGCTGGGCACTGGATGGCAAGAGTAGTTCACCATGGACATTCCTCCTGTGCTGGTGGCAAGCTGGGCTGCTCATGATGTCCAGGAGGAACAGAACACAGAGAAACAGCCTGCAGCCTACTGTTGCCTGACAGGAGACTGCTCGATCTCTTCCTTCAGGCACATGAACCCTCAGGTGCCCCAGGACCCTTTAGTAATGTGACTTGGAGATGAGAGGCACTACTTATGTACCATCATATGTCTACCTGAGAGGATGCTCAAGCACCTTCTGACTTGGAAGGCTGTCAGGAGCCCAGCTGTGGCCTGACTGCCAAAGGTGAACCTCCCAATGCTGAAAAACATTCCTCTGGCCTTTGCAAACCTGGAAGACAGTAAGAGTCACAGTTTGATGTCTTTCCTTGGCCTGAGCACTTTAACAGCTTTAATTTCTCATCCTACGGAGCCTCTTTATGGCAGAGATGTGGAGTCCCAAGGACACCTTACTCAGGAGACTCTCAATTCCCTCCTGTGAGCTCTTTGCACCCATTGCCAAGGTCCCACCTGAGCCTTCTCTTACCCAGGCAGAACATTGCCAGCCCTCTCAGTGTATCCTCATAGGAAAGTTGCTTCAGTCCCTGCACCATTTTGCTTGTCTCTCTTCAGCGTATTTCTTGTACTGGGGTGCCCAGAGCTGGAGCCAGCACTCCAGAGGTGGCCTCACCAGCACTTAGTAGAGAAGAAGGATCATGTTACTTGTTCTGCTGGTGATTTCCTTTCTACTGCAGCTCAGGCTGCTGTTGGCTTCCTTGCCATGAGGGTCCATTGCCACAGCAGACACAGGAACACCCCAGAGCTGCTGAAACTGAGCAGGACACAGCAGTGAGTATTCAGGAGAAGCATCCCAGCTGCTTGTCCTCTTTTCTCAGCTTCCACCAGTGACCACTGTAGGAAAAAAGGGAGCTTTTGGTTGGAGACATGACTGCTCCTGTGGTTTTATCTCCTAGCCAAAGAAGCCAAAGGAGGGAAAAAGTCTTTCTAGCCCTGCATCTGGGGATCAGTGAAAGCCTCAACATGTGAGCAAGCCCTGTCAGCCAGGCACTGGACAAGGGTCTCCGTTCGACTCCTTGAGCTGTTCTCCTGCTATTCATGTCTCTCCTCCAGCTCTGGGGACCCACTGATGCTTTGCTGGGGAAGTTCCCATGTCCCTGAGTCCCTGTGAGTTCTCCACCCAACAGAAAGATGCTGGTGGCTGCAGTTCTGGGATTGAATTTGGCCACTTGTGAATGTCTCTTGTTACACTAGTCTGTTTTGGAAAGCAAAGAACTGACCCTGGAAAGCATCTGTTGTGGAAGCTAACAAAAGCAGCCATGGTGGCAGGCCAACATGCTCTAATTAATATGATGATGGCACTTCAGTAGGCTGTGACGGTGGCTGTTGGCAGTGATGACTTCTGAGGTGACAAAGCTCAGTCTCTGCCCCTGGAGAAATATGTCTATGTGAGGTACTGGAAGGTGGATGAGAAGCCCCATACCCACCTGGATGGGGCAAGAATGATAAGAATTTGATCCAACCTGGAGGTGGAATTCAGGTCTGTTGTCATGCTTGTTCATGCACACAAACACTTGTGAGGATGGATTCAGGATCTTGCAAGAAATGAAGAACATCTGGTATGATTGGATATGTTGGAATACAGGGATACAAACTCATTTCAGAATTACATTTCACATGACCTAAGTGCGTTTTTACACCCACTTTACATCTGAAACTGATTGCCCTTTCGGCCAAGCTTTCCTTTTCTTTCTGGTTTGTAGCATCTCTAGTGTCCTGGAAAGCGAATGCCAAGGCTTAGTGTTGCGGGAGTTGTAGGGGGACACTTCAGAGACTGAGTTCACCATGTGGTTTCCTCCCAGAGCCTTGACTCAAGAGACTCCATTTCCTCTGGGTACAGGAGACTTTCAGCTTCTTGAGGAACTTGCTCACCTGAGGAAATTCAGGACATGCCACTGTAAGTGCATGTGGAAAGTTAGAATGGCTAGTTCACTATGTCTGGCAGATTAAGTCTCTTTTCCTTTCAAAGGGAAGAACAATGAAAAGGGAAAGTGATAAACAAAGCACACAATGACACCAGTCTCCCAGTAAGTGATAAGGGAAACAAGGAGGGAAACCAGAGCTCTGCAGTGTCTAATGGGTGGAGGATTAGTAAACTGTGGGTGTGGCTCTGAAGTGGGACAGGCTGAGCTTTGTGAGTGACAATGAATGACAAGAGGAACATGAGGATTATGAGTGTTTGAGGGGGGCCCTGTGGGTCTTCAGATGCTGAGATCCCTGGATTCATGCAGTGTTGTACAGACTCAGGTGGATTTTTGCAAGACACATTGCTGATCCCATCCAGAAAGACCTTCTGGTTTGCTCCCATGCTGTGGTGCCTTTTATTTTGTGAAACAAACTAAGTAACTAATAAAAGCAAAACAAACAAACAAACAAACAAACCCACCAAAAAAAAAAAAAAAACACACACACACAAACCCAAAACAAAACAAAGACAAAAATCCACTAAACCAACACCATACATCATCTCCTGATGCGTCAAAAGGTGATTTCTGCCATAATACCTACCAGAGCACAGCACAGGCTGGCACAGGGCACTCCAGCAGATTCTCTTGCAGCAGCTACTCATGCTAACTTAGGAGCTTCTGAAGCCTTTAGTGCAAGGCTCAATAAAGCAGACATATTTTGCCCAAGGTCACTGACTTCTTGAATACAACGTCTTCCACAAGGCTCCCAGTACACCTCCCCTCTTTATGCAGTCTCCCTGGGTACCCAGAAACACTGTTAGTATGTTTAGGGCCTTGTCCTTCCCCATAATGCTCCCCAGAATCCCTGTTAGGGTTATCACCATGATTTCCCCAGTTGAGTGCACAGCTGGTCATGTTTTTGCATGTGTTTTCTTGTCTGTACTTGTCTGTGTGCAAGTGTTTATTGGTGCATATTTTTGCATGATTCTGCACAGGTGTGCATGACCATGAGCATCTTTGTGTGTGCCTGCTTGTCACTCATCACGAGAGGATTTGCCAGTCACAGCAGCGTCACTCTCCACTGGTCTGTCCATGCCCTTTACAGAACAGCCAGAGCCAGAAGAAGCCTGAGTGTAGCTGAACAAACAGAACAAACAGAACAAACAGCTGAACAGAACAAACCTGGCAGAGAACTGCCCACAGCACAGGCACTGAAATACAACCTTCTGTATCTTCAGCCCTCTGTTTCCGGCCCCTGAAAGGCTCACACTCAACTACTACTGATTTCAGGCCCAAACAACGATGGTTTGACACCAGTTTGTATTCTTAGTACAATTCAAAATGACAGTATTTGGAATGCCTTAGCATAGCTAGAAGTCACCACTCTGTTCACCAGCCCAAGACACAGCTGTTGTCTCAAGTGAAGAGAGTACAAAAGGAAGGGGTTTGCTTTATGTGTTCCTTTCTTGAGGCAAGGACACATTACTGGTTTGTTGTCAACCTGGTGTCCAGCTGGACCACCCATGTCATTTTCTGCAAAGCTGCTTTTCAGCTGAGCAGTCTCCAGCACATACTGGTACACGGGGTTGTTCCTCCTTGGCTGCGGGGCTTCGTACTTTGTGTACAAAGGCGGAATCATGGGTGCCTTGTTGCCCTCCCACAGGTGCTACACCAAACCAGCTCCTTCCTATTGTGGCTCTCAAGGTGTTCACCTCAGTTGAGCAGTCTGTCACAGTCACCTGCACCATTACCTCCTTGTACCAAAATCCCTCTTTCTGGTACTTGTAATCTGAGACCAGTGAGCTCAGGTACCTCCTGGGCAATGCTGGGTCCTCCAAGAGTGGTGGCTGCTTTTTGCAGGGGATGTTCACCACCTGAGCAGGTTTCAGCTGAGGATCTGCAATTTACAGGGCCAACCTCACCTTGCAACCTTGGCTGACAGAGTGTATCACTGCAGAACTGGATGCATAGCAGTGAAGCTTCCACTTTCCAAAGTATGTGAAGTAGCCAACAAAATGAGAAACACAGCAAAGGCTGTGGATTTGCCAGGAAGCTGGAGTGAGAGAAAAGTGTTACACAGGAGCAGTTTCTCCCAGTGTCAGGGCTGTTCCCTGGGCATTTCTCTGCTCACTGGCTCCAAACACCAGGATTTTGCCTTCTGGCCTTGTCCCAGTCCCTTTCCCTTCCACTGTGCCAGCAGCGGCTGGAGATCACCAACCCCTGTCCTCATGCCTTGCAGAGCTGTAGAGCTGCACTGGGGATGGGGTTGCAGATCCCCCCACTCCATCACCCCATCAGTCTGCCCTGCCTCAGCCGGCACTGAGCCTACCCACTGGAGCCAGGACTCCATCACCCTATTCTAGCAATTTATATATTCACCCATTAAAATACCTTTCTTTGCCCCTTAACAGCTTCTACCCCATGTCTGTAAGCCCTCAGGCATGGAGAAATACTGAACAGCTGCTTCCAAAGCAACCTTTTGAAAATAACACTACACCTGCGTTTCCCAAAGCACTGAACGTTATGAGGTGCTGTTGTGCTTTCAAAAGCCCTCCCAGCAAGAAAGAGCATACAAAAGAAGATACACTCTACAGCAAGAGAGAGATCTTCATTGCAGAGAAAATATTATAAAGGCAGAGGGGGACTCAGGGGAAAGTGCAGGAAGCTGCTGAGATTGTCCACTCTGCTGCAAAGACAAGCAAAGGCAAAAGGTGAATGGGCCCCATTCTTGCTGTCCTCACTCCAGAGGCGTGACTATGTCACACATGCTCTGGCACACTCTGCAGGATGCAGCTATTTCTTTGTGCTGCCAAGAGTGCCTTGTTCTGTAGTGTGCTGAGAGTCTTCTGAAGGACAAGGATTCTGGAGCCAGGAACAATGATCTTCACCATGGCTGTGCCAGCATATGTCCTGCTAATCCACTCAGGTGGGTGTATTCATGCACTTTCTATTGTCTCTTGCAGTTTTTAGTAGGTTATGTGAAGGTCTGTGCTGACAAGATGATGAGGTTGGGGAGAAATGCAGAGGGTTGATGGAAGCAAATATCTCAACTTTCCTTTAATTTGGGAAGACAGAAAGGTTTGGTGGCAAACACAGCCTTAAGCACAGAGCAGGATGGAAGTGCTCCATAGACACATTTCTGCCTGTGTTGCAGGTCTTGTTGGAGGTGATCCCCAGACGCAATTCTTCTCTCAAGTGTCAGCCACAGTTGGGCAGCAAGTGGTTCTGCCCTGCCAGTCCACCGCTGAGGACAGTGACAGCGTTTTGAATTTCTTCTGGTACCGCCAGCTCCCCGAGGAAACCTTAACATTTCTCCTGGAAGCATTTACAGCTTCAGGGAATGCCAAGTTCCGAAATGGCAAATTCTCTATGGTGGTCTACAAAAATAAAACAGCTCCCCTAGAAATAGCAACTGCCTCTTTCGAGGACACTGCGATTTACTACTGTGCTCTGAAACACCACATTAAGCTAAGCCCCATTTCCGCTCGTGCAAAATCTGTATTGCCAAGAACAGCACCTCCAGCAGGAATGACAGGAAAAGACACCCAAGGGTGCCCTGGCAATTCCAAGTACTTCCTCTTAACCACCTCTCAGCTTTTCAGTTCAGAGTTGGCTCGGGTCAAACCAGTGCCAAAGGAGTAACAGGGCTCTAACTGAAGCATGGAGTGTGGTGGAGGTGGGCCAGGCAGGTGTAACAATGGTACAGGCAGGGCAAATGTGGGGAAAGGGAGAGGCAGTTAAGAGAGACTAGTTCCTACTATTTGTAATTTCATATCCATGGGATCATTCGTCATTCTGGAAAGGATGACAAGGAGATTCTGTTCCTGAGGGCATGAGCAGGTCCCTGCAGCCCCAGCACCTCCCTGCCAGCATCACTCACTGCCCACCTCCACTGTTTCCTCAACATGGAAGGCATAGCAGGCATTTGCCAAAAACACCGGTCAAAGACAGAACAGCCCTAAAGTCTTGCACGAAAAAAAGGGCAAGAATAGGTTGCAAGAGGCAGGACAGATGATACGGGACTTGAGAAGCTACAGTGGTGGTGGGGACAGGTGAGGTTTGAGATGTGGAAAGGGAGAGTGTGAGGCAACGGATAATGAGTGGGGTCGTTTCTCCACCGCTTCTCTTCTCCCCGCGGGCGGGGGATGGGAGTGAGGCCAGGGCTGGGGTGCGGGTCACGGGGAGGGTCCTGCGAGGAGACGCCGCGGCCCGACAGCCCGTCCCTGGCGCTGGCGCTGGGGCCGGCCGAGGCAGCGACCCCCTTCCGCAGGGCTGGGCAGCGCAACAAGGCGGGACAGCGCCGGAGCCGCGCTGGAAGCCGAGGGACAGGAGCCTTGGTCTGCCGGGGCACCGCGCTCCTCCTCTGCCGACGGCCCTGCCCCGCGGCCTCCCCGCACCGCCCCTTCTCCTGCCCCCAAGGGGCCGCGGCAGCGGGGGCCGGGCCGGGTGTGTCGGGGCGGGCGGAGGCGTCGGCCCGGAGGGGCCGAGGTGGCGGGGCGGGCGGGAGCTGGCTGAGCGCGGCTCCGCTCGGCTCGTGTGCGGCTCCCGCAGGGCCCTTCGGCCCCGGCCGGCCCCTATGCACCGGACGCCATGGCTTGCGGGCTGGGTCCGTGGCTCCTGGCCTTGTCCTTGGCCGCGGGGCCGGCAGGTGAGAGCCGGGCGGGGAGGACAGCGAGCCCGGGGCTGGGCCCGGAGCTGGAGCTGCCCGCGACTGGGGCGGCCTTGCCCGTCCCGGGGCCGCGCGGCTGCGGCTTCTCCCGCGCCGGGCGCGCTGTCTCCTGGCGCTCGCCTTCCTTAGCGGGGAAGCGGAGGGCGGAAGAATCCGAGGCCGAGCGTTTCGGGCGGCGGGTCGGGCCCAAGGGTCGGGGCAAGCGCGGCTCAGCCCCGGGGAGGGTAGGGGGGGCGTTGTTCCGGGCGCGGGGCTTTGCCGGGAGAGAGGGCGTTGGCGGCTGCCGCTGTGCCGGGGCGGGGGCGCGCCCTGCCCGGCTGCCTGCGCTCTCCCTCCGCAGGGGTGTGGACGCAGCTGACGCTGGTGGAGGCCGGCGGAGGGCTGCGAGCGGCCGGGGACTCCGTGCTCCTCTCCTGCCGCGCGTACGGCTTCACTCCGGGGAATTATCGAGTTCGGTGGTACCGTCAGGCATCCAGTGGCAGCATCGAGTGGCTGTCCTACATCAACTATGATGCTTCACTTATTAAACTCGGGCAGTCAGTGGAGGGTCGAGCCACAGTGTCTCGTAACAATTCCCTCTCCGAGTCATCTTTGTCCCTGCATGTTCTGCACCCCCGGGACTCTGCCCGCTACTTCTGCACCATTCTCACAGAGAGAGGAAATCCAGCTGAGCTTTAACAGAAACCTCCTACTTCCTTTCTTCTCAATCTCTGCCCCAGGTAGAAAGTGACACAGAAAAAGGTTTTTTTAGGAAGCAGCACAGCAGCAGGCATCGAAGAGTTAAAATCTAAAAACAGAAAGACAGGTTTGAAATTAATTTCTAACCCTCATGTTGTTGAGGCAGCACCAAAGTGCTAAACCAAATCAGACGAATTGTAGAACATCTTATCATCTGGGCAGCTCCCCATCCCATGGCTGTGCTGGATCCCCTCCGCAAATGGTGTTGTTGAAGCGACCATGAAAAGCAAGAGGAGGGAAAGGACTGAGACTGTGTAGGGTCAGTGTGGAGTTGGCAGCTCTCCCCAAAATGGTGGCATCCATCGAGACAGTGACACTGTGTCAGGGTTCAGTCAATGTCCCATCATGTAGCGGTAGGGGGAGCTCTGGCGTTCTTTGAGTAGAATGAGCATGGAGAATGGATTGTCCCTGCTCTGCTGAGCAGGCCCAACAGCCTGGTCCCCACTGAGTGTTGTGCACATGAGTTCTGGGGGAAGAGCTGGTGGGCATGAGCCTACACATCTACCCCAGACAATCAGTGCTAAGGATGCCCAAGATCTCCCCTGCCTTTGCTGCATTTGCTGCTGGAGGATTCTGGAAGGGCTGCAAGGGGAAGACGCAGATGGAAAAGTGTAAGCATGAGTGAGTGGAGGAGCAGGGTGTTGGGCTGGAGTGGAGGTAGCAGGGTGTGGGGCACATCTGCCTAGGGGTGCCCTGTCCAATTGGAGCTGGGCTCAGTGGTGTCCCACCTAGGAGCAGCAGGTGAGCAGCACCAAGGGAGAGGGGACCTCTGGAAGGACAGCTTGCCACCCCCAGAACCACCTCTCAAGTGTCAGCAGCTTCCTGCACTCCTTCCTCAGAGGAAGGTTGGGTTGGCTTGACAGCACCACGTCACCTTTTGCCCACCAGAGGATTTCCTGCCAAGCGAGCGCTCTGTTATAGCAGCCTGCAGGGTGAGGGACACCCAGGAGGGCCCCAACCTTCTTCTGTTCCTCCAGCCCCCACCTCTCTCCTTCACTGTGGTCATAGAGTCGGGGAGGGACTAGGAGGGACAAGGACTGTCAGCAGTGACAGGTCCACAGACAGGGAAGATGTGGGCAGAGCTGTTCAGCAGGCAGAGAGAAGCTGGAGAGGGCCGAGACAGAGTGGCTTTGCCCATGTGGACTGCCGTGTTCATGGGGTTATTGCCCATGGCAGGTAAGTGAAAGGAAGGGTGATGCCACCCAGGAAGGAAACGCATCCCTGTGCACTTTGCGGTTCTCTGGAGCTGTGCTGACCACTCCCAGCCTGACCTATTCCCTGCATCAACTTCCCACCATCCTTCAAAGCAAAATGAGAACAGCCCTCCTTCTCTACTGCTGTGAGTTAGACACCTCCATCCAGGCTGGTCCTCTGCAGTGTGGGGATATAGAGGGCACCTGCCTGCTGCAGCTACGTCTTGGGTGTAATGGTTTACACTTGAACTGGACACTGTCCTCATGGGGCATCTTGCAAAGACCATGTTGAGGATGGCAGCATTGGGCTCAAGCCCCGCTTGCCCTGAGCGTCCCTTGGCCATCCTGTGCTCATTGAGAACAGTTTAGTGGACAAGAGAGCGGGTTCCTCATCATCCTAGCTTGGCAAAGACAAAGGGATTTGTCCCCCATGGTGCAAAACCTTCCTGCTTCAAATGGAAAGTGGAGAAAAATATTCATGATATAATGGGAAAAAAGGGAGGAAAACATGGCGTCTCCTTCCTTGGGATCCCTGTTTCCCAGTACCAGCTCTATTCCTCTTCCTGCTTTCGTCAGCAGAATTCAAATAGAAAGATTTAGTTCTCCCACTTCTCCAGTCCCATCACAATGCCTCCAACAGCGTTACGTTGATTTTGTTGATTCCTCCAATGATCATGTCTTGCTTTTCCTCACTGCAGCAGTGACTGGCCAGATGGTCTTGCAGCAACACACCAGGAGTCTGGCTGTGCGAGAGGGAGATGGAGTCATCTTCCAGTGCAGCATGAGTGGAGACAGTATGAGCAGGTACTACATGTTCTGGTACCGGCAGGGAGCACGTGGCAGTCTGGACTGGATTTACCAGAAGGGTGATGGCTATGGAGAAGGTTTCTGGGATCGCTTTAAGGGATCAGTGGCGAGCTCCCAGAACAGATTCACACTGCAGATCCAGGCAGCAAAGCAAGGGGATGAAGCAGTGTATTACTGTGGTGCTAAGCTCACCCTGGAGCAGCTCTGCAACAGGTTGGACCTAAAACTGGCTGCTGGAGAATGCAGACTTCTCAGCATTTCTTTATAAAAGCTGCAAACCACATATTGGTGTTACACAATGACAGGTGCAGGAAACAGTTCTTTTGCGTGTTTGCAGTAAAAGGCTGTGAAGAAGTGTTGTTGTTGGACTAGACACCATTTAAGATGTGGAGGATCTATTGTGGGAACTTGAGAGGCTGTATCATGTATTGCAGACTAGTGTGCTTTGCCTGGGCTCCTGTCCATTACGACACAGATTTTTCTCCATGGCTTGGTTGGATCATGGTGCTATGGTAGAGTAGCTCACAGAAGTATTGTAGTGGATAGAGACAGACCATTTAGGAAAGACAGGCTGGGAAAGTGAGGAAGACAAGTTGCCCTTCCTAGGAAAGAGCAGCTGGAATGCGTGGAGTACAGCCTTGGGATGTACGATTAGCCAGCTGGTAGCCTATGGGTGGGTTTAGAGGGCAGATCAACATTGTGGCAGGTGGCTACTACACAGTGCTTGTCCAGGATCAAGAACTAGGTAATGCCTTCTTCAAATAACTGGAAGGAGCCTCATGTTCACTGGCCCTGTCCGCATGGGGTACGTGAACAGTGCCTAATCTTGTCTGCCTGGATAGTACAAGCAATTAAGAAACCTTCTGCAGAACATGGATGAAAACTTCATCAGAAGAACTGGTGGTGGATGTGAAGGTGAGGGGCAGGCATGGCTGCAGTGATTATGCAGTGTTTGAGCTCAGGATCCAGAGAACAGAGAGCAATGCAAAAGGCAGGATCAAAGCCCTGGACATCAGGAGAGCAGAATTTACACTCTTCCGGGATTTTACTAGAACAATCCAATGGAATATGATCTTGGACACAGGAGGGGTCCAGGAGAGCTGCTCGATTTTCAGAGGTCACCTCCTTCAGGCTCAAGAACGTTTTCTCTTGAGGAAGCGGAATGTCAAGCAAAGCTGATGTGGGAGGGTTCTTCTTTGATTCATTCTTTGCAGGCAATACTGGCTTTCAGGATTTCCAGGTCTCTTGACCCCATTCAGAGTGTCCCCAGCCAGGAAGATGTATGTCAGTGGAGGAGGATAATACCAAGGCAGAGTTAAAGAACCTGGAGGGACACAACTGTATGGGGACTCATTTGGTGGCCCATTAGTGCTGAGGGAGATGGCTGATGTGACTGTGAGGTGACTGTCGGTAGTTGTTGATATTTCACGACGATTGGGAGAGGTTTCCATGTACTGACAGAAAAGACAATTCCATTGTCAAGAGGGAGGATCTGAGGACCTTGGAGTCCTGGAGGCTTGTCTTGCTACTAGAGACTGAGGTGAGTAAGGCATATTAAATACCTTTCTGCAGGTTCCACACCCCTTTCTACAATGTCCTGCATTTTCCTTACCCTTGTTGTCTGTTCAGGCCTCCTGGCATTTTTACCTGACTCCTTCCTCATTGGCTTGGGCTGTTCTTGAACTCAGCACTGCTGAGACTGTGGACTACAGCATCCACTGCTATGCTCCCCAGCACAGGAAAGACATGGACCAGAGCAAATGCTATGATGGGCCATGATGACAAGGAAAGGAGCATCTGACATACAAGGAGAGCCTGAGAGAACTGAGTTAGTTTAGCATACCAAAGAAGGTGCTGATGGAGGATTTATCAGTGTGTTCATAAATGCCTGATGTGTGAAACAAAGAAGATGGTGCCATAGTTTTCACAGTGTTACCCATTTATAGAATATGTGACAACAAACACAAAATGAAATGCCATATATATGCCATATATACTGAAGTCTAAGTACAAAACATCCACAGCCTTTCCCTCATCTACTTGTTGGGTCACCTTGTCCTAGAATTAGGTCAGGTTGGTCAAACAGGACCTGCCTTTCATAAACCCATGTTGACTGGGCCTGACCACGTGGTTCTCTTGTATCTGCTGAGTGATGTTACTTAAGATCATCTGCTCCATGACCTGCCTCGGCCCTGAGGTTATTCTGACAGGTCTGTAGGTCCCTGGATCATCTTTCTGGCCCTTTTTGTAGATGGACATCACATTAGCCAACTTCCATTCAACTGGACCTCCCCAGTCAGCCAAGATTGCTTGTAGATAATGGAAAGTGATTCAGTGATCACCTCCGCCAGCTCCCTGAATGCCCTTGGGTGTATCCCATCTGGCCCCGTACACTTGTGGGTGTTCAAGCCGTGTAGCAGGTCGCCAACCATTTCCCCTTGGATTACTGGGGCTTCATTCTTCTCCCCATCACTGTCTTCTGGCTCAGGGGCCTGGGTACCTAGAACACAACTGTTCTGACTGTTAAAGACTGAAGCAAAGGAGGCATTTAATACCTCAGCCTTTCCCTCATCTTCTGTTACTATGTTTCCCTCTGCATACACCAGGGGATGGAGGTTCTCCTTAGCCCTCCTGTTGTTGCTAATATATTTATAGAAACATTTATTGTTGTTTTTCACAGCGGTGGCCAGGCTCAGCTCTAGTTGGGCTTGGGCCCTTCTCATTTTCTCCCTGCATAACCTCACAGAGTTCTTGTACTCCTCTGGAGTGGCCTGCCCCTGCTTCCAAAGGTTATAAATTCTCTTTTTATTCCTAATTTCCAGCCACAGCTCTCTATTCAGCCAGGCTGGCCTTCTTCCCTGCCAGTTCGTCTACAGGCACACGGGGACAGCTGTTCCTTTGCCGTGTTGGCGTTGCGCTGGGGCCGGCCGAGGCAGCGACCCCCTTCCGCAGGGCTGGGCAGCGCGACAAGGCGGGACAGCGCCGGAGCCGCGCTGGAAGCCGAGGGACAGGAGCCTTGGTCTGCCGGGGCACCGCGCTCCTCCTCTGCCGACGGCCCTGCCCCGCGGCCTCCCCGCACCGCCCCTTCTCCTGCCACCAAGGGGCCGCGGCAGCGGGGGCCGGGCCAGGTGTGTCGGGGCGGGCGGAGGCGTCGGCGCTGGCCCGGAGTTGGCCGAGGCGGCGGGGCGGGCAGGAGCTGGCTGAGCGCGGCTCCGCTCGGCTCGTGTGTGGCTGCCGTGGGGCCCTTCGGCCCCGGCCGGCCCCTTTCTGCAGGGCCCGATGGCGCCCGGGCTGGGTCCGTGGCTCCTGGCCTTGTCCTTGGCCGCGGGGCCGGCAGGTGAGAGCCGGGCGGGGAGGACAGCGAGCCCGGGGCTGGGCCCTGATATGGGGTTGCCCACGGCTGGGGCGGTCCTGCCCGTCCCGGGGCCCGGGGGCTGCGGCTTCTCCCGCGACCGGCGCGTTCTCTCCTGGCGCTCGTCAAGGGTCGGGGCAGGCGCGGCTCAGCCCCGGGGAGGGTAGGCAGGGCGTCGGCCCGGGCGCGGGGCTTTGCCGGGAGAGAGGGGCGTGACGGCTGGCGCTGTGCCGGGGCGGGGGGCGCCGAGCCGGCAGCTGAAGGTGCTCGGGCCGTGGGCGCGCCCTGCCCGGCTGCCTGTGCTCTCCGTCCGCAGGGCTGTGGGCGCAGCTGAGGCTGGTGGAGGCCGGCGGAGGGCTGCGAGCGGCCGGGGACTCCGTGCTCCTCTCCTGCCGCGGATACGGATTCACCTTCGAGAATTATGAAATCCGCTGGTACCGTCAGGCACCCGGTGGCAGCATTGAGTCGCTGTCCTACATCAACTATGATGCTTCACTTATTAAACTCGGGCAGTCAGTGGAGGGTCGAGCCACAGTGTCTCGTAACAATTCCCTCTCCGAGTCATCTTTGTCCCTGCATGTTCTGCACCCCCGGGACTCTGCCCGCTACTTCTGCACCATTCTCACAGAGAGAGGAAATCCAGCTGAGCTTTAACAGAAACCTCCTGCTTCCTTCCTTCTCAGTCTCTGCCCCAGGCAGAAAGTGACACAGAAAAAGTTTTTTTTTTTTTTTTTAGGAAGCTGCACAGCAGCAGGCATCAAAGAGTTAAAATCTAAAGACAAAAAGCGAAAGAAAAGAAAGCCCGATTTGAAATGAGTTTCTAACCTTCATGTTGTTGAGGCAGCACCAAAGCACTAAACCAAATGAGTTGAAATGTAGAACATCTTGTCCTCTGGGCAACTCCCCATCCCGTGGCTGTGCTGGATCCCCTCCGCAAATGATCTTATTGGAGCAATCACTAAAAGGAAGAGGAGGGAAAGGACTAAGACAGTCTATGTAGGGTCAATGTGGAGTGTGCGGTTCTCCCCAAAATGGTGGCATCCATCTAGACAGTGACACTGTGTTAGGGTTCAGTCCATCTCCCATCATGTGGCCGTAGGGGGAGCTCTGGCATTCTTTTGACTAGAACGAGCACAGAGAAGGGATTGTCCCTGCTCTGCTGGGAAGCCCCAACAGCCTGGTCCCCACTGAGTGTTCTGCACATGAGTTCTGGGAGAAGAGCTGGTGGGCATGAGTCTACACATCTACCACGGACAATCAGTGCTAAGGATGCCCAAGAGTTCACCTGCCATTTGCTGTTGAAGAGCATAGAAGGGATGTGAGCGGGAGAAACAGGTGGAGAAGTGTTCAGAATAAGGGAGCGAGTAGAGGAGTAGCGTGTTGGGCCAGAGTGAAGGACAAGGGTGGGTTGTCGTGTCCAATTGTAGCTGGGCTCAGTGGTGTCCTATCCGGGAGCAGCAGGTGAGCAGCACCAGTGGGACAGGGAACATCTGGAAGGACAACTTGCTACCTCCAGGGCCACCTCTCAAGTGCCAGCAGCTCCCTGCACTCCTTCCTCAGAGGAAGGTTGGGTTGGCCCGAGAGCACCATGTCGCCTTTTGCCCACCAGAGGTTTTCCTGCCAAGTGAGCGCTCTGTTATTGCAGCCTGCAGGGTGAGGGACACCCAGGAGGGCCCCAACAGCTTCACCTAATTCTGTTCGTCCAGTCCCCACCTCTCTCCTTCACTGTTGACATAGAATGGGGGAGGGACGAGGAGGGACAAGGACTGTCAGCAGTGACAGGTCCACAGACAGGGAAGATGTGGGCAGAGCTGTTCAGCAGGCAGAGAGAAGCTGGAGAGGGGCGAGACAGAGTGGCTTTGGCCATGTGGACTGCGGTGTGGATGGGGTTATTGCCCATGGTAGGTAAGTGAAAGGAAGCGTGCTGCTACCCAGGAAGGGAACACATCCCTGTGAACTGCACGGCTCTGTGGAGCTGTGCTGACCACTCCCAGTCTGACTTGTTTGCTTCCTCTAGCTCCCCACCCATCCCTACAGAGCACTCTGGGAACAGCCCTCCTCCTCTTCTGCTGTGAGTTAGACACCTCCATGCAGGCTGGTCCTCTGCAGTGTGGGGATATACAGGGCACCTGCCTGCTGCAGCTATGTCTTGGGGTCTAATGGTTTGCACCTGAACTGGACACTGTCCTCATGGGGCATCTTCCAAAGACCATGTTGAGGATGGCAGCATAGGGCTCAAGCCCCGGTTGCCATGAGCATCCCTTGGCCATCCTGTGCTCATGGAGAACGGTTTCAGGGACAAGAGAGCGGGTTCCTCATCATCCCAGCTTGCAAAGACAAAGGGACTTGTCAACCATGGTGCAAAACCTTCCTGCTTCAAATGGAAAGGGGAGAAAAAGCTTCCTGATCTAACAGGAGAAAAAAAGGGAGGAAAACAAGGTGCCTCCTTCCTTGGGATCCCTGATTCCTGGTACCAGCTCTATTCCTCTTCCTGCTTTCATCAGCAGAATTCAAAGAAAAGGATTTAATTCTCCCACTTTTCCAGTCCCCTCACAATGCCTCCAACAGCACTACTCTGACTTTGTTAATTCTTCCAGTGATCATGTCTTGCTTTTTCTCACTGCAGCAGTGACTGGGCAGGTGGTCTTGGAGCAACACACCAGGAGTCTGGTTGTGCGAGAGGGAGATGGAGTCACCTTCCAGTGCAGCATGAGTGGAGACAGTATGAGCAGCTACTTCATGTTCTGGTACCGGCAGGGAGCACGTGGCACTCTGGACTGGATTTACCGGGAGAGCGATACCTATGGAGAAGGTTTCCAGGGTCGCTTTAAGGGATCAGTGGCGAGCTCCCAGAACAGATTCACACTGCAGATCCAGGCAGCAAAGCAAGGGGATGAAGCAGTGTATTACTGCGGTGCTAGTCTCACCCTGGAGCAGCTCTGCAACAGGTTGGACCTAAAACTGGCTGATGGAGAATGCATACTTTTCATCATTTCTTTATAAAAACCTCTAACCAGATGTTGGTGTCATGCAATTGCAGGTGCAGGAAACAGATCTTCTGTGTGTTTGCAGTAAAAGGCAGTGAATGGTAGTGTGGTGATGGGCTGAGACCATTTATGATGCAGGAGAATCTATTGTGGGAACTTGAGAGGCTGTATCATGTATTGCAGGCTAGCGCGCTTTGCCTGGGCTCCTGTCCATTACGACACAGATTTTCCTCCATGGGTTGGTTGCTGAGATCTAGGATCATGGTGCTATGGTAGGGTAGCTCACAGAAGTATTGTAGTGGATAGAGACAGACCGCTTAGGAAAGACAGGCTGGGAAAGTGAGGAGGACGAGTTGCCCTTCCTGGGAAAGAGCAGCTGGAATGCACAGAATTCATCTTTGGGATGTATGATGAGTCAGCTGGTAGCCTATGGGTAGGTTTAGAGGGCAGATCAACATTGTGGCAGGTGGTTACTACACAGTGCCTGTCCAGGATCAAGAATTAGGTAATGCCTTCTTCAAACAACTAGAAGGAGCCTCATATTCACTGGCCCTGTCCGCATGGGGTACATGAACAGTGCCTAATCTTGGCTGCTGGGATAGTACAAGCAATCAAGAAGCCTTCTGCAGGGCATGGATGAAAACTTCATCAGAGTTAGAACTGGTGGTGGATATTTAGGTGTGGGGCAGCCGTGGCTGCAGTTATGATGCAGTGTTTGAGTTCAGGATTCAGAGAACAGGGAGCAATGCAAAAAGCAGGATCAAAGCCCTGGACTTCAGGAGAGCAGAATTCACACTCTTCTGGGAATTTCCAATGGAATATGATCTTGGACAGAGGAGGGGTCCAGGAGAGCTACTTGATTTTTGGAGGTCTCCTCCTTCAGGCTCAAGAATATATTCTCTTGAGGAAGTAGAATGTCAAGCAAAGCTGATGTGGGAGGGCTCTTCTTTGACTCATTCTTTGCAGGCAATTCTGGCTTTCAGGATTTCCAGGTGTCTGCCTCCATTCAGAGTGTCCCCAGCCAGGAAGATGTATGTCAGTGGAGGAGGATAATACCAAGGCAGAGTTAACGAACATGGAGAGACACAACTCTACAGGGACTCTTAGAGTGGCCCACCAGTGGCTGATGCACTGTGAGGTGACTCTTGGTAGTCGTTGACATTTCACAGTGATTGGGAGAGGTTTCTGTGTACTGAAAGAAAGTAAAGGACAATTCTATTGTCAAGAGGGAGGATCGGAAGACCTTGGAGTCCTGGAGGCTTGTCTTGCTACTAGAGACTGAGGTGACTAAGGCATATTCAATACCTTTCTGCAGGTTCCACACCCCTTTCTACAATGTCCTGCATTTTCCTTACCCTTGTTGTTTGTTCAGGCCCCCTGGCATTTTTACCTGACTCCTTCCTCATTGGCTTGGGCTGTTCTTGAACTCAGCACTGCTGAGACTGTGGACTACAGCATCCACTGCTGTGCTCCCCCACACAGGAAAGACATGGACCAGAGCAATTGCCATGACAGGCCATGAGGACAAGAAAAGGAGCATCTGACATACAAGGAGAGCCTGAGAGAACTGAGTTGGTTTAGCGTACAAAAGAAAATGCTGTGGCAGGATTTATTAGTGTGTGCATAAATGCCTGATGTGTGAAGCAAAGAAGATGGTGCCATAGTTTTCACAGTGTTACCCTGTCATAGAACATGTGACAACAAACACAAAATGAAATGCCATAGAAAGGAATAAAAATATTTTTTTGATATGGAGATGGTGATTGAAAACTGAACTGGACAAGATTGTGGGCAGCCTACCATGGTGGCTTGGTCCAAGATGGCAAATCAAGGCCACACAACCACTCACTTACTGCATCTACAGTGCGACGAGAGACAAAATCAAAAGGGTCAACTGAGAATATACCTGTCTTGAGATAAACACAGTTCAATAAACAAAGCAAAAGCATTACATGCAAGCAAAGCAAAATAAGGAATGAATTCCAAACTTCCTGCAGGCAGGTGGCTGATTAGCCATTTCCAGGAGAGCAGGCCTTCATCATGTGTGATGCTTAGTTCAGATTTAACATCCTCTCTTCCACCTTATTTCCCTCAGCTTTTATTACATTGCATAATGTCATGCAGTATGGAATATCCCTTTGGTCAGTTGTCAGCTGTAGAGTGTGAGAGCAACATGAGAAACACAGGAGGCCTTGACACTGTGTAAGCTCTCTTCAGGAATAGCTAAAACATCGGTGTGTTAACCACTGCAGATTGGGCCGTAAAACATTGCAGCTGCTAACACGGGCTGCTATGTAGGTGGTTAACTCCATCCCAGACAGACCCAGTACAACTGCTATAGTTGACCCGGCTTCAGGCAGGAGTGTGAAATTAAACCTTTCTGGGAGAAGGGAGAGTCCCCACTAGTCTTTTCTTGCTTGAATTCTCTCCTCTTCAATCTGTCCAGGAGCCCTGCCTGCAGTAGCAAGCTCTGGCCAGCAGTAGCCTCCCAGGCTCCCTGAAGGAGACAGTCAACTGGACAAATGGGGATACATGTTAATCCTCATCCTTCCAAAGCCAGGCTTTGAGTTTGTGTACATGGTTGGACAGCCTTGTCACAGGTGTCTCGTGGTTGAGATGGACAAACAACATAGACCAAGTTCTTCCAGGATGAAAGTAGTAGATGCCATTTATTGCCACAAGTGCATTTTTATACAGTTTTACCAATTCATGTGTCTCTTCACTATTGGTTACAAGTTACAGCAGTAACATCTCATTGGCTATTTTTGCTATCATCAATGTTACTCTTCTACTCCCTTCTCTCCCACGGGTACATCCATAACATCAAAATGTGCGTTTTGTGATAATGCAGATGATCATGAGTAATTTAGTTCTTTACTGCATGAATGCGATGGTAAAATTTTGTGTATAGTAGATGTTATTTTTCTTTCTAGCATGCTAGCTTTATTCCGGCATTCAGACTTGCGCAACTCTGTGACAGGCTGTGTCTCATCTCAATGTGCTGGATTTGAAAGAATCCTGGTTTTGGAATACCAGCTGTAGTGCACCAGATGACACAGTAAAAAAAACCAAGGCCTTGCCCAGTCCAGCTCGCTGCAGCAGTGGGGGGCGGGTGCCGGTTGGGCTCCAGCGTGCACTGCCCGGTTTTGTCAGGGAGACCCAGCGGCACCGCTACCTGGCTGAGCAGCAAGCGGTTCAAAGGTGCAATGCAAAAATTGAGATATTGTCTTGAATAAGTGTAACTGTGATCCATCTACATATTTGAACTTGGTATTTGGTTTTCATATCTGAGCTCAGTATTTTAGTTAGCGTATATATATATTTGGTACCAAAAGAATTTTGTTTGGGGAGATAATTACAAAATGGGAACTGGTTCCACTGCTAAAATTCCACCTTGCTCCCCCTTAGGATGCATCCTTACACGTTAGAGTAACTTTCGGGGAAATATTGTGAAAAAAAGAAACTTGAAATGATACTGTACTTGAATGTGGCTTAAATGTTGAATTCTGGGGTTTAGTGCTGTATTGCAATTAATGTTGTTTTGCAGAACTTTGGAAAAAATTTGGTGAAGTGTGGTACTGTAAGTTAATTTGCCAATTTTGAGACCAGAAAAGAATTTAAATTGTTAAAATCTGATTCACATTGAAAACAACAACAAAAATAAACAACAAAAATACCTCACACAAAACAAAAAAAATCAAACCAACAAAAAACAGAAACAAAACAAACACCTAAATGCTATGATAGATGTGAATTTAGAAGAGGTTGTATTTAAAAGTTGCTAGAATATTAACAGAATATTAACTGATTTGGATCTAGGAAAATAGAATAATGGATTTATGTTTATTATACCGGTTTTTGACATCTGTAAATTGTAAAAGGTAAATGGAGCTAAGGAATGTAACTATTGCTGAGCTACTTGGAATTGCATATAAAGTGTATTATGGTTGGAATGAAATGGGAAAACAAAAGAGCAAAATATCCCAGGCCTGTGTGCAGCTCATTGTAACTGCGGAGTTTACCAGAGCCTCCTACTTCGTACCAGTGATTATACCAGCTGCATGGCCTTGGTTGTATCTAAACTACAGCAAGAAGAGAAAGAAGAAAAAAAAAACAAAAAGGAAAAACCTGGCTGCCCACTTTTTAAAGCGGTGAAAGGGGGGTTCTCACTCCCCCCAGCTGCAGCGATGTGATACTGAATGGAGCAGTCTGAGGGTGAAGTTTAAAGGCATCCTGAGCAGACCTGTAGTTCTAGTGAAACTGGAAAATTAAACCAAAAATTTGTTAATAGACTTATTCTGTGGTAACCAGTTGAAAGAGACTTCTTAGTAAATTCACCATGCTAGTTTTTGAGGTCCTGGGAGAGAACGAAAGAAAGGCCGTTTTTTGAGACCAATAGAATGCCAAATCTACATGAATTCTTGTAGTTGCCAGAAAGTCCTATACCTCTCTTAGGTTAAGATTTGTTAAGTAAATTGTAAGCTCCAATAACATTTTCTGAGAATTCTGTTTAGCTGCATGTCCTACAAGAAGCTGCTTGGATGGTGCAGATCTGCTTGCTGCAAGTGAGAAATCTCCAAGGAAATTTCGAATGCTGTATTTTCACTGCTATTAACATCCAATGTTTTGATAAAGCAAACACTACACTGATAGAACTGAAACAGGACTTTGATCCGGTAAAAAAACAAAAACAAAACAAAAAACCCTCCAATAAATATGACAGCCAAAATGGAGTAAGAAACTTTGAGGAATAAATTTATGAAAACCTTACAGGCTGACTGCATTTGATTGGACTTGCCGATTTGTTTATAGCTACAACATAGAAAAAACCTGTGGCTATTGTGGGACAGTATGATGAGATTTCTAACAGACTGATATACCAATTGTTACTCTGATCAAGAAATGCAGGGAATTAATTTTAGTCTTAATAGGCTATGATCCTTTTGTCATACATGTACCATTTGTGAAATTTAATTTTAATTTTTTATTTGCAATCTACATCCTTGTAAATTGCACTGGCTGGTTTTCTTAACAGCACAGCTTTTGGCATGCATAAATGTAAAATGTAAATTGCTGCGGAACCTGCAAGTCTTTAACATCAGGTCACAGACCATACGTGTATCTGGTCTGATCCTACATACTTGCACAGTTTTTGTTGATGGTTCTGGGAAGTCTCATAAAGCTGTAGTGGTCTGGCATGAAGATAACAATTGGTATCATACTCTAAAAATTATTGAAGGCTCAACCCAATTAGAAGAACTTGGTGCAGCTTTATATTACTTAGAGCTTTTAAGGAGGAACCTCTAAATTTGATTTGTGATTCTGAGTACATAGTCAAGGTCCAACACACGTATCTGTTTCTGAACTGTGTTCTTATTTTGGTTTGGTTTTTTGTTTTTAAACAAAAAGGGGGAAGAAGTAGGGAAAACACCACAAAATCCATTGTCAAAAGCACTGTATGTGATGAATCACTTATATCTAAGTGGTGCAGCCCAAATTTGCCCTGTGATGAAACACTTTGCAAGTGTGACCCAAAAACATGCTAAATCAGAAAGAACCTACATTAGTTATGGCCAAATCACTAGTTAATGGTCAATGGAAAAGGCCACATCAATTGATAACCTGGGGGAGAGGCTCTGCTTGTGTCGTTACAGATCAAGGGCCGCAAGGGTTGCTGGCACGAAACGTGAAACCTGTGTTATCTTCCTGACAATGATTGTTGCAGCTCCTGTCTTTTGGATGCCCACACAGACAAAGACTAACATGTGGATTACTTTAGCCAACATGACTGACCAGGACTCTATATGCCTAACTACGATGTCTCCGGAAAACCCGTTCCACACATGCTTGGTTGGCGTCTTCCTTGATGACTACAGCAACATCACACGACTGTTTCAAAATAGTGGTCGGTGCAGAGGCATTGCAATGAACTGTAATAATACCAACAGGGCACTTCGGATTAATTGCCTCCTGGAAGCAGATATCGAACCACAGGAACTGGCATTGCTGGCATCTATGCCCATGGACGCTTGTATTAACCTGGTTTGTGAAAAGTGTCAGAACAATATACAAGAACATGAATGGATAAACTGCAAAATATTAATGCTACCCTTGGTGACTATAGAAATGAAACTCAATGGTGTAACGCCTCACAGAAGAATCCAAGGGGTGTCATTGATAATGTGGGAGAGCGACCCCAAAACCTCCTGTATGGTGTATTCTTGATCTGTGGAGACAGAGCCTGGCCAGGAATTCCTTCTAACACTGTTGACCGACCATGTAGTTTGGGACGATTAACTCTCTTAATGCCCAGTGTATCCATGATAGTAGATCACAGAAAAGCAACACGGGAAAAACGTTTTTTGCATGCATATAAGTCAAAATGTGATGATAATGTAGATTTTTGAGGATCAGGGTTAAGGGTTTTAGGATCTCTTGTATCTGGTGTTGGCATAGCTAAAAGCTTTAAATATTTTAGAAAAATTAGGATGCTGGCTAGTTGAGCAAACTAACAGAACTTCTAAGGCTTTAAGTGGACTTTTGTTAGATGTAGATTCTGTAAGACATGCCACACAACAGAGTAGAGCCGCGATAGACTTTTTGTTATTAGCTCAAGGACATGGGTGTGAAGATTTGATGTGATTTGTTAAATAAATTGCTTAGTGGTTGGCGGTTTTTATGATGGTTGTTATCTATAGCGAAAACAGGAATGACTGTTTTGATGATTGTTGTGGTTGTGTTACTAATGTTGCATGATTTCTCTGTTGCAAAGGGCCCTGCAGTGGACAATTAAGGCAATTGTTTTACCACAAAAACAAAAAGGGGGAATTGTGGGGGACTACGGTGGGTCTGTGGATTCCCTGATGGAGGGCATGGGAACAGAAATCAGCCTTGAAGATATGAAGGCCTACTCATGAGAAAGATAGGAGTAAAGGAGTGTCCAGAGATGATAAGGATGTATCCATGAGAGAGAAGGGAGTAGAAGAGTAACATTGATGATAGCAAAAACAACATCTCCTTTACTCCCATCTTTCTCACAGGTAGGCGTTCATATCTTCCAGGCTAATTTCTGTTCCCATGCCCTCCGTCAGGGAATCCACGGACCCACCATAGTCCCCCACACATGTGCATGTACCTGGGTCGGCAAATTTACAAAAGTACATCACAGCATAAAATCTAACAAGACCACACACCATACATACAAGAGATGACAAAAATACATAACCATGGTGTATAGCTCTCCTTACTCCTCCTTTTACCACTTTTTTACCCACCCCTATTACTTTTGTATCACTTGCATATTTCTCTCGGCAGTTCCACTGTTGAACTTGTAGCCAAAAGGGAAAGTGTGTTTTCCTCAACACTCCTCTAAAAAGCTGTTTCTGCAGGTCAGCAGGGACTCACCAATCCCAAGTTTCAGTTTTCCCCTATGCCCTGGTACATATCACCTGCAAAGATGTGAATGTGCCTGTGAGTCTTTCACAGAATCACAGGAAGGTTAAAGTTGGAGGGCACTTCCAGAGATCATCTGGTCAAGGCCACCTAAAGCAGGTGTCTCAGGACCACACCCACACAGCTTGTGAATATTGCCAAGAATGGAGACCCAACAGCCTCTCCGGGTAACCTGTGGCAGCGCTCAGACAGCCTCACAGTGAAAAGCTCTTTCCTGTTTTTCAAATGGATCCTCCCATATTTCAGCTTGCACATATTGCCCCTTGACCTGTCGTTGACCACCACTGCACAGAGCCTGGCCCAGACATCCCTGCACCTTGCCTTCATTCGTTTCTACACCTTGATGAGACACCACTCATGGCCTTCTCTACTCCAGGGCCAACAAATTTACAAAAGTACAGCTCTCTCAGCATTTCCTCCTCTAAGAGGTGCTCCAGTCCCATAACAATCTTTGTGTCCTTTCTCGACATTCTCTCTTCTATGCCTGAGTCTCTCTTGTCCTGGGGAGCCAAGAAGTGGAGCGAGTACTCCAGGTGTGACCTCAGCAGTGCTGAGTAGAGGAGAAGGATCCAGCTCCCTGACCTGCTGGCAATACGTTGTCCAGTGCATCCCAGGCTACCATTAGTCACCTTTGCTGCAAAAGGCACATTTCTAGACAAGTAGTTGTCCAACAGAACCCTTGGGTCCTTTTCTGACACTGTGATTTCCAGCTGAGCAGCTCCCAGCCTGGCCTGGTACATGGGGTTGTTCCTCATCAGATGCAGAACTTTGCTCTTCCCCTTTTGTGGAAGTGCAGCAGGTTCCTGTCAGTCCATCTCTCAGGCTGCCGAGGCCCCTCGGGATGGCAGCACAGGACTCGGAGTGTCTTGATCCCCGCGGGCGGGGGATGGGAGTGAGGCCAGGGCGGGCTGGGGTGCGGGGCACGCGGAGGGTCCTGCGAGGAGACGCCGCGGCCCGACAGCCCGTCCCTGGCGCTGGCGCTGGGGCCGACCGAGGCAGCGACCCCCTTCCGCAGGGCTGGGCAGGGAGACAAGGCGGGACAGCACCGGAGCCGCGCTGGGACCTGAGGGACAGGAGCCTTGGTCTGCCGGGGCACCGCGCTCCTCCTCTGTCGACGGCCCTGCCCCCAAGGGGCCGCGGCAGCGGGGGCCGGGACGGGTGTGTCGGGGGCCGGGACGGGTGTGTCGGGGGCGGGCGGAGGCGTCGGCGCTGGCCCGGAGGGGTCGAGGCGGCGGGGCGGGCGGGAGCTGGCTGAGCGCGGCTCAGCTCGGCTCGTGTGCGGCTCCCGCGGGGCCCTTCGGCCCTGGCCGGCCTCTTTGCGCAGGGCGCGATGGCGTGCGGGCTGGGGTCGTGGCTCCTGGCCTTGTCCTTGGCCGCGGGGCCGGCAGGTGAGAGCCGGGCGGGGAGGACAGCGAGCCCGGGGCTGGGTCCAAGGGTGGAGCTGCCCGTGCCGGGGCTGCGGCTTCTCCCGCGCGGGGCGCGCTGTCTCCTGGCGCTCGCCTTCCTTAGCGGGGAAGCGGAGGGCGGGAGAGTCCGAGGCCGACGGTTTCGGTGGGCAGATCGGGCTCAAGGGTCGTGGCAGGCGCGGCTCAGCCCCGGGGAGGGCAGGCGGGGCGGCTGTAGCTATGTCGGGGCGGGGGGCGCCGGCTGAAGGTGCTCAGGCCGTGGGCGCGCCCTGCCCGGCTGACTGCGCTCTCCGTCAGCAGGAGTGTGGGCGCAGCTGAGGCTGGTGGAGGCCGGCGGAGGGCTGCGAGCGCCCGGGGACTCCGTGCTCCTCTCCTGCCGCGGATACGGATTCACATTCGAGAATTATGAAGTCCTCTGGTATAGTCAGGCATCCGGTGGCAGCATCGAGTGGCTGTCCTACATCAACTATGATGCTTCGCTTATTAAACTCGGGCATTCAGTGGAGGGTCAAGCCACAGTATCTTGTAACAATTCCCTCTCCGCGTCATCTTTGTCCCTGCATGTTCTGCACCCCCGGGACTCTGCCCGCTACTTCTGCACCCTTCTCACAGAGAGAGGAAATCCAGCTGAGATTTAACAGAAACCTTCTACTTCCTTCCTTCTCAATCTCTGCCCCAGGCAGAAAGTGACACAGAAAAAAGTTTTTTTAGGAAGCAAGACAGCAGCAGGCATCAAAGAGTTAAAATCTAGAAACAGACAGGTTTGAAATGAGTTTCTAACCCTCATGTTGTTGAGGCAGCACCAAAGTGCTAAACCGAATCAGATGAATTGTAGAACATTTTATCCTCGCGACACCTCCCCATCCAATGGCTGTGCTGGATCCCCTCCCCAAAGTGTCATGTTGAAGCGACCATGAAAAGCAAGAGGAAGGAAAGGACTGAGACTGTGTAGGGACAGTGTGGAGTTGGCAGTGCTCCCCAAAATGGTGGCATCCATCGAGACAGTGACACTGTGTGAGGGTTCAGTCAATGTCCCATCATGTGGCCGTAGGGGGAGCTCTGGCTCTCTTTGAGTAGAACGAGCACAGAGAAGGGATTGTCCCTGCTCTGCTGAGCAGCCCCAACAGCCTGGTCCCCACTGACTGTTGTGCACATGAGTTCTGGGGGAAGAGCTGGTGGGCATGAGCCTACGCATCTACCACGGACAATCAGTGCCAAGGATGCCCAAGATCTCCCCTGCCTTTGCTGCATTTGCTGCTGGAGGGTTCTGGAAGGGCTGCAAGGGGAAGAGGCAGATGGAAAAGTGCAAGCATGAGTGAGTGGAGGAGCAGGGTGTTGGGCTGGAGTGGAGGTAGCAGGGTGTGGGGCACATCTGCCTAGGCATGCCCTGTGCAATTGTAGCTGGGCTCAGTGGTGTCCCATCCAGGAGCAGCAGGTGAGCAGCACCAAGGGACAGGGGACCTCTGGAAGGACAGCTTGCCACCCCCAGGACCACCTCTCAAGTGTCAGCAGCTTCCTGCACTCCTTCCTCAGAGGAAGGTTGGGTTGGCTTGACAGCACCATGTCGCCTTTTGCCCACCAGAGGATTTCCTGCCAAGCGAGCGCTCTGTTATTGCAGCCTGCAGGGTGAGGGACACCCAGGAGGGCCCCAACTTCTTCTGTTCCTCCAGCCCCCACCTCTCTCCTTCTCTGTGGTCATAGAGTGGGGAAGGGACTAGGAGGGACAAGGGCTGTCAGCAGTGACAGGTCCACAGAAAGGGAAGATGTGGGCAGAGCTGTTCAGCAGGCAGAGAGAAGCTGGAGAGGGACGAGACAGAGCGGGTTTGGCCATGTGGACTGCGGTGTTCATGGGGTTATTGCCCATGGTAGGTAAGTGAAAGGAAGCGTGCTGCTACCCAGGAAGGGGACACATCCCTGTGCGCTGTGCAGTTCTCTGGAGCTGTGCTGACCACTCCCAGCCTGACCTATTCCCTGCATCAACCTCCCACCATCCTTCAAAGCACTCTGGGAACATCCCTCCTCCTCTTCTGCTGTGAGTTAGACACCTCCATCGAGGCTGGTCCTCTGCCGTGTGGGGATATAGAGGGCACCTGCCTGCTGCAGCTACGTCTTGGGGTCTAATGGTTTGCATTTGAACTGGACACTGTCCTCATGGGGCATCTTCCAAAGACCATGTTGAGGATGGCAGCATAGGGCTCAAGCCCTGCTTGCCTTTAGGTGTCCTTGTCTGTCCTGTGCTCATTGAGAACAATTTCAGGGACAGGAGAGGGGGTTCCTCATCATCCCAGCTTGGCAAAGGCAAAGGGACTTGTCCCCCATGGTGCAAAAACTTCCTGCTTCAAATGGAAAGGGGAGAAAAAGCTTCGTGATCTAATGGGAAAAAAAGGGAGGAAAACATGGTGTCTCCTTCCTTGGGATCCCTGATTCCTGGTACCAGCTCTATTCCTCTTCCTGCTTTCATCAGCTGAATTCAAATAGAAGGATTTAGTTCTCCCACTTCTCCAGTCCCATCACAATGCCTCCAACAGCGTTACTTTGACTTTGTTAGTTCTTCCAGTGATCATGTCTTGCTTTTCCTCACTGCAGCAGTGACTGGCCAGATGGTCTTGGAGCAACACACCAGGGATCTGGCTGTGCGAGAGGGAGATGGAGTCACCTTCCAGTGCAGCATGAGTGGAGACAGTATGAGCAGCTATGAGATGTTCTGGTACCGGCAGGGAGCACGTGGCACTCTGGACTGGATTTATGAGCCAGGTGGTGCCTATGGAGAAGGTTTCCAGGATCGCTTTAAGGGATCAGTGGCAAGTTCCCAGAACAGATTCACACTGCAGATCCAGGCAGCAAAGCAAGGGGATGAAGCAGTGTATTACTGCGTTGCCAAGCTCACCCTGGAGCAGCTTTGCAACAGGTTGGACCTAAAACTGGCTGCTGGAGAATGCAGACTTCTCAGCATTTCTTTATAAAAGCTGCAAACCACATATTGGTGTCACACAATGACAGGTGCAGGAAACAGTTCTTTTGCGGGTTTGCAGTAAAAGGCTGTGAAGAAGTGTTGTTGTTGGACTAGACACCATTTAAGATGTGGAGGATCTATTGTGGGAACTTGAGAGGCTGTATCATGTATTGCAGGCTAGCGCGCTTTGCCTGGGCTCCTGTCCATTACGACTCAGATTTTCCTCCATGGCTTGGTTGGATCATGGTGCTATGGTAGGGTAGCTCACAGAAGTATTGTAGTGGATAGAGACAGACTGTTTAGGAGAGACAGGCTGGGAAAGTGAGGAGGATGAGTTGCCCTTCCTAGGAAAGAGCAGCTGGAATGCGTGGAGTACAACCTTGGGAGGTACAGTGAGCCAGCTGGTAGCCTATGGGTAGGTTTAGAGGGCAGATCAACATTGTGGCAGGTGGTTACTACGCAGTGCCTGTCCAGGATCAAGAACTAGGTAATGCCTTCTTCAAATAACTGGAAGGAGCCTCGTGTTCCCTGGCCCTGGTCTGCATGGGGTAGGTGAACAGTGCCTAGTCTTGGCTGCTGGGATAGTACAAGCAATTAAGAAACCTTCTGCAGAGCATGGATGAAAACTTCATCAGAAGAACTGGTGGTGGATGTGAAGGTGTGGGGCAGCCATGGCTGCAGTGATGATGCAGTGTTTGAGCTCAGGATCCAGAGAACAGGGAGCAATGCAAAAGGCAGGATCAAAGCCCTGGACATCAGGAGAGCAGAATTCACACTCTTCCAGGATTTTCCTAGAAGAAACCAATGGAATATGATCTTGGACAGAGGAGGGGTCCAGGAGAGCTGCTCGATTTTAAGAGTTCACCTCCTTCAGGCTCAAGAATGTTTTCTCTTGAGGAAGCAGAATGTCAAGCAAAGCTGATGTGGGAGGGTTCTTCTTTGATTCATTCTTTGCAGGCAATACTGGCTTTTCAGGATTTCCAGGTCTCTTGACCCCATTCAGAGTGTCCCCAGCCAGGAAGATGTATGTCAGTGGAGGAGGATTATACCAAGGCATAGTTAAAGAACCTGGAGGGACACAACTGTACGGGGACTCATTAGATGGCCCATTAGTGCTGAGGGAGATGGCTGATGTGATTGTGAGGTGACTGTCGGTAGTTGTTGATATTTCACGAAGATTGGGAGAGGTTTCTATGTACTGACAGAAAAGACAATTCCATTGTCAAGAGCGAGGATCTGAGGACCTTGGAGTCCTGAAGGCTTGTCTTGCTACTAGAGGCTGAGGTGACTAAGGCATATTCAATACCTTTGACCAGGTCCCACACCCCTTTCTACAATGTCCTGCATTTTCCTTACCCTTGTTGTCTGTTCAGGCCTCCTGGCATTTTTACCTGACTCCTTCCTCATTGGCTTGGGCTGTTCTTGAACTCAGCACTACTGAGACTGTGGACTACTGCATCCACTGCTGTGCTCCCCAGCACAGGAAAGACATGGACCAGAGCAAATACCATGGCAGGCCATGAGGACAAGAATAGGAGCATCTGACATACAAGGAGAGCCTGAGAGAACTGAGTTAGTTTAGCATACCAAAAAGGTGCTGATGGAGGATTTATTAGTGTGTGCATAAATGCCTGATGTGTGAAGCAAAGAAGATGGAGCCATAGTTTTCACAGTGTTACCCATTTATAGAATATGGGACAACAAACACAAAATGAAATGCCATATATATGCCAGATTTACTGAAGTCTAAGTACACAACATCCACAGCCTTTCCCTCATCTACTAGTTGGGTCACCTTGTCCTAGAAGGAGGTCAGGTTGGTCAAACTGGACCTGCCTTTCATAAACCCGTGTTGACTGGGCCTGACCACATTTCTCTTGTATGTGCTGTGTGATGTTACTCAAGATCATCTGCTCCATGACCTGCCTCGGCACTGAGGTTATTCTGACAGGTCTGTAGTTCCATGGATCATCTTTCTGGCCCTTTTTGTAGATGGGCATTATATTAGCCAACTTCCATCCAACTGGGACCTTCTCCATTAGCCAAGATTGCTTTTAGAGAATGGAAAGTGATTCGGTGATTACCTCCGCCAGCTCCCTCACGCCCTTGGGTATATCCCATCTGGCCCCATACTCTTGTGGCTGTTCAAGCCGTGTAGCAGGTCACCAACCATTTCCCCTTGGATTACTGGGGCTTCATTCTGCTCCCCATCACTGTCTTCTGGCTCAGGGGCCTGGGTACCTAGAACACAACTGTTCTGACTGTTAAAGACTGAAGCAAAGGAGGCATTTAATACCTCAGCCTTTCCCTCATCTTCTGTTACTATGTTTCCCTACGCATCCACCAGGGGATGGAGATTCTCCTTAGCCATTCTCTTCTTGCTAATATATTTATAGAAACTTTTCTTGTTGTTTTTCACAGTGGTGGCCAGGCTCAGCTCTAGTTGGGCTTGGGCCCTTCTGATTTTCTCTCTGCATAACCTCACAGAATTCTTGTACTCCTCTGGAGTGGCCTGCCTCTCCTTCCAAAGGTTGTAAATTCTCTTTTTATTCCTAAGTTACAGCCGCAACACTCATTCAGCCAGGCTGGCCTTCTTCCCCACTGCTTCATCTTCTGCACAAGGGGACAGCTGCTCCTGCACCTCTAAGATCACCTTCTTCAAGAGAGACCAGCCTCCCTGGATGCCTTTGTCCTTCAGGACTGCCTCCCAAGGAACTCTGCCAACCACCCTCCTAAACAGGACAAAGTCTGCCCTTTGGAAATCCAAGGCAGCAGATCTGCTGACCACCCTCCTGATTTCTCCAGAGATAGTAAACTGAATCATTTCATTGTCACTGTGCCCAAGGGACTTCCAACCAATGCATTGCCCACAAACCCTTCTCTATTTACAAAGATCCAGTGGGGCTCTTTCCCTGGTGGGCTCACTAACCAGCTGTGTTAGGAAGCTCTCATCCATGCACTGCAGGAGTCTCCTAGACTGCTTCCTCTCTGCTGTGGTGCCCAGTAATAGGATGAGGGGCAACAGGCACAGAGTGAAGCCTAGCCGGTTCCAGCTGAATATGAGGAGAAACTTCTTTATTTTGAGGGAGACAGAGCACTAGAACAGGCCACCCTGAGAGGTGGTGGAGTCTCTTTCTCTAGAGGTACTCAAAACCTGCCTGGATGCATTCCTGTGCAATCTGCTCTAGGTGAACATGCTTTAGCAGGTGGCTTGGACTAGATGATCCCCCTGAGGTCCCTTCCAAACCCAACCATTCTGTGATTCTGTGAACTGTTTTACCACGGTCTATGGGGAATCAGTGCTCTGGCACCTAGAGCATTTCAAGTAGCTATAAGGAAGAACTGTTTTACAGTGAGGACGATGAAACACTGGAACACATTTATCCGGAGAGATGGTAGATACCCAATACCTGCGCTCCTCCTCTGCCGACGGCCCTGCCCCGCGGCCTCTCCGCACCGCCCCTTGTCCTGCCCCCAAGGGGCCGCGGCAGCGGGGGCCGGGCCGGGTGTGGCGGAGGCGGGAGGAGGCGTCGGCGCTGGCCCGGAGGGGCCGAGGCGGCGGGGCGGGCAGGAGCTGGCTGAGCGCGGCTCCGCTCGGCTCGTGTGCGGCTCCCGCGGGGCCCTTCGGACCCGGCCGGCCCCTTTGCGCAGGGCGCGATGGCGCTCGGGCTGGGGCCGTGGTTCCTGGCCTTGTCCTTGGCCGCGGGGCCGGCAGGTGAGAGCCGGGCGGGGAGAACAGCGAGCCCGGGGCTGGGCCCGGAGCTGGGACTGCCTGCGGCTGGGGCGGCCTTGCCCGTCCCGGGACTGCGGCTGCTGCCGCGCCGGGCGCGCTGTCTCCTGGCGCTCGCCTCCTTAGCGGGGAAGCGGAGGGCTGGATAGTCCGAGGCCGAGGGTTTCGGGCGTCGGGTTGGGCCCAAGGGTCGGGGCAGGCGCGGCTCAGCCCCGGGGAGGGCAGGCGGTGTGTTGTCCGGGCGCGGGGCTTTGCCGGGAGAGAGAGCGTGGCGGCTGTAGCTATGTCGGGGCGGGGTGCGCCGGCTGAAGGTGCTCGGGCTGTGTGCGCGCCCTGCCCGGCTGCCTGCGCTCTCCGTCCGCAGGGGTGTGTGCGCAGCTGAGGCTGGTGGAGGCCGGCGGAGGGCTGCGAGCGCCCGGGGACTCCGTGCTCCTCTCCTGCCGCGGATACGGATTCGCTTTCGGGACTTATGGAGTTCGGTGGTACCGTCAGGCACCCGGTGGCAGACCCGAGTGGCTGTCCTATATCAGCTCGGATTCCTCACTTATTAAATTCGGGCCAGCTGTGGAGGGTCGAGCCACAGCATCCCGGCAGAATTCCCGGTCTGAGGCATCTCTCAGCCTGCGCCTCCTGCATCATGGGGACTCTGCCCGCTACTTCTGTGCTGTTCACACGTAAAGAGGAAATCCAGCTGAGCTTGAACACAAACCTCCCACCAGGCTCCCAGCTCTTTGCCTCAGAACTTTAAGGGAGGTTCATCTCATAGGTGTTCAGGATGGTCCCCAGAGAGTCAAGGAGTAACAGCATACACCTTTCAAATGTTTAATTCTAACAGGCACATCCTAGCCTTTTCCATCCCCAAATGAGCTCTAACCCTCCTGCATAACATCTTCTGATGTGCCATGAAGACCCTTTTTCCTCTCGCCCTCACAAACTGATTCACCTTTTGAAACAAGTTCTGCTGTTTTTGTTAGTTTCTAGTAGGGCCAGTTCCCAGACATGGCACCATTGGTGAGATGTGTGAACAGCCCTGCTGTGCTTTGGGCACAGCTCAGATCAAGTCAGTCCAGCCCACGAGTTTTGCTGCCTGCGATGTGAACAGAGGAAATATGGAAAGTACGGGGGGTCCTTTGGGAGCTCAACAGGTTCCCCACTCCCTTTAATAATGGGCCCGCATTTTCCCTACCCTCATTTCTCTGTGCAGACCTCCTGGCATTTTTAACTGACACTTTGCTTGATGGGATGCACGGTGCTTGAACTCAGCACTGACGAGACTGTGGACTCCTGTGCCCACTCCTGGTCTCCCCAGCACGGGAAAGACATGGACCAGAGCAAATGCAATGAGGGGCCATGAAGATGAGGAAAGGAGCATCTGACATACAAGGAGAGCCTGAGAGAACTGAGTTTGTTTAGCACAGAGTAGAAAAGGCTGTGGGGGGATTTGTCAGTGTGTGTAAACTCCTGATGCATGCAGCAAAGAAGATGAAGCCAGAGTGTTCTCAGTGTTATCCAGTGACAGGACATGTGGCAAGAAACACAAAATTAAAAGCCATTTAAATGTAACCAAATGGGTTTTTACTGTTGAGGTGCCTGAGAAACTGAAAGGGCAATGTCTCAAACATTGTGTCAAAACCAGTTCTGCAACATCCAGCCACAGGAGATGGGTCATTCAGGATAAGGTGAATTATGATTTACATGTCAACAACAAGCTAAGGAGCCAGAGACAAAGGCTGGCTGGCTGACACATGTGGTGGGGGTGTGTTGATGGACAGGTAGCTCTGTGTTCTGATAGACCCAGCATGGCACTGAGGGAGAAGACCTGAGACTGCTCAAGACCCTTCAAGGTGGCCTGAGACCCTTCAGGACTTTTTCATCTTTCACGATCACCCCCTAGTGAAACCTGCGCAAAAGACCAAAGATTATGCAAGCAGTTGATCCAGAGGTCTATAAAAAGCCCACCTGTACAAGTACTGGTGGTGTACCCACCACCCTGAGGACCACTCTGCCTACCAGTCTCACGCTGGGAACCAAACCAGACTCTGGAGGATGCTGCAAACCGCTGGATCCAAGACTACAAGCCCCATGATATACAACATGGAGCCATAAGGGTGGTGAAATCACTCTCTTTTTTATTTCTTTCCGACAGCAGCTCACTTACTGCATCAGCAGTGGGACAGGACACAGAATCAGAAGAGTAAAAGTGCAAAAATTTCATAGAATCATAGGATGTCCTGAGTTGGAAGGGACCCACAAGGATCATCAAGTCCAACTCCTGTCCCTGCGCAGGACAACCCCGCAGTTCACAGCATGTGTCTCAGGGCATTGTCTAGTTTCTTCTTGAACACTGTCAGGCTTGGGGCTGTGACATCTTCCTGGGGAGTCTGTTCCAGTGCTCCACGAATTTGTGTGTTGAGACAAATTCCCAGCTTCCCCCTGGCAGGTGGTGTTTAGCCATTTCCAGGAAAGCAGGCTTCATCATGTGCAATTCTTATTTCAGATTAGCATCTCCCTTCCTCCTTATTTCCCTCAGCTTTTATTACTTCACACAATGCCATGCAGTACAGAATATCCCTTTGGCTGGTTGTTGTCAACTGTAGAGCGGGTGAGCAACATGAGAAACACAGGTGACATTGACACTGTGTAAGCTCTGCTCAGGAACAGCTAAAACATCATTCCATTTGCACCACAGATTTTGTGAGAAAACACTGCAGTTTCCCAAACAGGCTACTATGTAGAAAGTTAACTCCATCCCAGGCAGACCCAGTGCGCCTACTATAGCTGACCTGGCTTTGAGCAGGAGGTTTAAACTGGACTTTTCCAGAGGTCTGTTACAGCCATTACACTTCTACTATCTTTTGAGCAATACTGGATCCTCTTTCCTCCCATTTCGTACACTCTTTTTGAAGAGAATGAAAGGTCTAGGGAACCCCACATGTCCTACCATGCTGGGACAGCTCTAAGTGTCCCAGTCCACCTTAGGCCACCCTTGGCCTACATCCCCCTGCATCTTTTCCCAGCCTCAAGCCTCCAGTGTCAATGGGCTCCTATATCCTCTTGTCCTGGTTTTGTTAAAAACAAGAGCAGTTTCTCTTTTAGAGATTTTCCTTTCAGCTCAAGTCTTTCTGGTAACTGCACTTTTCTGAAGTTGGATACGTGTTTTGGTAGACATACCAAAGGAATGCAAGGTTGCTGATAAGGATGCACATCCCGTAAGTGAGAGGGGCAAGGAGGAGTGACCTGACCAACTAAGTATTGCATCCCATTAACGTGGTACTTTATATAAAAGTGGGAAATCATGAGGACCTCGTCCCTTTTTCCCTTCTTCGACTATGGCAGACATCTGGGAAGGACCCTGCCTGCCATCCCTGCAAATCTGAGGACTAGTGACAGACCCTGCATCCTTAAATCCAGTTCCAGTTTTCTGCAGAGTCCAACCCAGTACTTCCGGGCATGGGCTCCACTGCTGCTGGAGCAGTGCTGAGCTTTGCTGGGGAATTGAAGACTGGTTTTGTATAGTTTGTATTATTTTCTCTATTTTGTTAGTAGCATTAGTAAAATATTTTTAACTTTTTCCAACTCGCTGTTTCTCTCGTCTTGCCCTCCTGTCGCCTGTATTTAGTGGGGAGGGGCAGGCTAAGAGGGGCTGGAGGGGAGAGGGACTTAACAAAGTATCTGCCATGGTTTCTTGTCGCCCTGCAATCAAACCTTGACACCTCTGCAACTCCCCATCCAATGGTTGTGCTGAATCCCATACCCAAACGGTCATGTTGGATCAACCATAAAAAGCAAGAGGAAGGAAAGGACAGTCTGTGGAGGGGCAGTGTGCAGTGGGCAGCACACCAAAATGGTGGCATCCATTGAGACAGTGACAGTGTGTCAGAGTTCAGTCAATGTCCCATCATGTGGCCGTAGGGGGAGCTCTGGCATTCTTTTGAGTAGAACGAGCACAGAGAAGGGATTGTCCCTGCTCTGCTGAGCAGCCCCAACAGCCTGGTCCCCACTGAGTGTTGTGCACATGAGTTCTGGGGGAAGAGCTGGTGGGCATGAGCTTGCACATCTACCCCAGACAATCAGTGCCAAGGATGCCCAAGATTTCACCTGCCATTTGCTGTTGAAGAGCATAGAAGGGATGTGAGCAGGAGAAACAGGTGGAGAAGTGTTCAAAATAAGGGGGTGAGTAGAGGAGTAGTGTGTTGGGCCAGAGTGAAGGAGAAGGGTGGGGTGTTGTGTTCAAATGAAACTGGGCTCGAGAGGGTCCCATCCAGGAGTAGCAGGTGAGCAGCACCAATGGAGAGGGGACCTCTGGAAGGACAGCTTGCCACCCCTAGGACCACCTCTCAAGTGCCAGCAGCTTCCTGCACTCCTTCCTCAGAGGAAGGTTGGGTTGGCCCGAGAGCACCACGTCACCTTTTGCCAACCAGAGGTTTTCCTGCCAAGCGAACGCTCTGTTATTGCAGCCTGCATGGTGAGGGACACCCAGGAGGGCCCCAACAACTTCACCGTTTTCTGTTCCTCCAACCCCCGCCTCTCTCCTTCACTGTTGACATAGAATGGGGGAGGGACAAGGACTGTCAGCAGTGACAGGTCCACAGACAGGGAAGATGTGGGCAGAGCTGTTCAGCAGGCAGAGAGAAGCTGGAGAGGGGTGAGACAGAGTGGCTTTGGCCATGTGGACTGCAGTGTTCATGGGGTTATTGCCCATGGTAGGTAAGTGAAAGGAAGGGTGATGCCACCCAGGAAGGAAACACATCCCTGTGAACTGCACGGCTCTGTGGAGCTGTGCTGACCACTCCCAGCCTGACCTATTCCCTGCTTCTACCTCCCCACCCATCCCTACAGAGCACTCTGGGAACATCCCTCCTCCTCTTCTGCCGTGAGTTAGACACGTCCATACAGCCTGGCTTTTCTGCGGTGTGGGGACATGCAGGGTACCTGCCTACTGCAGCTACGTCTTGGGGTCTAATGGTTTGCACTTGAACTGGACACTGTCCTCATGGGACATCTTGCAAATACCATGTTGAGGATGGCAGCATAGGGCTCAACCCCGCTTGGCCTGAGCATCCCTTGGCCATCCTGTACTCATTGAGAACAGTTTTGTGGACAAGAGAGCGGGTTCCTCATCATCCCAGCTTGGCAAAGACAAAGGGATTTGTCCCCCATGGTCCAAAAACTTCCTGCTCAAATGGAAAGGGGAGAAAAAGCTTCCTGATCTAACAGGAGAAAAAAAGGGAGGAAAACAAGGTGTCTCCTTCCTTGGGATCCCTGATTCCTGGTACCAGCTCTATTCCTCTTCCTGCTTTCATCACATGAATTCGAAAAGAAGGATTTAATTCTCCTACTTTTCTAGTCCCATCACAATGCCTCCAACAGCACTACTCTGACTTTGTTAATTCTTCCAGTGATCATGTCTTGATTTTCCTCACTGCAGCAGTGACTGGGCAGGTGGTCTTGGAGCAACACACCAGGAGTCTGGCTGTGCGAGAGGGAGATGGAGTCACCTTCCAGTGCAGCATGAGTGGAGACCGTATGAGCAGCTACGACATGTTCTGGTATCGGCAGGGAGCACGTGGCACTCTGGACTGGATTTACCGGGAGGGCGATGCCTATGGAGAAGGTTTCCAGGATCGCTTTAAGGGATCAGTGGCGAGCTCCCAGAACAGATTCACACTGCAGATCCAGGCAGCAAAGCAAGGGGATGAAGCAGTGTATTACTGCGGTGCTAGTCTCACCCTGGAGCAGCTCTGCAACAGGTTGGACCTAAAACTGGCTGATGGAGACTGCATACTTTTCATCATTTCTTTATAAAAACCTCTAACCAGATGTTGGTGTCATGCAATTGCAGGTGCAGGAAACAGATCTTTTGTGTGTTTGCAGTAAAAGGCTGTGAAGAAGTGTTGTTGTTGGACTAGACACCATTTAAGATGTGGAGGATCTATTGTGGGAACTTGAGAGGCTGTATCATGTATTGCAGGCTAGCGTGCTTTGCCTGGGCTCCTGTCCATTATGACTCAGATTTTTCTCCATGGCTTGGTTGGATAATGGTGCTATGGTAGGGTAGCTCACAGAAGTATTGTAGTGGATAGAGACAGACTGTTTAGGAGAGACAGGCTGGGAAAGTGAGGAGGACGAGTTGCCCTTCCTGGGAAAGAGCAGCTGGAATGCACAGAGTTCGTCTTTGGGATGTATGATGAGTCAGCTGGTAGCCTATGGGTAGGTTTAGAGGGCAGATCAACATTGTGGCAGGTGGTTACTACACAGTGCCTGTCCAGGATCAAGAATTAGGTAATGCCTTCTTCAAACAACTAGGAGCCTCATATTCACTGGCCCTGTCCGCATGGGGTACATGAACATTGCCTAATCTTTTCTGCTGGGATAGTACAAGCAATCAAGAAGCCTTCTGCAGGGCATGGATGAAAACTTCATCAGAGTTAGAACTGGTGGTGGATATTTAGATGTGGGGCAGCCATGGCTGCAGTTATGATGCAGTGTTTGAGTTCAGGATTCAGAGAACAGGGAGCAATGCAACAAGCAGGATCAAAGCCCTGGACTTCAGGAGAGCAGAATTCACACTCTTCCAGGAATTTCCAATGGAATATGATCTTGGACAGAGGAGGGGTCCAGGAGAGCTACTTGATTTTTGGAGGTCTCCTCCTTCAGGCTCAAGAATATTTTCTCTTGAGGAAGTAGAATGTCAAGCAAAGCTGATGTGGGAGGGCTCTTCTTTGACTCATTCTTTGCAGGCAATTCTGGCTTTCAGGATTTCTAGGTGTCTGCCTCCATTCAGAGTGTCCCCAGCCAGGAAGATGTATGTCAGTGGAGGAGGATAATACCAAGGCAGAGTTAACGAACATGGAGAGACACAACTCTACAGGGACTCTTAGAGTGGCCCACCAGTGGCTGATGCACTGTGAGGTGACTCTTGGTAGTCGTTGACATTTCACAGTGATTGGGAGAGGTTTCTGTGTACTGAAAGAAAGTAAAGGACAATTCTATTGTCAAGAGGGAGGATCGGAAGACCTTGGAGTCCTGGAGGCTTGTCTTGTTACTAGAGACTGAGGTGACTAAGGCATATTCAATACCTTTCTGCAGGTTCCACACCCCTTTCTACAATGTCCTGCATTTTCCTTACCCTTGTTGTTTGTTCAGGCCCCCTGGCATTTTTACCTGACTCCTTCCTCATTGGCTTGGGCTGTTCTTGAACTCAGCACTACTGAGACTGTGGACTACAGCTTCCACTGCTGTACTCCCCCGCACAGGAAAGACATGGACCAGAGCAATTGCCATGACAGGCCATGAGGACAAGAAAAGGAGCATCTGACATACAAGGAGAGCCTGAGAGAACTGAGTTGGTTTAGCGTACAAAAGAAAATGCTGTGGCAGGATTTATTAGTGTGTGCATAAATGCCTGATGTGTGAAGCAAAGAAGATGGTGCCATAGTTTTCACAGTGTTACCCTGTCATAGAATATGTGACAACAAACACAAAATGAAATGCCATAGAAAGGAATAAAAATATTTTTTTGATATGGAGATGGTGATTGAAAACTGAACTGGACAAGATTGTGGGCAGCCTACCATGGTGGCTTGGTCCAAGATGGCAAATCAAGGCCACACAACCACTCACTTACTGCATCTACAGTGCGACGAGAGACAAAATCAAAAGGGTCAACTGAGAATATCCCTGTCTTGAGATAAACACAGTTCAATAAACAAAGCAAAAGCATTACATGCAAGCAAAGCAAAATAAGGAATGAATTCCAAACTTCCTGCAGGCAGGTGGCTGATGAGCCATTTCCAGGAGAGCAGGCCTTCATCATGTGTGATGCTTAGTTCAGATTTAACATCCTCTCTTCCACCTTATTTCCCTCAGCTTTTATTACATTGCATAATGTCATGCAGTATGGAATATCCCTTTGGTCAGTTGTTGTCAGCTGTAGAGCGTGAGAGCAACATGAGAAACACAGGGGGCCTTGACACTGTGTAAGCTCTCTTCAGGAACAGCTAAAACATCGGTGTGTTAACCACTGCAGATTGGGCCGTAAAACATTGCAGCTGCTAACACAGGCTGCAATGTAGGTGGTTAACTCCATCCCAGACAGACCCAGTACAACTGCTATAATTGACCCGGCTTCAGGCAGGAGTGTGAAATTAAATCTATCTGGGAGAAGGGAGAGTCCCCACTAGTCTTTTCTTGCTTGAAGTCCCTCCTCTTCAATCTGTCAGGAGCCCTGCCTGCCTGCCTGCAAGCTCTGGCCAGCAGTAGCCTCCCAGGCTCCTGGAAGGAAACAGTCAACTGGAGAAATGGGGACTCATGTTAATCCTCATCCTTCCAAAGCCAGGCTCGGAGTTTGTGTACATGGTTGGACAACCTTGTCACATGTGCTTGTACCTGGGTCTGCAAATTTACAAAAGTACATCACAGCATAAAATCTAACAAGACCACACACCATACATACAAAAGATGACAAAAATACATAACCATGGTGTATAGCTCTCCTTACTCCTCCTTTTACCACTTTTTTACCCACCCCTCTTACTTTTGTATCACTTGCATATTTCTCTCTGGAGTTCCACTTTTGAACATGTAGCCAAAAGGGAAAGTGTGTTTTCCTCAACACTCCTCTAAAAAGCTGTTTCTGCGGGTCAGCAGGGACTCACCAATCCCAAGTTTCCGTTTTCCCCTATGTCCTGGTACATATCACCTGCAAAGATGTGAATGTGCCTGTGAGTCTTTCACAGAATCACAGGAAGGTTAAAGTTGGAGGGCACTTCCAGAGATCATCTGGTCAAGGCCACCTAAAGCAGGTGTCTCAGGACCACACCCACACAGCTTGTGAATATTGCCAAGAATGGAGACCCAACAGCCTCTCCGGGTAACCTGTGGCAGCACTCAGACAGCCTCACAGTGAAAAGCTCTTTCCTGTTTTTCAAATGGATCCTCCCATATTTCAGCTTGCACATATTGCCCCTTGACCTGTCGTTGACCACCACTGCAAAGAGCCTGGCCCAGGCATCCCTGCACCTTGCCTTCATAGGTTTCTACACCTTGATGAGACACCATCATGGCCTTCCCTACTCCAGGGTCAACAGACCCAGCTCTCTCAGCATTTCCTCCTCTAAGAGGTGCTCCAGTCCCATAACAATCTTTGTGTCCTTTCTCTACATTCTCTCTTCTATGCTGAGTCTCTCTTGTCCTGGGGAGCCAAGAAGTGGAGCCAGTACTCCAGGTGTGACCTCAGCAGTGCTGAGTAGAGGAGAAGGATCCAGCTCCCTGACCTGCTGGCAATATGTTGTCCAGTGCATCCCAGGCTGTTAGTCACCTTTGCTGCAAAAGGCACATTTCTAGACAAGTAGTTGTCCAACAGAACCCTTGGGTCCTTTTTTGACACTGTGATTCCCAGCTGAGTAGCTCCCAGCCTGGCCTGGTACATGGGGTTGTTCCTCATCAGATGCAGAACTTTGCTCTTCCCCTTTTGTGGAAGTCCAGCAGGTTCCTGTCAGTCCATCTCTCAGGCTGTCGAGGCCCCTCGGGATGGCAGCACAGACCTCGGAGTGTCTTGAACCCCGCGGGCGGGGGATGGGAGTGAGGCCAGGACGGGCTGGGGTGCGGGGCACGGGGAGGGTCCTGCGAGGAGTCCCCATGGCCCGACAGCCCGTCCCTGGCGATGGCGCTGGGGCCGACCGAGGCAGCGACCCCCTTCCGCAGGGCTGGGCAGGGCGACAAGGCGGGACAGCGCCGGAGCCGCGCTGGGAGCCGAGGGACAGGAGCCTTGGTCTGCCGGGGCACCGCGCTCCTCCTCTGCCGACGGCCCTGCCCCGCGGCCTCCCCGCACCGCCCCTTCTCCTGCCACCAAGGGGCCGCGGCAGCGGTGGACGGGCCGGGCGTGTCGGGGGCGGGCGGAGGCTTCGGTGCTGTCCCGGAGGGGCCGAGGCGGCGGGGCGGGCAGGAGCTGGCAGAGCGCGGCTCCGCTCGGCTCGTGTGCGGCTCCCGCGGGGCCCTTAGGCACCGGCCGGCTCCTTTGCTCAGGGTACGATGGCGCCCGGGCTGGGGTCGTGGCTCTTGGCCTTGTTCTTGGCCGCGCGGCCGGCAGGTGAGAGCCGGGTGGGCAGCCAGGGGCAAGCACGGCGAGCACGGGGTTGGGTCCACGGCTGGCGCTGCCCGTCACGGGGCTGCGGCGCTGCGGCTGCTCCCGCGCCCGGCGCCCTATCTCCTGGCGCTCGCCTTTCCTAGAGGGGAAGTCGAGGGCGGGAGAGCCCGATGCCGAGGGTTTCGGTGGAAGGGTCGGGCCCGAGAGTCGAGAAAGGTGCGGCTAAGCCCCGGGGAGGGCAGGCAGGCAGGGCGTCAGCCAGGGCGCGGGGCTTTGCCGGGAGTGAGGGGTTTGGCAGTTGTCGCTGTGCCGGGGCGGCGGGCGCGCCCTGCCCGGCTGCCTGCGCTCTCCGTCCGCAGGGCTGTGGGCGCAGCTGAGGCTGGTGGAGGCCGGCGGAGGGCTGCGAGCACCCGGGGACTCCGTGCTCCTCTCGTGCCGTGCATACGGCTTCACATTCGAGACTTATGAAGTCCTCTGGTACCGTCAGGCACCCGGTGGCAGCATTGAGTGGCTGTAGTACATCAACTATGATGCTTCACTTATTAAACTCGGGCAGTCAGTGGAGGGTCGAGCCACAGTGTCTCGTAACAATTCCCTCTCCGAGTCATCTTTGTCCCTGCCTGTTCTGCACCCCCGGGACTCTGCCCGTTACTTCTGCACCCTTCTCACGTAGAAGGAAGTCGAATTGAGCTTTAACAAAAACCTCCTGCTTCCTTCCTTATCTAACTCTGCCATAGGCATAACGTGACAGGGAAGGAGATTTTTTTAGGAAGCAGCACAGCAGCAAACATCAAAGAGTTAAAATCTAAAAACAGAAAGCCAAAGAATAGAAAGCCAGATTTGAAATGGGTTTCTAATCGTCATGTTGTTGAGGCAGCACCAAAGCACTAAACCAAATGAGTTGAATTGTAGAGTGTCTTGTCCTCTGGGCAACTCCCCATCCCATGGCTGTGCTGGATCCCCTCCGCAAATGGTGTTGTTGGAGCAACCATTAAAAGCAAGAGGAGGGAAAGGACTAAGTCTGTGTAGGGTCAGTGTGCAGTGGGCAGTGCTCCCCAAAATGGTGGCATCCATCAAAACAGTAACACTGTATCAGGGTTCAGTCAATGTCCCATCATGTGGCCGTAGGGGGAGCTCTGGCATTCTTTTGAGTAGAATGGGCATAGAGAAGGGATTGTCCCTGCCCTGCTGAGCAGCCCCAACAGCCTGGTCCCCACTGAGTGTTGTGCACATGAGTTCTGGGGGAAGAGCTGGTGGGCATGAGCCTACACATCTACCCCAGACATTCAGTGCCAAGGATGCCCAAGATCTCCCCTGCCTTTGCTGCATCTGCTGCTGGAGAGGTTTGGAAGGGCTGCAAGGGGAAGAGGCAGATGGAGAAGGGTCAGCATGGAGTGAGTGGAGAAGCAGGGTGCTGGGCTGGAGTGGAGGTAGCAGGGTGTGGGGCACATCTGCCTAGGCATGCCCTGTGCAATTGTAGCTGGGCTCAGTGGTGTCCCATCCAGGAGCAGCAGGTGAGCAGCACCAAGGGACAGGGGACCTCTGGAAGGACAGCTTGCCACCCCCAGGACAACCTCTCAAGTGCCAGCAGCTTCCTGCACTCCTTCCTCAGAGGAAGGTTGGGTTGGCCTGAGAGCACCATGTCGCCTTTTGCCCACCAGAGGTTTTCCTGCCAAGCGAGCGCTCTGTTATTGCAGCCTGCAGGGTGAGGGACACCCAGGAGGGCCCCAACACCTTCACCTTTTTCTGTTCCTCCAGCCCCCACCTCTCTCCTTCACTGTGGTCATAGAGTGGGGGAGGGACTAGGAGGGACAAGGACTGTCAGCAGTGACAGGTCCACAGACAGGAGAGATGTGGGCAGAGCTGTTCAGCAGGCAGAGAGAAGCCGGAGAGGGCCGAGACAGAGCGGGTTTGGCCATGTGGACTGCGGTGTTCATGGGGTTATTGCCCATGGTAGGTAAGTGAAAGGAAGGGTGATGCCACCCAGGAAGGGAACACATCCCTGTGGTCTGCACAGCTCTGTGGAGCTGTGCTGACCACTCCCAGCCTGACCTGTTCCCTGCCTCTACCTCCCCACCCATCCCTACAGAGCACTCTGGGAACAGCCCTCCTCCTCTTCTGCCGTGAGTTAGACACGTCCATACAGCCTGGCTCTTCTGCTGTGTGGGGACATGCAGGGCACCTGCCTGCTGCACCCACATCTTGGGGCCTAATGCTTTTGCACTTGAACTGGACACTGTCCTCGTGGGGCATCTTCCAAAGACCATGTTGAGGATGGCAGCATAGGGCTCAAGTCCAAGTTGCCCTGAGAGTGCCTTGGCCATCCTGTGCTCATTGAGAACAGTTTTGCAGACAAGAGAGCGGGTTACTCATCATCCCAGCTTGGCAAAGACAAAGGGATTTGTCCCCCATGGTGCAAAACCTTCCTGCTTCAAATGGAAAGGGGAGAAAAAGCTTCCTGATCTAAAAGGAGAAAAAAAGGGAGGAAAACAAGGTGTCTACTTCCTTGGGATCCCTGATTCCTGTACCAGCTCTATTCCTCTTCCTGCTTTCATCAGCTGAATTCGAAGAGAAGGATTTAGTTCTCCCACTCTTCCAGTCCCATCACAATGCCTCCAACAGCACTACTCTGACTTTGTTAATTCTTCCAGTGATCATGTCTTGCTTTTCCTCACTGCAGCAGTGACTGGCCAGATGGTCTTGAAGCAACACACCCGGAGTCTGGTTGTGCGAGAGGGAGATGGAGTCACCTTCCAGTGCAGCATGAGTGGAGACAGTATGAGCAGGTACTACATGTTCTGGTACCGGCAGGGAGCACGTGGCACTCTGGACTGGATTTACCGGGAGGGCGATGCCTATGGAGAAGGTTTCCAGGATCGCTTTAAGGGATCAGTGGCGAGCTCCCAGAACAGATTCACACTGCAGATCCATGCAGCAAAGCAAGGGGATGAAGCAGTGTATTACTGCGGTGCTAGGCTCACCCCAGAGCACCTCTGCAGCACGTTGCACCAAAAACTGCCTGATAAAGAAGGCAGACTTCTCTTCTTTGTAACAGGCACTAGCCAGATGTTGGTGTCCCGCCATGGCAGGTGCAGGAAACAGATCTTTGGCAACCTTGCAGTAAACAGTGGTGAAGGGAATTGTTGTTGATAGGCTGAGACCATTTAAGATGCAGGAGGATCTATTGTGGGACCTTGAGAGGCTGTATTGTGAAGTGCAGGCTAGTGCACATTCCCTGGGGTAAAGTCCATCATGACCCAGATTTTCCTCCATGGCTTGGTTGCTGAGCTCTAGGATCATGGAAATATGGAAAGGTAGCTCACAGAAGTGCTGTAGCGGATGGAGACAGACTGTTCAGGAGAGAAAGGCTGGGAAAGTGAGCAGGGGCGTTGCCCTTCCTAGGAAAGAGCAGCTGGAATGCATGGCGTGTGATGTACGATGAGCCAGCTGATAACCTATGGGTAGGTTTAGGTTTAGAGAGCAGACCAACATTGTGGCAGGCGGCTACTTCATAGCGCCTGTTCTGGACCAAAAATTATGTAATGCCTTCTTCAAACAACTGGAAGAAGCCTCATGTTCACTGGCCGTGGTCCACATGGGTCAAATGAAGGAAGCCAGATCTTGGCTGCTGAGAAAGCAAAGCAGGTTACAAGCAATTGTGACACTTCTGGAGGGGATGGATGGAAGTTTCATCAAAGGAAGAGCTGGTGGTGGATCTGAAGGTGAGGGGCAGCCTTGTGATGATGCAGGGTTTGAGCTCAGGATCCAGAGAACAGGGAGCAATGCAAAAAGCAGGACCAAAGCCCTGGACTTCAGGAGAGCAGAATTTGGGCTCTTCAGGGATCTTTCTAGAAGAATCCAATGGAATATGATTCTGGACAGATGAGAGCTGCTTGATTTTCAGGGATCACCTCCTATGCGCTAAAGTATGTTTCCTGATGAGGAAGCAGAAAGTCAAGCAAAAGTGGTCTGGGATGGTCCTTCTTTGACTCAGTCTTTGCAGGCAATACTGGCTTTCAGGATTTCCAGGTATCAGACCCCATTCAGAACATTCCCAGCCAGGAAGACATATGTCAGAGGAGGAGGATAATACCAAGGCATAGTTAAAGAACCTCGATTAACACAACTCTATGGGAACCCATACAGTGACCCACCAGTGCTGAGGGAGATGGCTGATGTAACTCTGAGGCCACCCTCAACAATCTTTGTCATGTCACCTCTGGCCTCATAGTAGGAAAGGTTTCAGAGGCTCCCATGCTCATCTACCACATCTCTGTCATACCCATCACCAATAGCAGCTGCACTTGGGACTGGATCCATCAGACTCCTGGCAGAGACCTGCATCATGTAGCGCTGAAGGTTCCTTTCACAGGACTCCAGCACATTGTTTCTTCCTTCCAGACCCGAGTCACCAGCTCTGCAGAGCCCTCCAGGAACTGACTCTCCCTGGAAGTGTTCTAGCCATCACCTGCAGACACAGCCACCTGTTTCTGCAGCACCAGAGAGCTGGAAAAGGACACAGTGCTTGAAACACAGGCAGGGCCAGGGCAGAACTGGAAGGAGGGATTTTAAATCCAGCCTGGTCTTTTGTGATTGCTGCAAGGTAAGATTTTTCCCAGACTTCTCAAGACTAGTCTGGGCTGGCTTTTTCCAGAAACAGGCACAGAGCAGCAGTCTCTCACAAGAACAAGCAAAACCATGAACATGCTATTACTTTCTTGCTTTCTTCTCAGTCTTTCTCACAGGCAGAAAGTGACAGGGAAAGAGGCTTGTTCTTTTGGAAGAAGTGCAACAAGCATTGAAAGAATTAAAATTTAAACATGGAAAGACAGAACTTAATTTCATTTGGACACCTTACATTGTTCAGGGAGTCTTAGAGCAGTGTTGCAGCAGTGCATAACAACAGTCAATCAGTGGTACCCGAGAAAATGGGCACTGCACTGGGAACTACACCGCCAAGATGATTTTTCCCAGGATATGATGAAAAATTTCTTTTCTCCATTCCTAGCTTCAACTTCATGTGAATAAACACACATGTCCATATTCTGAGAACTGAACATTCATTTCTGTATTTGGAAGTGTAGATTTTCATGGAAGTGCATTTGCTTGTATGTCTCCATATGCAAATGCATCCATATGCTTTTATGCATACATCCATTGCCTTTGAATAATACCCCAAGCCTGTCAGTGTTTAAGAAGAAACTAGACAACACCCTCAGACACACGCGATGACCTGTGGGGTGTCCTGTGCAGGGACAGGAGTTGAACTCGATAATCCTTGTGGGTCTGTTCCAACTCAGGACATTCTATGGTTCTATGCCCTGGGTGTCCTATATAAACTAGAGATACGTGGGAGGTCAGTTATCCCCAAACATTGCCCTGATTAAGACATTTGGCTCTGTGGAAGAATTGCTGCTGTGGATTTGTGGAAGAGCCATTCAATACAGTAGACTGCCTGTCGGGCCAATGTCAGATGTCTTGTAAAGGCTTGTCCTGGTTTTGTTAAAAAACAAGTTTCTCTTTCAGTGAATTTGCCTGTCAGCTAAAGCTTCATATCAGCTGCATTTTCCTGGAGAACCAGATCCATGTTTTGGTAAACAGAGCAGTGGAATGCGAGGTTATTGATAAGCATGGGTGGACATCTCGTGAGAGGGGCAACGAGAAACTGGTAACCAAGAAACTGACCAACGGAGTATAACATCCCATTCATGTGAATACTTCATATAAAAGTGGGAGATCACGAGGATCTCGTCCCTTTTCCCTTCTGCTTATGGCCAACATTAGGAGACGACCTTGCTAGTTGTCCCTATGAACCGAGGCCTAGTGAGAGACTGAATCCAGCTCCGGTTGGCTGCAGAGTCCAGTCCAGGACTTTGGGTGCCGGTTCTGCAGTTGCTGAGACTTTCAAGATTGGTTTTGTGTATTTTGTATTATTTTCTCTGTTCTTATTAGTAGCATTAGTAAAACATGTATAATTTTTCCAACTATCTTCTCTCTGTCCTTCTTTCCCTCCCGATCGCCTGTGCTGAGTGGGAAGAGGGAGGGGCAAACAGGGGAAGGCGGGGGGAGAGGAGGTTAACAATACATCTGCCAGGATTTTATTGTCATCCCGCAATCTAAACTCTCGACAAGGCTATAAATAGAAAGTAAATACTACTTTATTTCTTCTGTTTCTACCCTCCTTTCTTGTAGCTTTCATCAGTTCAGGCATTTCCCCAAGCAGAAATTATAGATCTCATCTTAAATCACTACTTTTAGCTGTCCTCTCCATTGTGAAGGTTGTGAGCTACTGTTTGGTCTTAAATATCTCGTTTTCTAAGATCGCGTACACTGTCCCCAGGGAATTCATAACCAGTAACATTTCTGTCTTGGTCAAAATGTTGAATGGAGTGATTCTGTCCACAGAAGAACATAATTGTGTTAAAGTAAAAACTGAGATATTTTTGAGGCCAAGTAGAATTATTCTGGAAGTACCAGGATAGTTTGTTCTGGATAGAAGCAGTGTAGACCTTTCAGCAAGGGCTGAAGGAATTCAAACAACCATGCATGCACCAATAACCTGCTAGCAAAAAAAGAAATGTGTAGAAATAACAACTAGTTCCCTTCTAAAATGTATCTTCATCTACTTAGGACACTTTTCTAGAGGAAAAGAGACTCCCTTTCTTCTCTTCTGAAACAGAACTCAAGGAGAGGTCTTCAGTATCACTGAAGATCTCTCTGACATCTCACTGGTGATGCTGGAGCGCCTCCTATGATTCTTTGCAGGGGATAAACCCAGACAGAGAAAGGAAAAGGCAGAACTCAATTTTAAAATGGAACAAATCCAAGTTTGTGGCTTGTGGGAGGCTGTGAAGACAGGTGTGTTTCTGTGGCCACCCAAATGGAAGAATGCTGTTTAACTGCATCTGAGATCTGGGTGACAAGCAAGGAGTGGTCTCACTGCTTTGAGAAGATTTGGCAGGAACTGAAGGATGTGGGAGAGGCACCTGTATGCACCCAGGCCGGTGCCAGCAGCTATTTAAAGCTTGTTCATTTTATCCTGCCAAGAGTTCAAGAGCCTGAAAGCATCACATTAGCTGATTTGGCAACTTACCTGGAGGACTGAGGAAATAAGGAGGAGAAAACAATTTGACACAATAAAGGGAACAGCAGATGAACATGTCTGGAATTAAAACCAGTGATTAAAAATGGGAAATACACCTTTGTACTTGGTAACAACAATAATGCAAACATTGAGTAACACAGCAGGGAACCAGACAGATTTGTGAACAGGATGAAATAATGCTATTTCCTTTTGTGTCTTAGAAGTGAATTTAAGGATTCAGAAACTGTTCCACAGTTTCAGGTAACTGTTGACCAAAATCATTAAAGTAAGATAAAAATAAAATTAAACACCAACTTTAATCAACCGTAACTAGATGTTCCTCACCTTCAAACTCAGCTGAAAGCATGTGTAAATAAATGGAAGATCCAACTCAGTGTTCAAATAATCTAGTTCACGAAATCAAAGAAATTAGAAAAATGGTGCATATAATTATGAAAAAACTTCCAAGACCCTTATAAAAATGACACTCAAACAAGAAATATTATTAGCTTGGTGCAAAAGTAATTACATTTTCGGACCATTAATTTTAAATCATTACAACTAGTCTCAAGCATGTCTTTATTAATCAAAATAGGGACCATTACAATCGACACATTTTCACCAATGAGAAATAAGTTTGTTTATTCCTGTAAGTGTAAAAATCTGTGCTTTGGGATTTGACAAACTCTTGGAAATAATTTTGTTCGTCCTGCTGGTTGTGAAATCATTTTCCATGCAAAAAGTTGTCAAGAAGCTTGAAGAAGTGGTAGTTGGTTGGCAAGAGGTCAGGTGAATCGGGTGGATGAGCCAAAACTCTGTAGACCAATTCATTAAACTTTTGAAGTGTTGGTTGTGCAACGTGTGGTTGGGCATTGTCGCAGAGAAAAATTGGACCCTTTCTGATGGCCCATGCCGGCTGCAGGTGTTGCAGTTTTCAGTGCATCTCATTGATTTGCTGAGCATACTTCCCAGAGCATATTACTTAATGGTTTTGCTGGGATTCAGAAAGCTGTAGTGGATCAGACTGACAGCAGAGCACTGAACAGTGACCATGATGTTTCTTTCGTGCAAGTTCAGCTTTGGGAAGTGCTTTGGAGGATCTTCTCCATCCAGCCACTGAGCTTGTTGTTGCTGTTTGTCATATAAAATCCACTTTTCATCGCACATTACAACCGAGAAATGGTTTGTTGTTGTTGTGTAGAATAAGAGGAGATGAGACTTCAAAATGATGATTTTTTTTTGATTTTTGGTCAGCTCATGAGACACCTAGTTTTCGAGCTTTTTCACCTTTCCAATTTGCTTCAAATACCGAATGACCATAGAATGGTGGAAGTTGAGTTCTTTGGCAACTTCTCATGTAGTTGTAAGAGGATCAGCTTCAATAATTGCTCTCAATTGGTTGTTGTCAACTTGCAATGGCCAGCGGCTATGCTCCTCATCTTTAAGGCTCTCATCTCCTTTGCAAAACATCTTGACCCACCGCTGCACTGCATGTTTGTTACCAGTTCCTGGGCCAAATGTGTTGCTGATGTTGTGAGTTGTCCCTGCTGCTTTATGACCCATTTTGAACTCGAATGAAAATATGGCTCAAATTTGCTTTTTGTCTAACATAATTGCAATAGTCTAAAATAAATAAAAAATAAACAGCAAGTAATAAGTCCAAAACAATTAAAAAAAAACAACAGACCAAACAAAGAAACAAAAAACAACCAACCAAGCATAAAGTGAGAAAAGAACATCAAAATGATGTATAACATACACCATATTTATTTAAGAATGTATTCTAATACTGAAGAGCAAATTTCAACAATGCAAAAACTGCAATTCCTTTTGCACCAACCTAGTAAAACTCAAATACCTGAGTAAATAAGCAGCTTTAGCACATTAAGACAGAGTCCACTAAACTGCTATCAGCTAAACAAAGACAGCTTTTGAACACTTCATAAACATGGACTCATTTTTTATTTGGCTTGAAAATAGGCTTTTAGAACCTAAATACTTGAAGGTCTAGAAAGAGTTAGGAAATGTAGAATGAAAATAAATTGAAAATTAATAAGACTTGGGCAGCTGGCCCCCAGATATTCTTTAAAATATTTCACCCTAACTCTCTTGATGTCTGTTAAAAGACAAACCAGTAATCAGGCCCTTCAAGTGAGAACGGCTCTAACAACTCAAAAGGAACAATATTCCCTTTTGGCAACTATGGGCAATATTTTAGTGAGAGATTAATATGATCCTACCTGCCAAAAAAAGCAATGATGATGATACTTTTAGTGTCTAGCAACCTCTCTGGAACAGTATTATACTGTTCAGAAGTAGAACAATATAGAGGAAGAAGAAGAGGAAAAGAAAGCCCAGCTCTTCAAAGGACATGAAAGTGGAGACATCACCTGGCACTGAAAAAAGCATGTGTTTTTGTAGAGCTGTCTACCACTGTGGGGACTACGTCTCACAGTGATTGAAAAGGACTGAACCACTATACACAAATTGTCTTACTCACTGCCTTGTCTTGAAGGTGGAAACGTGGTGCATTGTGTAGTCTCTTTTTCCTTATGCACACACACAAATTCAATTCCTATAATGACACAGACAGTAGGAAGACCTCTTAATGCAGGGCCAGCTTCCCCAACATTCATTGCCAGATCTTGGATCTTGCAAGGGACATAATTTTACACATCTGACTGTCGGCTCAGGTTGAGCAAGTGGGGATTAACGGACTGTATATTAGATGTTTTCATTTAAGGTTAGAATTATGTTCTTCTGTTGGTCTCAGAGTACAGAGAAAGTAAGATTTGTTAACACTTTTTTGGTAAGAACAAAGATCCTTTTAGCTTCATATCCAACAGTGATCAGAAGCAGATGCATGAAGAACAAGAGCAGGAGAATAGAAATTATACTTCCCACTAGTAATCTCCCTGCTATTTGACATCAGAACAAGAGTTCCAAATCATCTTTGGTTCCTTTCTATTTACCTGGTATGTGGCTGTAATAGAAGATCAGCAAGGAGAAGAATTGTAACTACATGCAAATGACTGCAGCTGGGGTGTAGAAAAAACACATAAATGACAAGTAGAATCTCTGTATTTGGATAACAGGCCTGTGAAAAAAGTCTTAAAGGCACTTTATCATGCATCCTTGAAATTTCTTTAGGCAAAAACCAGAGCAGTGTGGTAAACTGTACCTACATGAATCCCGGATATACAGGAGAAAAAAAATCAGGCTTGTTGATCTTCACTGGGGCTGAATTCTGCAGTACCTTAGTCTCTGCTTTTGTGACCTCAGCCTGGGAGCTAAAGTGCCATTTTGGAGATCCCCCAGTTAGCGAGGTAACAAAAATCAATTTGCTCTTTGTGTTGCACCTGTGGCTTGTGGTTGTTCCTGCAACCTGCCTGCATCCACTCACACACCTCGGAATCCTGAAGGTCGGACTTATCTGTAAAGGCTGACTCAAGGAAGGCACTAAATGCCCCAGCTTTTTCAGTGTCTTTTGCCTCCAGATCCCCTACCCTAGTCAGCACTGGGTCCACATATTCCCTAGCCCTCCTTTGGCTGGTGATGTACCTCTAGAAACCTTTCTGTTGCCCTTCAGATCCCTTGCTAGGTTCAATTCCAGATGCACTTTAGCTTTCCTAACCCAATCCCTACATGATCAGACAGGGCTTCTATAACCTTCCCAGATCATCTTCCTCTGCTTCCAACTCTTGCACATTTCCTTTTTGAGATTATTCAGGACCCCCTTGTTCATAATTTTGGCCTCCTGCCAGCTTTGCTTGACTTACTGCTTCCTCAAGATGAATTATTCTTGAGCTTTAAGAAGCTGATCTCTGAAAATCAAGCAGCTCTCCTAGATCCCTTCTCTGTCCAAGACTATAACCCATGGGATTCTTCCAAGTAAATCCCTGAAGAGCCCAAATTCTGCTCTCCTGAAGTCCAGGGCTGTGGTCCTGCTTTTTTCATTGCTCCCTATTCTCTTGATCTTGAGCCCAAACACTGCATGATCACTGCAGCCAAGGCTGCCCCTGACCTTCACATCAACCACCAATGCTTTGTTATTTGCAAGTAGGAGGTCCAGATCCCTAATCAGTTGTGTCAGGAAGTTTTCATGGGTACATTCCAGAAAACTGCCTGATTGTTTGTACCCTGCTATGCTGTCCCTCCAGCAGACATTTGGCACGGTTCATGGTTCAAGGGGACCAGGGCCAGCAAACATGAGACTTCTAACAGTTGTCTGAAGAAGGGCTTGTCCACTTCTTCTTCCTGATCAGGTGATCTCTAGTAGCCACCCACCATGATGTCACCCTTGCTGATCTGCCTCTAAACCTTAGTCATAGGCTGTCAGCTGGGTCACTGCACATCCCGAAGAGGAACTCCACACATTCCAGCTGCTCTCTGACAGAAAGGGTAATTACTCCTCCTTGACTTCCCAGACTATCTTTCCTAAACTGCCTGGCTCCGTCCACTACAGTACTTCTTGTATGCTACTCCACCGCACATCCATGATCTCAGAGCTTTACAGCGAAGCCTCAGAGGAAAACCTGGGCCATGCTGGACAGGAGCCCAGGCAATGTGCACTAGTCTGCACTTCACCATACATTTCAGTTCTTGTGAGCTATCCTGCTACAACAACAGTGTGTTATCAATGAGATCATAGCCTTGCAACTACTAGGAGAAATCTTATTTCTCCCATTTTTTTCTCCCTATTCCATGCATTTGTGCACATGCATTTTAAGGAGAAACCTAGTCATGCTGATATCACAGAAGCTGTATGAGGTTTTTTTTCCCCAATATACTTCCTTATTTATGTACAAACACTTGAAGAGCATCCCTTTCAGCCCTTTTGTTATTATCACAAAGTCTATCCTGTTCATATTGCTCCTCATAAATTTTGTACCAACCCTTCCCACTGATTTCTTGGTTGATTATTGATAATTCTTTTGCTTCTTATGTTGTTCCTAATTTGAATCTTTTCTTGTCAGGTTGGCCAGCTGTTTGGCAAAGATGTTTTTATTCCATTTAGTTAGGTGGGCCACATCTCTTCCAAACAGTCCTCAGTCCTTGAAAAGGGTCCCATGGTCATGAAAACCAAGTTCCTTTTGCCAGTGCCAGCTGTACAACCAACTGTGATCAGCAGGATCCATCCACTCCTTCTCACCACTCTCCCTTTCACCATTGGGATCAAAGAGAAACCCACCTGGGCCCACATGCCCTTGACCATTACCCCTAGAGTCTACTGGCTACTTTCCAGGACTCCCCTGGTGGTATCGTTAATACTCACATGAAAGAGAATCATAGAGTCATAGAAATGTTTAGGTTGGAAAAGACTTTTAAGATTCTCAAGTCCAAACATTACCTAACATTGCCAAGTCTACTATGAAACCATGACTCTAAGCACCACATTTATGCATCTTTTAAATACCTCCAGGGATGGTGACTTAACCATTTCCCTGGGCAGCTTGTCCCTGGGCCCTTTCAGTGAAGATGTTTTTCCTAATATCTGATCTAAACATCCCCTGGTGCAGCTTGAGGCCATTTCCTCTCATACTATCACTTGCTAGTTGTGAAAAAAGACCAATACTCATGTCTCTTCAACCTTCTTTCAGATAGTTGTAGAGAGCAAGAAGGTCTCCCTCCAGCCTCCTTTTCTCCAGGCTGAACAACCCCAGAACCCACAACTGCTTTTCATAAGGCTTGTGGTCCAGCTCCCTCACCAGCTCTGTTGCCCTTCTTTGTACTCTCTCCAGCACCTCAATGTCTTTCTTGTAGTGATGGGCCCCAAACTGAACACAGGATTTGAGGTGCAACCTCACCAGTGCCCAGGACAAGGAGGAAATCACTTCCCCAGTCCAGCTGGCCTCACTGTTCTTGATGCATGTCAGGATGATGTTGGCCTTCTTGGCCACCTGGGCACACCCTGGCTCATGTTCAGCTGCTGTCAGTCAACACCCCGTTTCTGCCAGGCAGCTTTCAAGCCACTCTTTCCCAAGCCTGTAGCATTGCCTGGGCAGGACCTGGCATTTGGCCTTCTTGAATCTCAAACAGTTGGCCTCAGCCCATCGACTGAGCCAGTTGAGATCCCTCTGTAGAGCCTTCCTACCCTCAAACAGATCAACACTCCAAACCAACTTGGTGTCATCTCCAGACTTACTGAGGGTGCACTGAATCTCCTCATTAAGATCATCGATAAAGAGATTTAACAGAACTGGCCCCAATACTGAGTCCCAGGGAACACTACTTGTGACTGGCCACCAACAAGATTTTACTCCATTCACCAAAACTCTTTGGGCCTGGCCCTCCAACCATTTCTTTACCCAACAAAAGGTATGCCGGTCCAAGCCATGAGTTACCAGCTTCTCCAGGAGAATGCCTGCCTGGACACCTTCCTGTGTAGCCTCATCTAAGTGTTTCTGCTCCAGCAGGGGGATTGAACTAGATGATCTTTTGAGGTCCCTTCCAATCCCTAACATTCTCTGATTCTGTGATTCTGTGAATGTTATGGAAAACAGTGTCAGAGGCTTTACTAAACTCCAGGTAAACACATTTGCCAACTTCCAGTGAACTAGGACCTCCCCAGTTAGCCAGGATTGCTGATAAATTATTGAAAGTGGCTTGGTGAGCACCTCCACCAGCTCCCTCAGGACCCTTGGGTGGATCTCATCTGGCCCTATAGACTTGTGTGTGTCTAAGTGGTGTAGCAGGTTGCTAACCATTTGCTCTTCAATTATTTGGGCTTCATTTTGCTCCCCATCCCTGTCTTCTGGCTCAGAGAGCTGGGTATCTGGAGCACAACTGGTCTTACCATTGAAGACTAAGGCAAAGAAGGTATTTGGTACCTCAGCCTTTCCCCCATCCTCTGTCACTGTGTTCCCCCGCACATTTACTCAAGGGTGGAGCTTTTCCTTAGCCCTCCTTTTGTTGCTCATCTATCTATAGAAACATTTTATGTTGCCTTTTATGGCAGTAGCCAGCTTCAGCCCTTCTAATTTTCTCCTTGCATAACCTCACAACATCCTTGAGCTTCTCCTGAGTTGCCTGTCCCTTCTTCCAAAGGTCATAAACTCTCCTTGTTTTCCTCAGTTCCAGATGAATCTCTGTGTTCAGCCAGGCCAGTCTTCTTCCTTGACAGCTCGTATTTTGGCACATGGGGATGGCCTGCTCCTGTACCTGAAGATTTCCTTTTTGAGGAATGTCCAGCTTTCCTGGACTCCTTTGTCCTTCAGGACTGCCTCCCAAGGGACTCTGTCAACCAGCCTCCTAAACAGGTCAAAGTCTGCCCTTCAGAAATCCAAGGTAGCAGTTTTGCTGACTGCCCTCCTTACTTCTCCAGTAATAGAAAACTCCATCATTTCATGATCGCTATGTCCAGCTGTCACATCACCCACAAGTCCTTCTCTGTTCACAAACAACAGGTCCAGTGGGTGTCTTCCCTAGTTGGCTCACTGACCAGCTGTGTGGGGAAGTTGTCTTTCACACACTCCAGGAACCTCCCGTTTCTTCTCTGTGGTGTTGTATTTCCAGCAGACATCTCTGCCACTCCACACTCGCCTCCCCAACACAACCAGTATTTAAAAGAGAAATATTTAACAACACCAGCATCTTTTCTCCCACAGATCCTGTAATACTCAGCATCATGGTTCTGAGAGTGAAAAATCCAGCACTGTAACCTCTGCTGCATGCCACACCGAAACAGTAATATATTAACACTGGGTTGTAGCCCGACAAAATGCTTTTAAGATGGCCTAAGCCATAAACCCAGCCCTGCACTCCCTGCCCCGGCTGCTCCTTCCCCCGGGAGCCTCTCCCTGCATGAGCACATGGCAGGGGACAGAACCAGGTTGGGGAACACATCCATCTGAAAATAAGCTTTTTTTTTTTTTTTTTAATTTTCTTTTTTCCCCCCAGGATTATCATTCAGCTGGATTCGTTTCCTGATTCACTTCACCTTGCAGCTGCACATGCGCTGGTGCCGGGGCCACCGGCAGACAAATGCTTCTCGAAGCACTTGCGGCAGCAGCCAAGCACACGGCTCCAGAGAGGCCATTTTTTAAAAAAAATACACTTAGTTTTCTTTCAAAATTATAAAGAACTGAGACACTTTACGCATAGGCTACAAATAACCCACAGCTTTCCAGCTAGAAACTCACAGAGTCCCATGACCCCGCGGTGGGACATAACCAGGGTGGATGTGCAAGTTCTCTGCCTGCAGAGCTGGGGGCAGGCAGGACAGGGCAGGACTGAGGAGGGTGATTTGGGGTCTCCCAGTCCACACACAACCACCCACATCAATTCAGGATCAGAGTTTGAGGTTCCAGCACCTCAAAATGCTGGAAAGGGCTGTCAGGCACTGGAACAGGCTGCCCAGGGCAGTTGTGGAGTCACCATCCCTGGAGGGATTTAAAAAGCATTTAGATGAGGTTCTTAGGGACACGGTTTAGTGTGAGAGTTAGGTTATGGTTGGACTCGATGATCCTGAGGGTCTTTTCCAACTCAAATGATTTTCTGGTGCTCCTGTATGGCCCATGGTCAGTGGGCTCAGACACCTTGTTTGACAGAGCTCCAAGCCCCTGATTTGCTATGACAGTGCTAAATCTATTCTGTAGTTGCAATTCTTTAGGTGAAGAATGAGCTTGGCATAAGAAGTCACAAGCATTTACCTACTTTCTCATCTTACCTAAAACAGCATGAAAACTTCCTAAGCCACCAAATGACCCTGGGGCACTAACTCTCAGAGCACAGATCATGCACAGTCCTCACGCTCCTGAGTGCTGAAACCAAATTCGAGGTGAAAATGTAGACAGCTTCCTGCGGTACAGAAGGATTTCCCTAAATATTTTGAAATGGCACTAAAAGTATTTATTTTTATCTTTTCCCCCTGCTTTTTATTCAGCTCAACTCCAGGAGACTTTTCAGAGGTGTAATGTAATTCCAAATTCTTGGTATTATTTTAGACCATCCTTTTAAAGCCATATCATGTCTCTTCATGTAGTATATTAGGACAGAAACCACTCAAGATGTCATGTGACTGCCTGTATAATCCAAAGTTCTGTGTAGAGAAAAGGAAGAGACAGTTTTTGTAAAGAAATGTACCACTGTGACTGGGGGCTGGAGTACCACAGTGATATAAACAACATATGGCCCTGTACAAAAACCCAAAGATGGAAAAAAAAGACCATATATTTTGGAGAAGAAAGGAGATGGATGACTGAAATGATTAAGGAGACAAATACAACCTTATTTTCATGTTTCTATTTATCCTGGGAATATAGAACTCGCAGGGTTTCTGAAAGATGGAAGAAACGGAGAACTTGGAAATCCTTTATTCAATCAAGCTATTTGAAATCATTGAACTATTCAATTATTGTTTTTCTGTTTCCAGTTTTGGAAGAAAATGTGGTTCTGGATGCCCTTATGGGATTGCACACAGGGATAATTAGGAAAAATATACAGCTTTTACTCTTCTGTTTTTATACCACTTTTGAATACCATGAGGAAAGAGTTATTTATTGAACTAAGTAGTAGCAGTGTGGGAACATATAAGCTTGTATTTGGAAGTGGGACCACTCTCACAGTTGAACCAAGTAAGTATCATTATTTTATTTCCAAAAATTATGTTAAAATTAAGGTGGGGGAGGAAAAAGAAATCTAATTCTTTGGGTTCACTCTAAGAATTTTCTGCTGGAACAATCCATATATTGCACTCTCTCCAGCCAGGGTTTCAAGCTGAATCCTCAGGTTGTATCTGCTTAGGAAGGATTTGGAGGAATAACTGGGCTACCTCTATATATCAGCATTACTCCACGATCCCCAAACACTTGGTGGGCACTACTTAAGTTTAACATGTTATAATTTATTTCCAGTCCAGATATCTCTCTGTCCCAAATTTACTATGAAGTGTCCTATCCTCCAGTGAATTTTCACCGCCTCATTTTGAGCAGGAATGCACAGCTCAGTGAAGAGCTGACACTGGAGAGAAGTTCTGAGAAGTTCTTTAGCTCTCTGGTATGACAACTTAGTTTTTGACACTGGCACCACACTGATAGTGTCACCAGGTAAGTAATTCCACTGGTGCAGAGACAGAGGAGACAGGAGTTTAAATATAATTTTGCTTAAATTTTCAAAGCTGCCTCGTGTCCAAGACCACTCAGAATTAATTAAAATTGGCTACCAAGTTGCCTAGGCTTTGAAAATGCAGCTGTGGTGAGCAGAGATAACAAACATAACAAACCTTAGTTCTTCCTACCTTTATTTGGAATTTCATGAAGTACAAAAAAGGTGGATGTCACTTCAACCTTTTTTGGGGGGAGTGTGAATTTTGGGGCAGTAGACGAGTGTGTTAGGTTGATCTTTGTTACCCTGAACATCCAGGTGCATACCTTAAGACTTGTTATGATGCTTTTGGATATCTGCATGTCCTCTAAGTGCTGCAAAAATGTCTCCTGTAATTTTACGTACCTAAAACTTCCTTCTCTCATTCCAGAAGGACATAGGGCTCTCTTAGTTGCTGCCTAATATCTGTCCAGGTCTGTAGGATATATGCATGGGAATAAATGTCTGTTTTGGAACAATTTAACTCCACCCCCAGTTCCAAAGGGACAAAGGAATAAAAAGTTATTCTGAAGAAAAATCTGTCCTTTCCAAACAGCGAACCATCAGTTGTAAATGTAGGACCACAAGAAACTGCCAGATTCCATTTTTTTAACATCAGTCAATATTGATTTGTAGATGGTACTTGTCAAAAAAAAAAAGAAAAAAGTCAAATATTCCATAGAGAAGACTAGAATTTGGCAAAAAAAAACAACCAACAAAACAGTCTAAGAGCTGACAGGTAGAAGACTGAGCAATGGCATTTCCAATTCAGACATTTACAGAATTGCTTATATGATAGTCTGTCTCACAGAAAGTGACTGATTTTTTTTTTTTTTAAAGTTTAGCATGTTGGTTTTCCTGCTGACAAGGAAAGACTTCTTTCTAATTAGCTGAAGGTAGCATATTGCTCATTGATTGCAGGAAGATATTATTGGTTTAAGGAAATATTTACAGTACATTACTCAAAATTATGAAACATCTTCACTGACTTTCAAACGATTCAGGTTAGACAACAATTCATCTGACAAAGTGAAGCTATAGCCTTGTCTTCTCCACTACCCTGAAATCTTTAAATCCTTCTGTCTCTGTTTTTCTTGCCTATCTGTCTTCTCTGACACCTTGATGCAAAATTACATGAAACTTTAGCTGAGAGAAGTTTCCATGCTGTTCAGTGATTTCTCTTTTTCAGGATAGGATGACATTTTTAAAGATGCACAAAGACTTTAGAGTTATGTTTGACAGTAAAAGATAATAGGCCTTAGCCATCTAAGAAACTCAGTGTCTGTTGAAATAATCAATAAGTTGAAACCAAAATTTTCAGAATGTGACCCCTTTGTTGCTAAATTTAGATTTCACAGGATCACAGAATTATAGGATGGTTGGGGTTCAAAGGGACCTCTGGAGGTCATCTAGTCCATCCCACCTGTTAATGCAGGTTCACCCAGAGTAGATTGCACAGGATTTCTTTGGGAGATACTAATATGCATTTGAAGATGCTAAGAACGGATGTACTTTATTACCTGAATCTTTTGAGAATCATCAAACATGAAATTACATTGAAAACATCCATTAGTAGTTACCATAGGATATTCAAGGCATATTCTCCTCTTGATGGCTTAGTTAAGGACAGATAATGTTTTTGGTTTGGTTTGGTTTGGTTTGTTCTAGATAAAACCTTAATTAAGAAAACCAAGTCCCATAACATTGTGGAATATATAGCTCTTTCCATGACTTTGTAAGTTTAAAGGGAAAAAGAATACAACTTTTTTGTGCTAATAAGATGCTACTGCCAGAACATAATATGAAAATCCCTCCCAAAAACAAGCAGTGGCAGGAATTTATGGCTGTTTTTTCAGGTAATGCCAAGTAGTGGGATTCAGTTGAGGCTTCTGGAGTCTCATGTAGAAATCATTCTGCTTTAACTACAGTTGCACAGTGTGCGTTTGTTTTTGCTGAGGATCTTAACCAGTGAGTTATGCCAGAGAAACGGCTTGCTGGTACAGTGGCTGTTGGCAAATACTGGAGATCAGAAAACACGAAAAGCCTTTAAAGATCTTCTCAGATAACAAAGAATGCACAGTACTAAGAAGGTCTGGCAAAACCATGTTACAGCACCTGGAAAGGAAATGTATGTCAGAAGAAAAGCAAAATGAGCCTTTTTTGATCTACGTGTCTTAACTGTGTGTAACTGCTGCTCTGTTTTTTGGGAAGGGGACTCAACTGAACGTGGAGCCAGGTAGGTATTTGTTGTGCTTTAACCTCTTCTGAGTTGTTATTGTTTGGATTTTCACTTTTTTTCCTTTTCTTCCTCCTAAAATTCAGGCAGTCATCCTCTCATATTTTAAAGCCACTAATTAGGCACTTTCTATGCATAACTTCTTGATATGCACTTAGAAAATTTAAGTCCAAAAACACGCTGATCATATTTTTGGGGATTTTCCAAAGAATCTTGGATCCAAAATGGCAAGTCCTGGCTGCTGTCATGCTGAATTTCCTTGGGAACTAACAGCTGTCCACTTACTGAGGCGTCCTAATAATCTTTTCATAGCAATGGTTAGATTTCAAAGCCATGCTTGAACAGTCTGAAGGGAACTAAAGGTCTCATGGAGACTGACATTTAAGTTCCTAAGAATTTCTATTTGTCAGAGTTAGAAAGACGGCACTGAGGGGAGAGAAAGATAATATACAAAAGCATTAAATGGAATCTTATGCAATATTTCTGTACTGGTTTAATCTTACTAAACTGCTCACAGTTTGAGTTTACCTGAGTAGGTCAAATGAAGTCAATGAATGTTGACTTGGAGTCACGGAGTTGTGCCTGTTTCCATCTACCTTTTATGTATTTATGTATTTATGTATGTATTTATGTACTTATTTATGTATTTATTTATGTATTTATTTATTGTCCATGAATTTATGGTAGAGTATTGCTTGGCTTTCACCTCAGTTCAGTATTGAAGTGTGGGTGGTGGGAGAAATGGAGTGAAATCGGGGCCCCTTGAACAGAAATTGAAAAAATACCCTGTGATGAACAAGATATTAGACCTGAGGAATCTCTTGACCAGGCTGCAAGGCAGATGCTATGCAAAATCCAAGGCCTAATGCACCCTTTTTTAGCAAAAAGGCCCAACAGGATGCTTCTGTCAAATTGGATGTGTAAATCTTTTTTGATGTGTCCCAGCCTTTCCTAAGCTGAGCCCTTTTTGGCAAGGAAGACTATTAGATGATTCCCTTCATTGTCATGTTTTTATTATAATTCATGTTGCTAATATTGTTCTGACATTGGTATGTGGAATTGCCCTGATTTCTCCACATATGTCCTGAGGGCAAAGATTTTATCTTTTTTAAAAATACTTGTTTTCTGAAAAGACTTCCCCTTCAAGTCTGAACAATCTTACTTCATTACTTGCATGTCGTATGAGAAATTCTCAGAGGAAGCTGATGCTACATGGTTGAAATTCAGGCTTTTGCCATTTTCAAGCCTTTGTCATTCATGTATATTGCTTGGAACTGAGAATTCAACTTTAAAATTATTTCATAACAGAAAAAAATACATCTGAAAGTTTTGGAGTAACTCTCCTGAAAGATGCATGAGAGAGAAAGGATACCAAATCCTATGAAAACTTGTAAGCATCTTTTAGGTTATTTTAAAACTCCAGTTTTAGGGCACATTTTTCGTTCCTTAATGTTTGTTGTAGTGTTGTACCTAAAGAATCACCACTGATGGTCATTATACTAATATAAGGAAGACTGTAAGAGGGCTTGTCCAGGGATGTCAAGTTCATAGGCTTTGAGGTCTTCTTCCCTTCATATTATTATACAAATTTTGCTTTATACATCTACCTGCCACTGGAGCTGTGGGACTAATAATATGGCACAGCACGTGGATGAGAAAGGTCACACATTTAGAACAGGCACAAGAACTTCTGTTGAACTGACTACCAATCATGTTCTCTTTCATAGTCTCCAGACTGGGTTGGAATATCTTACACCATGTGCAATGTCTAGTGAGGAAAACCTTTCCCACAGTTGATAGTTCTTGACCTTATCAGAAACTCCTGGAGAAGTGGAGATAAGCAATTCATAGACTTTTATTGAGTCTTTCCTATTTTCCCACCTTAGAGACAAAAATCCTTACTGCATCTGAGCACTTGTTATTGAAAAAAAACAACCTTGTCCCCCACTCCAGCAGCTGTATTTCATTTCTGCAAATAATGTCACTCATTGGAGTAACCTTGCACAACAGGGAAGCAACAAACTGACTTCTCTTTGCCCTATTGCTCTTGCTATGGTTAGGCCTTTTAGCCACATCAAAACAAGATTTGGGGGAGGGGAGGGAGAGTAAAGAAAAACCAGTTATTCCCTCATGTCTCATGCATATACAAGACAGTCCTTGACAGAAGTGTTGTTTTTAGGAATCAAATTGTTGAAAAAGCAGAATAATTTTACTCTTGTAGTGGCATGTATAGAATTTCTCTTCTCATTTGCAGGTCTCTCACAAAATAAAGAATTCACATATAGGCACAAGCTTTGGCAAAAGGAAACTTAAAATGCTGTGGAATTAAAGCTTCCTTAAATAATCTACTCTCATAGACCCTTTCTGTCTCTGATCTGGTTTTCTGGAAGCAGCAGCAAGAAATAGTGACCCCAGAAAAGAAAGGCAGTTAGTGACTGACAATGCTAGGGATTAGTCACAGTTGGAGTATATATGAACTTCAGGTGACTTAGCACTCAGGCGAGCTTTTGCAATAAAATAATTTTATTATTATTATTTTTTCAGCCAGTCAAAAAAGTTCAGTCCCAGAAGTCATTGTGATGAAATCAAAGAAACTGGAGGATGATGGCAGAATTGGGAAAGCAGCTTGTTTGGCAAGGAATTCCTATACAAAGACTATCAGCTTGGAGATGTCCTCTAATAAGGTCGTATATGAAATAAATACACCCATTTTGACATCGGAGGGGTTATACAATGCTATTCAGGTGGTCAATGTGACAGAAAGCACAGAGGTGACCTGCTCGGCCAAGTTCAACAACAGCACCATTACAGCCAGCACAACATCAGCAGGTACAATTTTGTGGTACAGCCACAACTTATTTCTAAATGTAGCATATTCTAGAGCTTGCTGTTTCTCCTGCTAGTAAGTATTGCCCTGGCTAACCAGCATAAGTGAGAAAGACATCTGGTACATAAGCAGAGAGAGCTGAAAGTTATTTTAAAACATCTAAGATAAATGGTCTTAACTGTTTGAGAACCTGGAGTTGCTTTTTTGGGAGAAAAGGGGTGGGGCATGGAAACACAATTTTAAAAAAAAATGTACGTTTACTTAAGACTAAATACTTTAACATACAGCAACAAACCTCCTAGAGCACAGCATGAAATAGTCTTTCTAAAAACAACAAAAAATTAAAGTGGTGGTGTGTTGTTTTTGGGGGACTTTGTTTGTTTAGTTGGTTGGTTTTATTTATTTGTGTTTTTTTTCCTAAGAAAAAAAAATATCTTGGGGGACTGTTTTTGTCATCATGAAGCTCATTCAAATAGTAAAACCAACACAACTCAGCAATTCTTTTGTTTCCTAGAATCGCAAGGAGAAATTTTCTCCTCAAATTAATGCTAAAATTAGTGATCAATCACCTGAGCCTCAGACTTCACTGACTACATATTCTAATCGGAAGCATCATTTGAATGTTTTGTTAAATCCTTTTTAAAATTTGGATATCGTTTATAATGTGTTTTCTTTATCATGCTACAGAAGAGGAGGCTGAAGAACCAGTAATAGAGAAGGTTTGCAACACCACAGACACCTCTGCACAAGGTTAGTTACCTAAATCGATTGTGAAGTTAAATTACCTTGTCAGGGATAAATGCATGGAAATGTATTTTCTCAGAGGTAGAGGAATCAGAATAAAACATCTTCACAAAACACCACCTGCTTTTTCAAGGTAGGTAGTTTAGTAACAGGCAAAAAATAGGAAGCAAAATCCAGCCTAGAAAGACATGCTCCTCTCCTGTTGCTGCCATGTTTCTCTATAATATTTTCCTTTGCTGCTGTTTCTTTCCTTAAAACTATTACCTGTGGTTTTTTTCCACTTTCTGCCAATATCACAATATCCAAATCTAGACCATGATCTCTCCCATCTTTTCTCTGTCACTGAGCAGATAACAAAGTGGAGAAAGCAAACATGTTGTCTATGGCTGTGTTGGGTTTGAGAGTCCTGCTGGCAAAAAGCATCGCCTTCAATACACTCATGAGTATCAAGTTGTTTCTTTTCTGAGGTAAGGAAGCACATAGCTTGCTATGTACAAATACTGGAAGCTTATGTCAGGAATGAGCGCCTGTATTTGTGTATTTCTCTAACACCACAAGCAGTGATACCACTTAATCTGCTCCTGTTTCTGTTAAATAACTCTTGTAGGAAACAACAACAACAAACCAAACAAACCCCAAAATACAGCCCCCCTCCCCCCCCTCAAACCACAAACAAAACAGCCCGTTCCTGTACAAAAAGCTCAGTGCTTGGTGGCTGGTCCCCAGATTTTCTTTGCAGCAAATTTGCTTTCCTCATGTATTACCTGAAGTGCCTAAGACATCTCATTGACAACTTCAAATAGCAGAACACAAAGCCTGGAGAAAAATCAAGACAAAGAAGGAGTCAAAAGCAAGGCTCCCAAAACACGAACATGTGAAGTGGTGGGAGGAAAGAGAGGAGAGGGGGAGGATTTTTAAATTAAGGTATCCAAAGAGGCAAAAAATAGTTCAGCCTAAGTTGTGTGAGTCTACTTGTCTTGAGCTGACAGCTACCAAACAGTGACACATAGGCCCAGTTGCATTAAACATAGTCTAAACCAGACTTTGCTCTTCCAGATGGTGGGGAAGCAAGGCAACAGCGATCTGAAGAACAGCAGGAGAGAACATGTACCCGCAGCACAATGGGTTCAACAGCCAATATCAAATCTGCTGACAGTAACCATCCGGAACACAACACAGCACCCTCCCCTTTAGACATTTTATACTGCTGAATCCTGCCTAGCTAGTTTATTTAGTTTTAAGAGTTGCAACTGCTTTTGCTATTTCTTTTTCTCTATGAACTGAGAGCAGTGTATTTTTCCTCATCTCCCTGCTAGGTAGAAATTGATCTCCCCATTCTTCTAGCCTTTGCAGCCAACCTGCTTCAATAGTTCTAAAAAATTCAAACCTCACTCTGGATGTGACCCTTTTAAAACACCTTTTACAGCCATGTTGCATTGCTATCTGTGGAACTCGTGTTACTGCTGAGAGAATTCAGGCACAGTAGACGCTATTTATAACTTTAATGTTTTTTAGATAGCTTTAATAACAATAGTTTTCTAGTGTAGATGAGAAGATCTGTGTTGGATCTGAAGTGATTCACTTCAACCAGATAATGTTCAAACATAGGAGTATTTCTTTATTAAACCTGTATTTCTTCTGCAAAGTGTATGGCACATGCATTTTTGGTTATTGCAGTAGTGACCGAAATAAAGTTTTACTAAACCATAATGCTGTGGTTCGTTCTGTGCTTTCTGTACTGAATTTGGGCTAGAGGCTGCAGAAATCCAACTGTCCAAATGACCAGTGAGATTAGAAATGCAGCTTTGATAACCTAGATTTCTTGTTGGATGAATTTGTTTTTTCTAGAGTTCGTACAGGGAAGCAGATTTGGCACATTAAGAAGCCACAGTGAGGCCATGAATTCTAGACTTAGATTTTGTCTTTCAGATCACTTTGAAGAGACCTCAGCAAAATATTTTTGCATCATAGCAAAAAAAGACACACATCAGTTAAGAGCTTTATATGAGCATAAGAAAGGAAAATGAACATAACGTAAGAGAAGAAAATGTGCTGTTTTTTTCCACTCGTTGATACTAAGAAGAGGTCAACAGGAAATAATGTATGGTGGTTTAATGAAGCGATAGTTTCCATAGCAACTTGGTTATTAGTCAAAAAGACCCCAACACACACAGTCACTGACTCATCTCTCTCTCACAAGCAACAGGCAGGATGCTGTGGTCAACATTTTTGACTGTCACACCATGCAAGATTAACCCCCCCTTGTTTTGAAAAACAAGTTAACCACATCCTGAAGGGGAAATAAGGTTTTTCACATACTGACTGACTTACTGCTGGCTTCAAGACAGCCTCTGCAAAGTGCATAGTAAGGTCTGTTTAATTAAGGTTAGGTTAGTCTCTCAGACCCTGCAGACACCTGGAGGAAGACCCTCACCCTATGCAGAAGATAAGTGAAATTTGCATGGCAAATCTTATTTAGTGCATTTTACCACTGTAATGTAAATCAGGAGGACTTGTTCACTAGTATTTTTGTCCTCATTTTCTGATGAAACACTGAAATTTTTAATCTTCTACTCCATACCTTTTCCCTTTCTTTCAGGCAAATCTCAGCCTTGGAGTACCATTTCTGTGTCTCTGTGCAAATCGAGGAATGGAGAAGCCCTTGGTTGTGCCTGAGAACTTTGGCAGGATCAAAATCCTGCAGCATTTCACAAGCAAATAGAGGGATCTAAAATGGTGTGACTACCTAGGGATGGCATTGACTCATACATAAATGTATCAGGCATATAGAGACATCCGTCTTTATTGTTTCAAACACCCAACCACATTGGCATAGGACACCAGAGCCTCCATTTCTATCGCTAAGAGATTCATGACCTGAGTGATACCTCCATGGTCAAATTTTTCAGACCTGCTTGTGCACCACTGGGAAACCGAAACATCTGTGCCCTCACTAACCCTCTAAAACGTCCGTCACCCAAGTCTCTGTTACTAGGTCTCCATCAAAAGAGAAGAAAAACTGGTGTCTTTGAAAACATGGTTTGAAGTTTTCAGCTCTGTGGATCATGAGGAGGGAATACTCATCCATCGGTCTCTTACCACAGTCTTTCACTCACCCACAGTGACCAGAATGACTCCCCATTAGAGTGGGCTAGCCTGGTGTCCAGGCCTGTGGCTCCCCTAATACTTTCTTTCGGGTCAGCCTATGTGAATTAAGAGATCTGTGTCACAGCTGGCCAAAATAATGTTTGTGATACATGATGATGCCAAGGATGGATACTGAAGACAGCTCAGGCATCCTCATACTGAAGCCAAACTGGGCACAGTCTGGTTTTCTCACTTTATCTGGAGGAAACAATTTTGTTGGCTGTGTCTCACCTCCTTCTGGAAGGAAAGGATTAGCTTCATGTGGCAAGGAGCAACCTATGCTGTCTTAGACTAACTGGAGATAAGGAGGAACTGGGAACATTGACATTTCACTCCTGTCCATCTGACTACACCATTTTTGCCTAAGGGAGTATTCTTCAAACTTAGGTCTGGCCTAGGGTTAAGCAACTGTTCCCAACACTGTTGCTGTTCTCAGAATAAGAACAACCTTCTGAGATCCATTCATCCAAAGCAGAAGCTTGCTTTTAAGTTTCTCCAAACAGTATTCTCTCTCCACCCAGTGTTAGAGCCTAGAAACAGCTGGTGTGAACATCTGTCTTCATATGCAAGTGATTATATCCAAGCTGCAGAGTCTGTGTATTTATGTCTTTCTTTGTTGACATTAATGCTCACGGCTCTTTGCAATGGTACATTTCTCTCTATCTTCATGTCAAGTCCTAAGGTTCTATCCAGCAGGTCTGGGCCATGCTAAGTTACACAACAAATGTACCTGCCTCAAGGTTTGTTTGAAGTTTCTGATTTACACTCTTTCTCCTTAATTCAGCCATAAAAGAAGATGTTCATCTGGTACATTCCAGTCAACAGCATGCCCGTAACCACTAGAGCTATAATTGAAGTCTAGTAGAAGTTTCTAGATAAGTTTAAAAATACTTGGGAAGGATCTCATTAAGAGATCACCAAAATTATCACTCGAGCAAAGAGAATCAACAAGGCAAGTCCTTCACTAGTGAAGTTCTCCACAATTTGCTCAGAATAACTGCTCTAAGATGTCCTCCCACTTTCTCTGCCATGTGTCAGCAAGGGTTTTTTTTCTTCCCTTACCTGGTACCTTGCTTTATGAAACCTTCTGTCTGCCATCAACAGAAGTTGCAGCTTTAAAGGTAAAAAAAGTAAAAGGTAGGAAGAAGTCTGATGTTCATGTGCTTATTATTCTTATTCAAAGCAAGCTGGTTGCCTGCACTTTTCCCTCTGCCTCCTGCTTTCCAATACCAAGAGACAGGATGGCAATTGAAGAAAACAGCTGCAATTTTAATATAGAAAGTCCTGAGGAGTCCAAACCAGGTGCAAAGTGAAGATCTAACAGATGAGTCACAACATATCTGGGGGATTGTGCCCTTTCAGCATTGCAGCTTGTGCTGCAGGACTGCTACAGATGTCCAGAGTGACACAGAAGGCAAACAGTGTCAGTACCTAGTTTGGAATCCTGGAAAAGGACTCTCTTGAAGAAGAGTTTTCTTTCTTCTGTGTACCTTGTTGATCCTAAGATGTTCATTCATGAGACAGGATAAGGAGTGAAGAGTTTAAAATGTCCTCAAGATCTGGTGTAATTTGTCAGCTAAAGTCCTTCTTGGCTTTTAAGTTCAAGATACTTATCCTCAGGGAGTCCAGCATCGGAAACAGTATTCTCCAACTTTTGCAAATACTTGACCCAACATGTTGAATAATTCAGCTCTTTTCTTTAGAGGATTCCAACAAGTAAGTCTGGGGTGGTTCAGGGGGGACACCATATAATGCACCCTCCCCTACTAAGTATGTGGAAGAAAATACTAACACAAAGTTTTATTCCTTTAGTTTTCCTGAGTGTTTCCAAGTCTTGCTACATCTGCTGCAGCACAATCCTGTTTTCAATAAAGAGCTTAAGGAATCAGTTTTACCATCAGTACTTTTATTTACACAAAATGGCAATATTTACAATACTTAATCAAATAATTATGTCATATGACAGTTTTATGTAAATTTAAGTAATTTTGTTGCACATTTCAAATGGTTCTATAGACTTGTATTTTTTATTATATTTCAAAAACTTTCACTTTTGTGCAGGCATCATCACTGCTAACAGTGTCTTCTCCCAGTTTAAGTCTGCAAGTCTTTTCTAACAGCTACCGAGCCTCATGGGTATTTCCTGGCAAAAGTTTACAGCTCATTGTATGCAAAATGAATGTCTTCACCTCTCTATTGGAATCTGTTGCTTGTCCTTTTGGCAGCTTCTCCAAGTTGCAACTGCTTCTAAGAGGCCAGTTGTCTTTAACTGCATGCTATAGGTTGGATGGGAATGCAGAAAAGTTCAAAGAGCCAAATACTTCTCAAAAGATGGAACATCTGCTTTTCTACTGACCAGTGATACCTGCAGTCCTTCAAATACAAGAGCTTCACTAATCACTCTGACAGAAAGTGGATAACTGCCTGATAAAAGTAAGGTGTTGTATGCCATGCATTTTTGCAGACTATTCTGGTTTTACAGAGGGTGAAACTGCTGTAGCAACCAGGAACTTCAAGACTTGACTGTCAAAAGATTCTACCACCCAACAGCATCTCAGCCCTTTTGCTCTCAGCAGGTCACAGCGCAGTATGTATTGTGACTTCTCACTATAGGACACATACCATCCACAATGTGAACTTAAATAAATCCTTTTAAATACTTTCAGGCAAATGTTCACCCCCAGCAAATCAAGCTTGATCTTATTTCTCCTTGCTGGGGCTCACAGGTATATGCTGTCTAACATCTGTGTGTCCTTTCTGTCTGAGTAAGTCAAAATGGTGATAGCTCTCTCCTATGGCAGAGAACATGAAAGGCACCTGAAGTGAATAAACATATTTTCAAAAGGTGAATTGGAAAAGAATCATGAAAACAAGGAAAAACGAATAGCAGAGAGACTATTTTATTTTGTATTTTCATTGATACATGCAGATAGGAGTGTATGTTCTTCCAGCCTATACATTTCTTGCTTCTATAGAAATGTATGGGACCATCCCAGGCAAGATTAAATGTCTTTAGAATTTCAGTGCCCAGCCTCCCACAAGACACAAAGGATGGTAAAGCTTCACAGCCAGAAAGGCCCTGGCAGCACAAGGCAGGACTCCCAGTCTCATTTCTTTAGTGTCTTGGCTTTCTCAGAACCAGGAAGAATGTCACAGAAAGGGAGAAGTTCAGGGACAGCATCAGCATCTCTGTATATAGACTACCAGTGAAAAGTGCTTAGACCAGACTGAAATGGCACACAGGATTTTGTACCCTCTGGCAAACAGTGACAGCACAAATACATACTTACTCCAACCATCTCCCCTGCAGCGCTCCAGGCTGGGCACAGAGTGGCTGGAGAGCAGTCAGGCAGAAAGAGACCTGGGGGTACTAATTGACAGGAAGCTCAACATGAGCCAACAGTGTGCCCAGGTGGCCAAGAAGGCCAATGGTATCCTGTCCTGTATCCAAAACCGCGTGGTCAGCAGGACAAGGGCAGTGATCCTTCCCCTGTGCTCTGCATTGGGGAGGCCACACCTGGAGTATTGTGTTCAGTTCTGGGCCCCTCAGGTCAGAAAAGAGATTGAAGTGCTGGAGCGGGTCCAGAGAAGAACAACAAGACTGGGGAAGGGACTTGAGCACAAGCCCTATGGAGAAAGGCTGATGGAGCTGGGCTTGTTTAGTCTGGAGGAGGCTTAGAGGTGAGCTCAGCACTCTCTAGAACTACCTGAAGGGCAGTTCTAGCCAGGTGGGGATTGGTCTCTTCTCCCAGGCAGTCAGCAATAGGAAAAGGGGGCATGGGCTTCAACTCTGCCAGGGGAAATTGAGGCTGGAGATGAGAAAGCAATTCTTTGCAGAGAGAGTGGTCAGGCATTGGAATGGCTGCCCAGGGAGCTGCTGGACTCACCAGCCCTGGAGGTTTTTAAACTGAGATTGGACATGGCACTTAGTGCTATGATCTAGTCAATGGACTGGAGTTGGACCAAGGGTTGGACTTGATGATCTCTGAGGTCTTTTCCAACCCAGTCCATTCTGTGATATGTAAAAAAAAAAAAACAAACAAACTCAATGAACATATCAAAGTCTCAGTTTTACCCTTGCAGAAAATCTCATTTCTTCCTTTTTTTTTTGTGTGTGTGTGATGTCCTAGTGTCTTCTAGGGCTACAATACTTCCTCACCTTCAAGTCTTTAAACTGCTTATGTGCACAGCACATCAGGCTGACTTAGGGTTTATTTAGCACTTTCTTGCTAAAGGAGAGTAGGAATGTTTGCTGAAAATTGCTCTTAAATTGAGTTTGGATGTGATATGGCTAATGATGCTTATTTTTTACTACTCTAAAACCCAGCTGGGTGTAAGAGCTATGTCTGTGATTATTATTGCATGTGCTTGTATCCTTTTGTGTAAGGGTTGCATTCAGGATGAACAGCATACATATACTTAAAAGGTTACACAAAGCAAACTCAGAATTTCTAGGAGTTGTAGCTTGGTAAAAGTAATTGAAATGCATGAAGACGAGGTGAAAAAAAAATACCCTTTTTTTTTCTTAAATCAAATTCCATTAGTGTATTCTTTTACTTTTAAACTTTACAATTGAGATGGTAAACCAGACTTTATTTCACTTTCTGGTCATATAACATTTTCAGAAGATAAATTCTTTGTTGTCTTGTTATGACTTTAAACAACACCAAACTTCATGAAAATGGTAAATATTAAATAGCGTTTTGTACAGCTGAATCCTTCTGTTGTCATACACAGTATTTAAAATACAATGTAACAAAGATATTGCTGCACTCTGCTGGGCATAGTCTGACCTGTCTGTTCTGTTTCCCCTAAATGCTAAAAAGTTTCTGATAAAATTATAGTGATGTAAACTGAATATCCTTCCTTGATCTCTCCTGCTACCTGCTGGTCAAAGTGTTTATTGTTCTGACATTTTCAATTTGATGAAATCCAGAAACTAGGTCAAATGGAAAAGAAATGAACACCCAAACACCACAGTAAGTGTCGTCTCTGCACATGCCACAAATTAAACCTCTTTGTTCTCCATTTGCATTCTTGTCTTGCCAGCAGGTGCAGCTGAAAAGCCTTGCTATGCAATATAGAGACTTTAGAAAGTCCATTGCCCGAATACACAGGTGAAAGAAGACAAACAGCTGAACTGAGGTTCAAAGAATTTTTATCAAAAGGTACAAGCTAATATAGTTGCAGACTTGTAAGTTAATTGTAACAGAAGAAATCGAGTAGAATGCAGGAAACAGTCGCAGTGTTGCTCTTGAAATTCATTAATATTTCTAAGGGAGCTTTAAACTCAAGAAACTCAGTGGTCACAATGTCCTAGGCTGGGGGAAGGATGTCTTGCTGGGATTAAGGGATGTCTTTGTACCCTGAAAAGCTGTTATGTCTAAAGCAGGCTGGGCTTCCAAAGGTTTGGATGCCCTGCTAAACAAGGAGGAAGAGCAAAACAGCAAAGGATGTGATGCAAACAATCTGGCCTCAGGCAATGAAGACACTGATGGATGAATACAAGTGCCGAAGTATTTGGTGCCCTGTGATAAGGACATTGGAGGGCAAATAGTTGCATTTAGGAAGGCTATAGATGAGATGCACTCAGGAGCTGTTTTCTTCTGGTGAGGGTCTCTGCTCCTTTGAACTCGGAGGTTTTCTGCTGAGGGGTTTCTTACTGTGGAAGGACCAAGCCACGTCAACTCCATCAAGCTCTGCCTGTGGACATGGCCATTTCTGGAAACAGGTAAGTCTGTCTGCCAGGAGTTTTGCATGCCACAAAACAGTGTTTATAATACTTCCTTAATTTAATTGAACTGGGAATTCAGGGTGGAATCCTTCTTTTCATTAGGTATACTCCAGTAACAATAATGACTATACTGAGGGCTGTGGTTTGAACAGATGTAATCAGGTTTAGTGGTACAGTCAGTCAAGGCGATGCTGGATCTTAAAGGACTGACCTTAGAGGTGGTAAATTGCTAGAGGCCTCTGGTAAAATGATGTTCACTATGTTCACTATTTGGTGGTCACTATGTGTGAAATGGGAGAAATTAAATTCCTTAAAACTTCTTATGCACCCAGATGCTGCAGGGACTTGAAGGAGAATGGAATGACTTAAACAAAAAGACAAAACTGTTCTGTTCTTGCTTTTAATTCAGTTCCATTTATATATTTTATAGTAGCATCAGTGGAAGAATTTCCATTTGTTGAAAAAAATTGTGTATTAGGAACTCTGGGTGAGATGTTTAAAACTGTTGAGTTATTTGATCTGCTGCTTTTCATCCTATAATGAACTGGTCAGTTTTTCCTTCCCACATCTCAGACAGCTTTTAGTTGAAAATCTTTGACTTCAGTGGGCATTGCTCATACAAGGTATCTTGAAAAGCTGTATGTAAATATTTTTTTGCATGGAGATGTACAAAGGTCTCCCACCACTAAAATTATCATTTGAGAAATAATGAATCCTCCCATCCCTTCCTCTGTCCCATCTTCCCTCCCTCCTTTTCTCACTTTCTGCCTCTTCTCCTTTCCCTCTTTCCTTACTATGTTGTCCAATATTTCTGGAACCTGGGAATGGCACTCAGAAAAATTCCAAATGCAAACTGTGCTCCGGTTGACTTACAGATAAAAATTGTTCTGGACATGGTAAGAAGGGATTTTTTTTTTGTTATGAAGTGATGTTACACTGTGATGCTAGGAGTTGAAAAGGAATTTACTGCTGCACAGAAACCACATATACTTTTCAATTCAGCCACTCTGATTAAAAACGTAATCCCTGCTGTGTTTGCTACTCAAGAAAAAATCTGGTGACCTGCTGGTTCTAATTTTTTCATTATTTCATTTGCTGCAAGTAAATGTGCTTGAGGCTGCTTGGCTGGGGTGGAACTGATTGGCTAAACTATTCTGGAAGAGGTGCCCAGATGTCAATCCTGAATTTCCATTCAAAATGTTTTTCTTCTCTATGGAGTGTGACCCAGAAGGAAAGATTGCATTCATTAGAAAAAGTAAAGTTTTAGAATAAATGTTCTTTTTGCTCTAAAGAAAATCTGCACATATTCAGTTATTTTAAAAGAGTTGCTGCAGAATTATTTATTTCATCGCAATTATGTCAGTTATCTCTTCTCAGCAGACAAAGGTATGTCTGTTTTTTTCAGATGCTGTTCATTTTAATGGATTTTTCATGGCTTTGATTATTTAATCCCAGCATATAATTGTCAAGTTGCTTTAAACTAAAAAAATTGGATATTTCCATGTGATAAAGAATAGTCAAGATTCATGATGTGCAAAGAAAACATGTTAAATTTCAGGAGAGAATGGAAGTCATGTTTTTGTAAAGGGCTGAGCTGCTGTGGGCGTGATGATAGAGAAGTTGGTATTCTTGTGTGGAATATATCTAAGACTTCATTCAGGTAAGCTGCTCTGTTTTTAGCTAAATATGAGGATGGTATTTCCAAGAGCCTTGCTCCCATTTAATATTCCCAAACATGAAAAAAATGACAGGAGTACAAATCACAAATCACTTCTCTGTCAAATATAGCAGCCAGTTTTGAGAATTAAAAGAAGATAATCAGTAAAATTCTGCTTACCACATGTTTTTTCAAAGTTATTGTCTAATGTAACAATGAAGCAGCTTTCCAGAGGTGACATTCAGAATGGAAGGTGCAGCCAGGTAAAAAAGACTGGAAAAAAACCCACTGCAAACAGCCGAACATAAGCACAATAGATCATAGTGTTCACTGTGCATTTAAAGGAACTTAAATTACAAAAACAAAACCAAAAAAGAAATTAAATTAGCCAGCTCTGTGTACTATTTTTCAAGGCCAATATCAACTGAGATCCTTATTACTAATGATGTCTTTCTGTAAATTCTGGCCTGCTTTCTGACTGTACAAAGTGCGTGGAATTGCCAGTCACAGTGTAGGATGGTTTGTCCTCTGGGGAAGGTTTTGGAGTTATATTTGAGAAAGGAAAACTTTGGATTAAAATCCTACACCACTTTTTGCTGTACATCAGCAATTTGAAAAAACTAGAACTAGTGCATTGGGTGCTTCAATCTGCTCTGTTATTTATTGAGTTGCTTATTTATTTTACTCAAATGAGTTTTTGACAAGCTTTCTATAGTACTGAAAACATTTGTGGCAAATACCAAGTTAATTTTTGTCAAGGGCATATCTGACACTGAGTTGCACTCAGTGTAAGAATTCCTGACCTTTTTTATTTTTGTCTAAAAGGCAGGTTACTTATTCTCAAATATGAGAAATGCGCATAAGTCTATAGGCTCAATTACGTAAATCCATCTTTTCTGGCACAATCATCTTAAATTGCAGCTTGAATGTAACTATGCAGTTATCTATATACTGGAGTCTAGGGACACTAATAGAGTTCTTATGTACTTCAGGGGTTTTTGTCTGTATTTATTATATCTGACATTTTTGTTTGCTTTTTTTGCATATTTTATAAAATCAGTTCCTGCAAAATCCCTGAAAACTATTACTTAAAAAAATATACTTTTATTTGTTGCTGAGAGTCATAAATTCTAGGCCACCGTTTTTGAGGCGGATATTAAAAGCCATTCTAACTCTGCTTAACTAATGAATAATTAATTTAGGCAGGTAGACTAATCGCGTGGTAGAGCACTGAGGGCAAATTTCTGTTCTTTAACCTTGCTCAGAGTTGAGTTCAAAGCTTTCAAGCAGCTTGGGCTTTAATTTGCATGTGCAGGGCATTTCCTAGCACTCAATGATCTTTCTGATTAATTGTGATTTTCTACTGAAAAATATAGGGAATAATCTCTTTGTATTACTAAAGAAAAGCTAACATGTACCCTCTAGATATCTCCCCTTTAATACAAAGCATTCAAGGTCAAATCTGCTAACACAAGGTGTTCTGCTTCCATCTTCATCACTGATTTTTGAGGTGTATTTTTAGAGTTAATAGCTTCAAGATGAGAACTGTGCTTGAAAAATGGCTGTGTTTTTCTGCTAGGACATTTGTACTAAGTTTAGACAACTCATATGTGTAGCATATGTTTCTGATCTGTCCCAAGACATCTAATTCCCTTGAACACGTAGTCCAGAGTGTCAGTTTCTTTGCACCATGAGAAGGCTAAAACAAAAAAGACTTTTCACATTAAGGTTTTTACTAGTTAGAAATTGAAAGACCGTTTAATAAGTAGGGAGAAAGTCTGTAATGGATCAAGACTTTCCATCACCAGGATTTGTAAAGGTCTGCTGGGGTGTAACTTTAGAAGTGGAAGTCAAGAGCTTAAATTTGGAAGAACAATGCACCTAAAAGTAAAGCCATGTAAGCCTAAAGTAAATGTAAAAGGCAAGTTGTCACAAATAAGTGCCTGTGTTTCTGAGGGTTTCCTGCATAGAGATGTGGGCTACAGATGTCCAATACTAGTTCCCCAGAGAGTTTAACTGATGATTTGGGTCTTTTTTCCCCCTTTTTTTAAATTTTGAGTATTGAGAATGGAAATGGGAATGGGGAATGACATGTGACTACTTGCATTTCAATATTCCAAGAAATTTGCCTTTTAATTTATATGTAACTTGGGTTTTAAAAGCACTGGAATATCAAAGGTTGTGAAGGATTAAAAAGCATCCTTACCTGGGGCCCCTGATCTCTGAAATCTACTGATGAAAACTATATTTAAGTGTCTTTAGCTTCCCGCAGTGTGTTTAGCTTCCAGTCTTAGTGTTTTGGCAACCAGCTTCTTTAGTGTTCAGAAAACATCTGTATACATGGATTTTTGTCCTCAGGCAGACAATCAAATCTTCAATAGGAGCAGGTAAGAACTTAGTGTTTGCTAGAAGTATCTACTTTCATTTATTTCCAGATAACTTATAAAAGTCAGACAAAAAGCAGTTTTCATCTCACCTGTAGTAGCTCTATACTTTGGATGAGAAGATTCCTGCTTATGTGGTTGGATATGACACATTCCTTAAACAGGAGTAGAAGTAACTTGCTGCAGCATGTTTTGACCATGTTCACAGGGAGCAATTACCTCTGGATTTTAAGCCAGAGCTGAAAGTATGTTTGCCATCAAAGGAGGTGCCAGTAAAAACTAAGTTCATTAAAGCTTTTGTTACAGCATATACCATTGTTCTGAGTTCTCCCTTCAGGAACAGAAATAAACTGATGGTAGGAACAGGTATTTTTTTCCTAGTGAAGAATTGGCCTTTTGATGTTTTTATGTTTGAAAGCAGATGCATAGATAGGATGGAGTGATAATTACTCCTTGGTGAAAGAAAATAGTTTCCAGTTTAAAGTGCAGAGAAAAAAAAAGAGACATATAATACAAAGCAGGTTGAGAGTAATATTAAATCATGAGTCTCATTCAGTAATAAAGTATGGATATCATCATGTTATACTCCCAGTTGCTTTTAGCCAATTTAGCCTCTAGGAGGGGAGGAGTTAAGAAGGCAAACATTTATCTGGATGGTTTTTGTAAAACAACTGCTGACTGTGTGAATACAGGAAACCTTGGCAAACTAACCTTTGGACCAGGAACAAAAATTGTTGTAATACCAAGTAAGTGAGAAGTGAAGAATTTCATATATAAACACTAACACCTAACTTCTATTTCTGAGGTTCAGTTTCTCATATTAACCCAATTTACAAATTATGCTTCCATGTGTCTTTTTTTTTCCAAGCTTTTAGTTTAGGTTTTTTGTCTCTGATCTGGTGAGTATCCATAAGACTGAAAAACCTTTAAATTATTTTTCTTATGCCAACCTCATGGCCTTCCTAAATGTACTGTGTTACAAGGGCAGTGTTGTGGAATAAATCAGACAAATATGTTGGCACAATCATGGTTTCAGAGAAATGTTGCAATGTTATATGCACTTGTCTTTTTGTATCCATGCTTTATCTGATATATCTTAAATGGAAAATTAGTTAAACGTTAAACTTGATTGCTTTAACAGGTCTATAATATATACTGATGTGGACAGTAAAGTATTAATTGATGACATTTGTGATAAGATTTGGTTTAGCAAAATTTTAACCAAGAAAAGTAAATTCCTGTGGATACAGTCGTCAGCACAGCAAGACACTTTGCTTCATTCTGGTTTCTAAAGGTTTTGGAAAGGCAATATTCAGCTCTATCATTCAGTGGTGATTGGAAATCTGTTAAATTCTCCCTGTAGTGGTTTACATAAAGCGTCTTGTCACAGTGTGACTGATGGTTATGTGAAGTTTACTTTCAGTGGAGGAACTCACCTGTTTGTGTTTCCAAGTAAGTCTTCCAGCAAAAATAGCAATCTTAGATCCTTAGACCCTGTTTCAGTCCAAGATCCAATGAGTGTGACTTCTCCGTCCTTAGCAGAGCTGGATGTAGAAATGTTCTTGTGCTTCGGTCATATGTGTCTTTCCCAAGAGCATGTGCACGCTCATCAGATTAATTCAGATTGATCCTAGAAGTGTACAGCAGTATAAATCAGACAGGCTAACTTCAAGTTTCTGTTAAATTCTGTTCTGCTCTTGTAATTTCGATGAGGTACTTTTATAAAGTGTTCAAGCCCTTCAGCTTCAGGTTTTAATTTCCGAGCCAATATCTCATGAAGTGCACAGATATTTTCAGGAGCTATGAGACAAATAGCTAGTAATTGCCTACCTATTTTGAGACTTCAGCAATGCTAGTTCGAAACCACTGCATTGTCCATGCAAGCTAAATAATTAGAATGTAACAGGATGTTTAATGGACCTCCCTTTTAGGCTTAGACGTTTGACCTGCTTTAAATGTTATCTTGTTCTACTAGATTGATTTATTTCATTGTCTATTGAGTATCTGTGGTAAAATGACCATTTGTGCTGCTACTGAGAGCCAGAAATACCTGAGGAAAAGAAATCAGTAAAGTAAGAGAAACTTTCTTTTCAATTAGGAGAAAGAAATCACAACAATCCTTTCTTAATAGGAAAGAAAGTTCCAGTTTGCAGTTTTAATTTAAAGAAAATATCTGAGGAGAAAAGGAAGAAAAACAGTCCTGATGGCATTTCCCATAAAATATTTCTCTATATATGACTGTGTTTTTTTTTTCCATTTTGTGCTATGAAAGGCGCAACTTTTTCTCGATAATCAGATCCTGGGACTCACTAGGATGCTTTTAGTCAATAAATTCTTAAGTTCAAACTTCAGAGTTGATTTTTGTAGAAGACTCTCAGGCAGTGCAACTGTAGGAGGAAGAAAGCAGATATTTGGACAGGGGACACGGCTAGTTGTGAAACCAAGTAAGTGTAGTCTAGTTAAATACACTCCTTTTTTACCTGTTTCTCTTCATAACATTCAAGATGGGGAGATCTATCTGGTTTTGAAGATAAAGAAAAACTGTGTGGGAGAGGAATTGAAAGCTGAGTGTAAATCACAAGACAAATACTCCGTGGTATTAGGCAGTTTATTCTAATGAGTTTATGTTTTCACATAAGAAATAAAAATTCCTAAGGTATTTTTTCTGGGAGCTGAATAAACACCACGGGGGTCAAGATTCAGTAGGGTAAGGTGATGAAATTTACCGAAGGACATGAAAACACAGTCTGAAGGGTCAGTTTCACTTGCTCTTAATTAAAGTAAAAAATAACTGAAGTTTTCAAAAGCTATTTTGGAAATGCATGTGGTTCAAGGTCCATAATGCCAATTTGTAGAGTGTCATTTGTCTTCTGTTGTGACAATCTCAAAAACTGCAGGAATCTTACACCTGGTTTTCCTGCCTGTGTTATATAGGGCTCAGGCTAAACAATCTTAGTAAATCCTGATTCTTGGTTTGTGATCAGAACAGTATTTCTCTCAGATATTTCCTTTGATTCATGGGTCAGAAGTTGTCATTCTACTGAATTCTGTGACAAGCATTTCTTTCTTTGAAAGGGCAGAAAATATGGGAGGGAAGGAGTGGGGAGATGTTGGTAATAAAAAGTGATATGGAGAAAATGATAGGAGGAAACCCAAGGTCTTCTTAGCAAGTAGTCATCACGATAATAGAATCACAGAATCACAGAATGATAGAATAGTTTGGGTTGAAGTGACCTTCAAAGCTCATCTAGTCCAACTCACGTGCCATGAACAGGGACATCTTCAGCAGCTCAGGTTGCTCAGAGCCCCATCCAGCCTGGCCTGGGATGTCTCCAGGGATGAGGCATCCACCACCTCTCTGGCCAACCTGGGCTGGTATTTTACCACCTTACACCATGTGCAGGTTAATTCAGCTACAGACTTGGCTTGATCCCAATCCTGTTCAAAACACAAGGAGTAATTTATGACCTGATGAGGTGCAAAAAGAAGGACTGAGTGGAGTTGCATTCATGATATCTTCATAATTGCATTTCTAAAAACCTTACATATATGTGAGGCTGTACAACATGGGCTATGAATAACTGAAACATGTATATACATCACAGAAATTCATTAGGAGTATGGTTAATTATTTCACTGCAAGGGCAAGTTCTCTTTCTCTCCCTTATATTTTAGTCTACATATAAGATCTGACCTCTTAATGAGGAAAAAAGAACAAAAACTTGTAGTTAGGGTAGAAAAACTTTCCTGTCCAAGTAGCTTACAGAATGGAAACACTTTAATGAGATTTCAAATATATGCCTAGATTTTCTTTGCTGGGTTGAATAAGTCTGGGATGGGATCATCTTGGTTCATTCCAGTCCAGAAATGGTCACAGATCATGTGTTTCACTGTTTTGTGTACAATTGTAGAGCAGGAAAGGTTTTTGCAAAGGAATTAAATGACGTGTGAATTCAGGAAACAACTATAAGTTGCAGTTTGGCAAAGGAACAAGGCTCAGTGTTAAACCAAGTAAGTGCATGTTCTGAACTAAAGTATCTTGAGAGATATTAGAGAACCTGATTCTTGGAATTGATAATGAGTCTGGGAAAGGAATCTACTTCCATTTCTACTGCTTCTAGGGCTGAAATGAAAATATGACTAGAAAATTTAATGTAAAGACAGAAGCTGTCTGTACAGACAGAAGAATTCTGTGTGTTTTTGTGAAGTTTGATAGTGGAGAGAAGCTCTCATGTGAGAGAGGAGTCCTTACAGTAATTACAGTGGGAAGTTCCTGTTCACACAAAGGAAGTAAGGACTAGATTCCCAGCAAATTAAATCAGAGTAAATCAGCATGAAATGCCAGAGCACTGTGACAAATCTTTCCCCAAACTACACAATCGTCTCATTTCTCAAGCTCCTTCAGCTTCATGGTATTCCTTGGTAGGAAGAGCCACTGCAGACCGAATAAAAGAATGGATTTTCCTTGTGATTTTACATTTATCTCTTTTGAAGAGTACCTCAGGGTCTACTCATGTGTGAAATTACATGAGCAAGACACAGAGAAGAGACTCAGGAAGTTTCTGCCCCATTTAAAAAATAAAAATAAAAAAAAAAAAAAAAAAGAAGAAAAAAGAAAGTGGTTTAATATGCATTAACAGAGAGAGAAGAGCCTGCAGAAGTTCTGTTCCTGTGAAATACTGGACCATGTGTCCTAGCCAGACATTCTGGCTGCTAAGTTATATCTTCCCTTGCATAACTGTTCAGGTCCAGGGTCTGAAGTGCTTCTGATTATGCTTCTCTCTCTTTATCAAGGAATAGTTTTGAAAATAAATGGTAGCTGTATTATTTCTGTATAGAAGGTCTTAGTTTATGTGCAGCTATGCCAAAGCATATCATGTTCAGGGCACTTAATTTTTCTTGACCTATAAAAAGTAGTGACATGAAACCTGTTAGGAGGTAGAGAAGAGATAACCCAGCTTTCATTTTGTGGCAATATCTAAGAGGTGTTTTGCATGTATAGTTTTATTTTGATGACTGGAGTCCCCTGCTATGGAACCTGAAATGAGCAGAAAAGTATGGAGTTTTTTTGTAAGGGAGCTTTTGACAGCGTGTATTCAAGAAATGCAGCCAGACTCATCTCTGGAAGAGGAATGAGGCTGCTGATAAAGCCCAGTAGGTATCCGCCAATATGGTTAAGAAAGACAGAGTACTTTAGGTCCTTTGTCAGATCTTCCTTAAAATACAGAGGGAAGATCTTTAAAACAGAAGAAAAGAGGGCATGGGGAACAAAAGCACATTCTAAAAACACATTCTAATAAATTCGCTTGTTCTCTGTTGTGTTCATGTGAGTGAAACAGATCAGGAATTGCTATTGTTCTGGTAAAAATCTGTGACTTTTGTGTTGTGCAAGAATCATGTTAGTCAGGATGAACCCTACAGGGGACTATATGTGAGACTAGTGTTCATGAATAACATTTGCTTGCTCAAAAGATTAGGTGGAAGTGGCTTTGGGACTTCAATTTGGATTCCTTAATGGATTCATTGCCAACTGAATAAACAAGAAAAATTAGGACCTTAAGCTGGTTTTCTCTAGGAGTTTCTGTTTATTTTTTCTCGGCTTCTTCATTTTGTGGGTCTGGTCCCCTGCTTAGCTTCTGAGATTGATGAGCTGGCTGATCTGTCTAACTCCCTCTTTAGACCATGAGGCTATGTTAGTTGTTTAAAAAAATAGTGGAAATTTCATCCCACTTTGATATGTCTCAAAGTGTGTTCTGGCTATTAAAGGCTGAGGCTTCTTTCCAGTTTTTGTATAGAGGCTTATTACTGTGGGACAACTGGGTCTTCCTGGAAGCTCACCTTTGGGAGAGGCACAAAACTAATTATGAAATCAGGTACATCTTAAAAAAAATAGTTGTTTTGCATTATAAATGCAAGGCTGCAATTCTCCTGTCCTGCTAACGATGGCAAAAACTGTTCTTAAAAACTGTCCAAGGAGATTCAGCTGCGTTATGATAGCATAGTAGTGGGCTGGATTTCTTACTTCACACATTTCAGAATTGTTTCTATCTCCATTTTTATGGAAAAATGAGAGGCACGCAACTAGAAAGACATCCTAATTTGAAGTGAAAGGTATGTGACAAGGGTGACACCTGTTTTCCCCCTTGATCTCTTTTGAAAAATGCATATAACTGTCTGGACCAAAAGTTGTGCATGGTTTTTGTTAGTTGATGTATCACTGTGTGAATTCAGCATCTAACTGGAAAGTCACTTTTGGAAGTGGAACACAACTGGTGGTGAAACCAGGTAGGTAGAATCCCTGGAGGAAAGCCTAATTCCCTCTATGGGCAACCAAAGGTCAAGTTTAAACACGCATCAGAGAAACAAAATTATAAAGCTAGACACCTGTTTGGAGTCCTGGACTCTCCTTGTACAAGTCATTGAGAGCTAAATGCTTTATTTAATTTGTGAATGTTCAAAATTAGTTTAATACAGGTTCTGGAGTAATGACTACAATAATGACTTTCTGAGCAGCCTCTATTGATGTTAATTGTCCTTATGAGAAAACAGAGAAAGAGCATCCATCCCAATGGGCTGTCTGCTCAATGTTTCTATTTCTCCAAAAAGAATAAGCAAATTAAAATAACTGTTATATATTTCTGTTTCTGGAGAGGAGTCCTACCCCAAATATTCCTTTTCTTCACTAATGCATGTTCATAAAAATCTCCCAGGCATGCAGGTACACTCACTGTCCTTTTGTTTCCAGTGCCTGGAATCTTATCCTCATTAATTCTCAGAAGCTGCATTTCTTGTCTCTGCTGGGAAAACTGTCTTTTTGCTCTGCTGCTCCAGCTTCTGGCTACAGACAGGCTTCCATCTAGGTTTTCATTCCTTGACAACAAAAAAGCTGGGCAGTCTTGGAAAGAGATCTGAACAAGCAGGGCATTACTGGTTTGGAGAATCAAGAGAGGTATTTTGAAGGTTTGTACTATGTGCAGGAAGGTCCGGGGAGAGATCTCTGCTTTTAATGTTGATCTAGTGCTGAAAGAGGAATTTTGCTGTTGATCCTTGTAGCATTTCCTTGCATAAGTGAAAGACAGAACTTGCAGGTAGTGGTCATCTCTGTCAAAACTGAAAGAGACCATCAACTAGGAAAATCATTAAAGGAAATCTAAGTTGCCAAGGAATTCACTTGGGTAGACTAAGTTAAAAGAACTGGCAAGTAGGAATTAATAAGTGACTGGAGCAGAAAAAGGTTTTTTATTTTGAAGGAAATACTGTGTGAATAGCTTTAGAAAGAAATTCACCTTTGGAAGCGGAGTGCAAATGAGGGTAAAAGTAAGTAAGTTTTCAACTGTTCTCTGTTCAATATTGTATAAAGAAACATATGTATGGGTTGAAGAAAGGTCTACTAAGGTATTCCATCAATTATTCAACTCTGTCAGTAATCTACAGAGTGTTTCAAAATGGTGGACCAAATTTGAGGTATCTACTGTTTTGAAAATGGGTCCAAGTTTTTGAAACACCCTGTACTTCCTTCATTTGACATAAGCAGTGTGAGGTCCTGAACCCATTTGTTCAGGGACAGATGTTTTGTGCCATGGACATGCAAACACAGGTTGCCTTTCTCCCTAATGACATAGTAGAGCTTGTGTTCTTGTTGAGGTGAAAACCACTGTGTGAACTATGGCAAGTTCACACTTGGCAAAGGGACACAACTTCAGGTTTTGCCTAGTAAGTGCGGCCACCTTCTTGTAGTCTCCTTCCATGTGGGGCAAAGTAACCCACTGCCCAGTGATCTTTCTAGCATCTCCCTTCCTGGCCTTGTGGTGCTTCAGCTGTAGGGTTACATGCCACGTGCTTTCCTCCAGGACAGGCTTTGACTCAGGCCAGAAGTAACAGTCGTGCCAAATAGAGTTTGCATCCATAGATCGAAAGGTTCTCTTGATCCCACATACGTATCATGGGGTCTCTTCAGTTCAGGATGTAGCTGACTACGAGTGACAGTTGCCACTGTCTAGTCATGTTCATGACCAGCTTTGTCAAGTGGTGAGGAAGGTTATTGTTAAGAGAGGAAATGCTGTGTGACTGCAGGAACTGCTGCATATACACCTGTCTTCAGCTCTGGAACAAGACTCACTGTTAAGCCATGTAAGTCCAACACTGCTCCTGTGCTTTCTGTCTTCTTTGAGGCCTTTCTTTGGGTGGTTGCGGGCAGCAACATGTCTGGGTGATTGATCATTTGTGTGTGACCATATCTAGTCATAGACTTTGCTTTAAAGGAATGTGCCACCTTCATCCAAAACAAACTTTCTTGCTCTCAGTTTGCCTGGGATGGACTAAGTGGCCACACGTCTGCTCTCAGATGTCCCAGCTACACAATGGGGAGACTGTCCTACTCAATGTATCCCAGCAGGGTTTGTGTTGCAGTGGGAAATGCTGCCACACTTCTGCAGCCTTCCAAGCCTTGACAGGGCTGGACAAAGGCTTGGAGAGAAGTGCTGCTTCTGAGCTGGCTTGCTGGGCTTTTGGTTATGGAAGGAAATGTTGATTGATTATGAGTTCTGCAAAATGACTTTTGGCTCAGGGACCAGACTGTCCATCCAGCCCAGTGAGTGTGCATTTTTCCTGTGTGTCCTTTGTCCAAAGTGCTTTAGTGTGCACTGCAGTGACCTGTTAGACATACTTGTGTCTGGGTCACACTACAGGTGGGAACAAGAACACAGACAATCTTTAATTTAATGCTGAAAATATAAGCCATGAGGGGAGTCTTTGACATCGTGGACATGCAGAAAATCCCTCACCTGGAATGGCAACTTGACCTGAAACATGGTTTCAGAAATAGATTTCCCCATGTTCTGGGTAGTAACACTGCCCTTGAGCCTGTTGCACTGAAGAATTTTGCCATAGCTTCTTGTACAAGGCCATTTGCAGGGCTGGCAGGGACAGAATGTGCATGGTGCGGAGAAAGTCACTTTTCAAAAGGCAACTGAACTTTCGATTGTAGCCTGTAAGTAACAAAATTGCACTGCAAATTGGAATTGCTTCATTTGTCTCTTCTTCCTTATTGTGTAGCTGAACAAAGCCTCGGAACTGAAACAGTGAAACTCAGGCAACCCTTGCCTTCTTCCAGAAGCTTCCATGTGAAGGCTTCAGTTATTTCTGTCGTTAAAAGGTTGCTTGTATGACCTTGAGGTGTGCACCATCCAATGGTCAGACTGATGGTCCCACAGCAGTCATCTCACAGTAGTCTTTGAAATCCACAGACACCCAAACCTGATGAATTTCCACCATGGGTCCCTTGCACATAAACAGCATTTTCAGATGCATAGTCCCCCTGATTCTAGGAGAGCATTACCATAGGTGCGAGCTGTCACTCCTGGGTCTTAAAAATTAAGAAATATTAAGGGAAACAGTTCTCTGAGAAATGCAAGTGAGCTGGGAAATAGATTTCACCTTGTTCCAGGCAATGACACTGGACTCAAACCTATTGTGTCAGGGGGATTTGCTGTGGTCTGAATGCAGGTGTTTTATGTTAGAAATCATGCATGAGGCTGACAGAGACATTTTTGTAAGGAAATGTGTCAGAGTGTGAATGCTGCACGCAAAGTCACTTTTGGAAAGGGAACAGTGCTTTCAGTGATACCAGGTAAGCAACAACTTGCCCTGGACACTCAAATCACCTCATTTCTGTCTTGCTCTTGGTCGTTTTGGGGGGAACAATTTTGATAACCTTAAGTTTGGGAGACCTGTGATGCTCCTGGTATCCCCTGGACTTGGTTTTCCCTCATGTCCTGTGCCAATTGTTACAGTGTCAGAGCTTATTTACATTCCTGTTTGCATTCCTTCCTTCACCCTGAGCACAAATGGATGTGTGTGCCACTGAGAAATGATAGTCCAGAGAACTTAGGAGATCTGATCCCATCCATACCCATGTTGTTCCAATGGTCCTGTGTCTGTCCTATGTCACTGTGTCCCACAGGAGGAGGAGGAGGAGTGAGAGCCTTGGCATGGCTGGGAAAAAGCCTGGGGAGAGGTGCTGCTTCTGGAATGGCTTGCTGGGTGTTTTATTATGGAAGGAAATGTAGTGGGATTATGGCACTAGGTATGACAAGCTGACCTTTGGCTCAGGGACCAGACTGTCCATTCAGTCCAGTGAGTGTGCAGCTCTCCTGTGTGTCTTTTGTCAAAAGTCCTTGAGTGTCCACTGGATGGTCTTCTAAACATCCTTGTTGTATCTACGTCACCTTCCATAGTGGAAGGAGAACACAGGCACTATTTCATCTAAGGCAGATGATGAACAGGAGTCTCTGAGACAGTGAACTTGCAGGTGTGGCCCAGGGTAGCACCAGCAGTTTTCACAAACAGGCATTTTCACCTATAAATGCTCTTGATCCCAGATGTAAATTGCTGGTCTCTTCACTTCAGGATGTAGCTGACTATGAGTGACAGTTGGCACTGTCTTGTCATGGTGTGTGTGACCAGCTTTAACAAGCGATGAGGAAAGTTATTGTTAAGAGAGGAAATGCTGTGTGACCACAGGAGCTGGTGTGTATAAACCTGTCTTTGGCTCTGGAACAAGACTCACTGTTAAGCCATGTAAGTCCAACACCATTCCTATTCTTTCTTCTTTGAGGCCTTTCTCTGGGTGTTTGAGAGCAGCAATGTGGCTGGGTGTTTCATGGTTTATATTTGGTCATATGTAGTGATGGACTTTCCTTTAAGGGAATGTGCCCACTTCATCCAAAATGACCCCTACTGCTCTCGCTTTGGCTAGGATGGTCCAAGTGGCCTCACTCCTCTACCAAAAGTGCTGTGGGAAGGCTGTTCAACACCACTGTGTCCTGGTGGGGTTTCTGTTTCAGTGAGAAGCACTGTTGCTCTTCTGCTGCTCCCCCAAGCCTGGACATGAATGGGAAAAACCTTGGGGAGAGGTGCTGCTTCTGAAATGGCTTGCTGGCCTTTTGGTTAGAGATGGAAACACTGCGTGATAGTGACTCAAGCTGCAGCAAGTTGCCCTTTGGCTCAGGGACCAGACTGCCTGTCCAGCCCAGGGAAGGTGCAGCTTTTCTGTCTGTCCTCTGTCAATAATCCTTAAGTGTTCATGGGAGCACCCTGTAGATTAACTTGTTGAGTTCCATTCACTGTAACAGGGGAAGGAGAAAAGAGGTGCTGTTTCAAGTCTTGTGCCTAGAACTGATTCCATGTGGCTACTTCTGCAGTTTAGATAAACACGCTATTGGCATGGTGGTCTGGGATGCTGCTGGTCCATCAGCCAGCAGGAATACAGTTGTGATTTAGGACAGCCAGAGACCTTGACCAAATTATACTCACTACCTGTGCCTAGAACTGATTCAATGTGGTGACATTTGGACACTGTGGTCCAGGATGCTGATGGTCCGACAGCCAGTATGAACAGAGGTGTGGTTTAGGACGGCCAGAGACATTAACCAAATTGTGTTCACAATCTGTATATGGCTTTGCAAGGCTGTAGGGGATATGTAAAGCATGGTTCAATACTGTTCCTGACCTTGAGATTTTCATGTTTACTTGGTCAAGACCTAGATCACACTCAGTGCAAATGTTTTCTGGTAGTCATGTCCAGTATGTAGATTGTAGCTCCAGGTATGTAGATTATTATCCTGAGCACAACCAGAGAGCAAAAAGCTATGGATCGTTATGATACTTGCTTTCAGCCTGGATAGGGTTTGGACAATGAAAGAAGCAAAATAGCGGGGCTGAGCATACAGCCAATAGCAGAAGGACCTACAAAAAAGCCATGCAAGTGCAATCATCCTCCACTGATCTATTCTGCAGAAATGCAGCAGCTTTTCACTTTTGTGGGGTATCCCACTTACCCAGGGTGCAGGTGAAGAGGATGCAAACACATACTGACTGGTGAATGTGTAACCATGTAGGATCCAGCCCTTTGAATTTTTGTCAAGTGCTCTGCTGTTGAGACAACCCCTTTGACTCAAGGACTAAATTCAGCATCTGGCCAATTAAGTGGGTTAATGCCTGTGTGTTGCTCACCCAAAAATTGTGTCCAAAGGCTGTGCTCCAGCAGCATTATGGGACTAGCACACAGGAGCAGAAAGGTAAATTGAGCTCTCAGGGAAAGCTTATATTGTTGCCTAATAAGAAAACAGATGAGAAGAGTGTGCTTTTTTTCTCTTGGACAAAAGTGCGAGACTAAGGCACTTTGGTACTGTGTCCTGAAAAGTCCCCGTGCCAGTGAATGACTGGTATTCCCCAAGCAGCCTGAGAAAATCATCCCTGAGTTTTTAGCTTCCACTTCTCTGTGTATCACAGTTCCCAAGGCAAATGGCAGCTCCTGTCCAAGGGGGCCATCCCTCTCCTCAGAAGAGGAGACCAGATGGGGTGAGAGAACAGACTGAGCCTCAGGTTCTTGTTAGGGTGTGTAGCATTGTGTGAATGACAACGTAGCAAAACCACAGTTTGGGACAGGGACGAAGCTACATGTTCTGCCAGGTATGTTTTATTCTCCTGCTTCTCCACTTTATGGTGTCTCCTCTTGCTGCATTCCCACTTTTAGCCAGTTTGAGTCCAAAAAGAGAAGTCAGACGTGCAGCTGGAAGACACAGAGAGAGGATTTGTTTTTTTGCTGGCCTTGGCATGGCTGGGCAAAGGCTTGGGGAGAGATGGTGCTTCTACAGTGGCTTGGTGGGCTTTTTGTTATGGAATGAAATACTATGTGGTTATGGCAACAGCTACGGGAAGTTCACATTTGGCTCAGGGACCAGACTGTCCATCCAGCTCAGTGAGTTTGCAGCTTTCCTGTTTTTCCTCTCTCATAAACGTTAGACAGTCTACCAGAGTGTCCTGTAGATGTGTTTGTTGTTTCCATGTTGCGTTACAGATGGGAAAGAGAACATAAGTGCTTTTTCAAGATAATCTTCTGCCTGGCAGTGGCTTCCAGGTGGTAAACTTCCACAATGCACCAGTTTCCAATCCAGAGTGACGATCCCGCTTGACCAGGATGTAGGTGCAGAGGCTGCCAGTACAGTCAAACTAGTGGAGGTATCACCAGCTGGGATCTACCCCTCTTTGTTTCTGTAAAGTGTTCTGCTGTTGAGACAACAGCCTCAAGTTTTCCTTTGGCTCAGGGACTAAAGTCACTGTCTGGACAATAAGTCGGTTAATGCCTGCATGTTGCAATCTTGACTGACAATTAAGTCCTAAGGCTGTGTTGCACCTTGACAAGAAAAGGAACTGGTTAGCTGAAATGCATAATACTGATTTAATTGTGTAGTACTTCTGTCACTGTGAAAAAACCCACCTGTACATGGAAATCTGGATCAATAGGAATGCGGACTTCATCCATTACTCTGCCCCTAGACCGAGTTCATGTTCTTGTTCCCATCCCTTTTTGCCATTTCAGCAAAAGATTTTGGGGCAGGTATCACAATGTGTTCCCTCCTAACTAAGGGGTAATTTCTACCATCTCTGGTACCTGAGGGGACTCTGATAAAATCTAGTTCTTCCCATGCCTTTGAATGCTCAAAAAAATATTACATAGCAAAGAGAGCGAGAGAGGTCTGTGGAAATCTGTATGGGTACTTAGAGCTTCTCTCAGACACAGCTCCACAACTGAATGTACCCAAGTCCTCCAGCAGCCACTGAGGTGGCTGAATGCAGAGGCCCATTTTGCAAAGCTCTGTCACACGGTGCCGGTGCTGGAGGATGGCAAAAACTCACATGGGGAAGTGGAACGAAACTGCTCGTTGCCCCAGGTGAGCTGTTTTTTTTCTTTTCTGGTTCAAGTCTGACTCAACAGAGATAAAACTGTACTCTAGCTTCAAAAATAACAGTGTAGTGGTTCTATGGAGCAATAGTATTCCCTGGAGATGAGCATTAGCTTTGCTTTTTAACCAATATGTGCTAAAAATGCATCCAATGTGGGAAAAAGAAGCAAGTGAAAGGTGAAGAGGACTGAAATATCAAAACTCCACATGAAAAAAAAACGACAAAGTAGTGGTCATTTGCAAGTGATGTAGAATTGGATTTTTCAAGGTGGGACATGGAAATGTAATTGCCTTGTGGCTTTTCCTTGTGGAGTTAATGAGACCGTAGTGCAGGAAGGATGAAGAGAAAGCAATGGACACGGAGGTCAGACATAACACATTGCAAGAGAGTGAGTGGAGAAATGGAAGGATTCCCCTGAGGACAAGTATTCAGGTGGATGGGGGTGCATAGGAGCGTGTGAAGGTTTTTGCAATGAAAAAAAACAGTGTCAATGAATATCTACCAACTGAGGCTTAGACATGGAACCAGGCTGGTGGTAAAACCAAGTAAGATTTCTGAGATTTGGGACAGTGAGTAGTTCAGGGGGAAAACTCAATCCACCCACAGCCAAGGCAAAATGCACTTCAGAATCAGGCTGTTACAAAAAAAAAGAAAGTAATTAACAGTGATCCCTTGTTTGCTGTAATATCTGCTCGACATTGTAGAACAGGAGAGATGGTCTGCAGGGCAATGATGTAAACTACACAAGCTGTAGAGATTTCCTCTGGAAGAAGCTTTCAGCTTTCAGCTGTGGCACCTTCTGTAGGTTCATGCCACTTATTTTCCCCCTGTGAACGGTTTCACACTTGCAACATTGTCGAAGCAAACTTTGTGTGGGGTTTTCCTTCCAGAAGTTTAATAAACTTGTATTTGGAGGAAGAACTAACTTTCTTCTTTCTCCAGGTGTGTGAATGTTGCAAGTTAGGTAAATGCATAACTGTAAGTTAAGTACACTCAGGACTGAAAAATATTCACAGAAATCTCTGTAGTTTATTTCTTCCCTTAGTTGTGAATAAAAATATGGATAAGATAATGTGTCTGTAACTATAAACAAGGCGGGATTTCCTGATAGCTCCTTGTATTTGGAGATACACAGTGTAACAAAACTAAAGGAAACTGTAAATATCAATTTTTCTTTCTTTGAAAATGGTGAGCATATAATCATGTTTAAGAAGCTCACCTGAGCATTCGAATCAGAAACCCAAAGCAGAATTTCTCAGTACTTTGGTAATTAAATCTCGAGTAAATTTTTAAGCATAATTGCACATTCTTTAGGAGTTTTATGACTTTTAAATAGGAAAAAAGAGCTGGGAAGTGTAAAGGACTCTTAGGAGTTGGCCAAAACAACCTTTATCCTGCATTTGAAGAGAGTGAAAGGAACTGTATACATATCTTAGATGTTATATCTGCTTTCTCAGAAATTAAATCCCATTTTCTTTTTTGGATGGAGAGAAAACTGCATTGCAGTCTGGGCTGTGCAGGAAGAAGGACAGAGAGATGTCACCTTTGGGAAGGATTTTGGGTTTGGCAGAAACTAGTGAGTGAGGTTTTGATGCATTGGGCCCCAATCTCCATTTCTGCGTGAATACATTTTTCCAGTTATGTATCACTTGGTTTACAGAGCTTCCAGCATGCTAAGCCTGTTTATATCATGCAAGAGGAGCTAGTTGTGCACATTGGCAGCATGCATTTGGACACCTCGGGCTAAATTACACAAGTTTGGCTCCAACTAGTATCTGTTTGCAATGTGGTTTTGCAGGGGTTTTAGTCGGGTTGTGGTTGTTGTTGTTCTTTTTCCATTTACTGTCTCAGAGGCGAACTATGGGGAATACATGGCCTGAATTCAGTTTCTGATATTGGATGTTTCTGTATTATATTTTTCAGCCCTTCACGCAATAATCATGCTATTCAGGTTCTTCCGTTATTTAGTGCAACTCAAGTGGCATGATACAAGTTCACATTTCATAGTGTCAACCCCCTCAGAGTGGACACCGGAAGTATTAATGAATACAATGTGAAATGCAGCCATTAATGTAGTATGAACAATGGAAGGGAACAAAGCAGAAAGGTAGCACAGACTGGTCAGACTAAATTTAAAAAACTGATTGGAAGAGTGTGCTTTTTCTCTTTTGCACAACAGTGCAAGACTAAGACACTTGGGCACTTTGGTGTCCTGAAAAGTCCCTGTGCCAGTGAATGACTGGTATTCCCCAAGCAGCCTGAGAAAATCATCCCTGAGTTTTTAGCTTTCACTGCACTCTGTGTCACAGTTCCCAAGGCAAATGGCACCTCCTGTCCAAGGGGCTCATCCTTCTCCCCGCAAGAGGAGACCAGATGGGGTAAGAGGGCAGACTGAGCCTTGGGTTCTTGTTAGGGTGTATAGCATTGTGTGAACAACAACTTTAGGAAAACTACAGTTTGGGCCAGGGACGAAGCTACATGTTCTGCCACGTATGTTTTCTTCTCCTGCTTCTCCACTTTATGCTGTCTCCTCTTGCTGCATTCCCACTTTTAGCCAGTTTAACACCAAAAAGAGAAGTCAGAGGTGCAGCTGGAAGGCACAGGGGATTTGTTTTTTCCTGGTCTTGGCATGGCTGGGCAAAGGCTTGGGGAGAGGTGCTGCTTCTGCAGTGGCTTGATGGGCTTTTTGTTTTGGAAGGAAATGCTGTGTGATCATGGCAACAGCTATGAGAAGCTCACCTTTGGCTCAGGGACCAGACTGTCCGTCCACCCCAGTGAGTGTGCAGCTTGCCATTGGTCTTCCATCTGTCTGTCTTGCAAAAGGACTGCTTTTATACTCATCCTTTTGGTTTACCTTTTCACACCTGAAATACCTTCTCTCCCTTCACATGCTCTGGAAATGCCTTTAATGCAGTCTTTAATGAGGTTGTGGTTGCACGGAGCAAACCTCAACTTGAGGTCTGCATGATTTTGGGGAATGTGTCCTCTGTGCCTTGCTGGGAAGGTCCTTGTCCACCACTCTGACAGCTTCATTGCTATGGGAGATGAGAGGAGAGCATTTGTGTAATGGCTTTTGTTACAGTGAGTGTTGGTGGGAACAGTTACACCTTTGCAGCTGGGACAAAGCTAAGTGTGAAGCCCTGTGAGTACTGTCTAAGCTACTCCTAGCCCACCAGGGCAATGCAGAAATGTGCAAGGCAGGAATGTCAGGGGATACATTTTGGGAAGCCTCTCTGTCACTATGCAAAACCCTGTGCCCTTTCTCTGAGAATGGAAAAGCTGTGAGCTGCTGTGGGTGGAGGGGGCACAGGGCAGAAGGTTTGTCTTTGGGAAGGGGAGAAAGCTCTTTACAAAGGCATGTAAGTGCCATGAGATGCAGAGAAATGCCTTGGTCTAATCAGAGGGGTCTGAGCAGCACTGGCTGCTCTGAATGGGACTCAAAGGCAGAGCTGCGACCCTTGTTGGAGCATGAGCAGCTGTGTGTTAGCTCAGTGTGTGTGGAAGGCTGCTGTTGCAGCTCAGGAATTAGTGTTTTCCATTGTCTTTCACCCTTTTTTCCACACACAGCTGGAAAAGACAAGTGTCAGACGCTTTTGCAGGTGACTGTCGTTCCTTTCTGCTAGCTGTGGGGTTGTTGTAGGGCTCTCCATGGCCGTGGCAGTTTGCTGGGACAGGTTTTTGTGAGCTCAAGTTCAGGCATGGAAGGGAACTTTCTGTGAAACTCAGTAAGTGTCTCTGTTAACTGGCTATAATGTGTGCCCCAGAGGAGCACCTTGGTTTCCCTCCTTGGTCTCTATGGGAAATCTTGTCCCATTCTCTGGAGTACAAGCTGTGTGCAGTTTTGGTTAGTGGATGTGTCCCTCTGTGACTTCAGCATCCACCCTGAAAGTTGCTTTGGGAGTGGGACACAATTGATGGTAAAATCCTGTACGTAGAAACCCAACCTGAAAGGAACAATGGTAGGAAAGTCACACCCCTTAATTGGGAAAACAAAACAGCTGAGCTGTTAGGACCTGGTCTGCAGAGGGATGGAGTGTGTGTTTGCACATGCACATGTGTCGAGAGTTATAGCAACCAGAACAAAGACAGACTTTTTGAAGGTGTTTAGTGTGTGCAGGAGATTCCAGAGAAAGATCTCTGCTTTTAGGGCCGTTATTTCAGGGCCGGGTGAGGAGCTGTGTTCATGATCCTGCATGCTTTCTCTGCATGGGACAAGGATGCACTCAGGGCTCATCTCAATCAGAGCTGAAACAGATGACCAGCTGTGGCTGTTGTTAAAGAAGCCCCCAGCCACAGGGCACAGCTTTGGAAGGAATAAGCTAGAGCAGGAAAGATGTGACCTACTGGGTTTTTGTTGTGAAGGCAAACACTGTGTGACTACTGATGGCAACCGAGTCACCTTTGGAGGTGGAACTCAGCTAAGGATAAATCCCAGTAAGTTTCAAAGCCTTTTCCTGCTTCACTTGGTGGAACACTTTTGTGGTCATGAACTAGTGTAATTAAGCAAAGGGAGACGGGTTCAGTCCATGGGGCTTTTTGCTCTATTTTTTTTTTGTGGTGGCAGTAGAGACCTTGATTCAACAAGGCCATGAATTCACTCCTTCTCCTTACTCCTGCCAGTTGTCATCGCGCCTCTAGATGAGATTCCTGAGATATTTGTTATCAAGGCTACAGTTATCCCTGCTTTCAAATGTGTGGTGTGGATGGGAAGGAGTTGATCTCCTGGAGATCAGTTGTAGAGTAACTGGCATGAGAGCTGTGGTTTTTGCTGAGCTGTGGAGGACTGTGTGAACACAGTGAACTACAAAGTAGTGCTGGGGACAGGGACACGCCTGGTAGTGAAGCCCAGTGAGTACAACTGTTGCCCAGCTGGGTTTATTTCTTGTGATATCGTATCCTAATTCTCTGTCTTGAACTCTCTGAGCAATTATCTTTATCTGATTGGATCAAGTTTGTTCCTGGCTCTGGCAGAGCCCTGGACCTCCAAGGCTTTTCCTGAGGTACTCTCTTTCCAACCTACCCTTCTTTTCCTTGCAAGAGGATCTGGTCTTGCTTTGGCAGAAGTGTGCAGCACTGCATGGTGGTGTAGTACAGCGTGCAACATTTCTGGAAGTCTGCTGGGAGTTTTCTGCTTATGGGGGACTAAGCCAGGGGTTGAGCACTCCAGGACCAGGAGTTGCCTTTCTCTGTAAGGATGGGGATGAGATCTGTTCTTGTTGAGGTGAAAACCACTGTGTGAGCTACAGCAAGACCACACTTGGCAAAGGCACACGACTTCAGGTGCTGCCTAGTAAGTGCCACCATTTTCTTGTAGTTTCCTTCTACATGTGGTAAAGCTACTCACTGTCCAATGGGCAGCGGGATTTCCATCTTCTTTCTTCCTGAGCATTTCTTTAGCTATGGAACAAGACTTTACCATTAGGCCATGTCCTGTCCCAGGGGCTCATCCCTCTTCTCAAAAGGAGACTGAAGGAGTTGAGTATCAGGCTGAGCTTTAGGTTCTTATAAAAGTGTGTACCATTTGTTAACTTCAACACAGGAAGACTTCATTTAGTGCCAGGGATGAAGCTGCACATTCTGCCAAGTATATATTTTCTCCTGCTTCTCCACTTCACACTGTCCCCTCTTACTGCATTCACACTTTTAGCCAGATTAAGACCAAAAGGAGAAGTCAGAGGTGCAGCTGGAAGGCACAGAATAGTTTTTTTCCTGGCCTCGTCACGGCTTGGTAAAGGCTTGGGGAGAGGCGCTGCTTCTGATATGGCTTGCTGGGCTTTTTGTTATGGAAGGAAATGCTGTGTGATTATGGCAGTGGCTACAACAAGCTGACCTTTGGCTCAGGGACCAGACTGTCCATCCAACCCTGTGAGTTTGCAGCTTTCCTGTGTGTCCACTGTCAAAAATCCTTGAATGTCCACTAGAGCACCCTGTAGAAATCCTTGCTGTATCTGAGTCATGTAACAGATAGGAAGGAGAACATGGGTGTTATTTAATTGAATGCAGACAATTAATGCATACAGGGGACTTTCTGAGGTGGTGGGCATGGACAAAGGGTCCCACTTGGGAGAAACACTTGACCTGAAACACAGTTTCAGGAACAGATTTTCCCATGTGCTGGGTAGCTGCACTGTCTTTGAGCTTTCTGCCTCAGAGAGCTTTGCAATTGCTTTTTGCACAAGGCATTCACAGAGCCAACAGGGACACTGTTTTAATTATATGTGTGCGTTTTTATGGTTCAGATAAAGTAACTTTTGGAAAGGGCTCTGAGCTTTCAGTGTTAGCCTATAATTTGTCAATTGCACTGGGAACAGGAATTGACTCAGTTTTCACTTCTTCCTTACTGTTTAGCAGCGAAAATCTTGGGATCTGAATGATGAAATTCTCCAGAATCCTCAAGGTCTTAGCTGTGTCCTATTGCTTTGGCTGCTTTGAGGTATCTAGGTGCCTACGTTAACCAATTTGAATGATTCTCCTTTCACTCTTTACATAGATGGGTGTGTTTGCCACATGCAGTTACACTCCAGATCAATTTACCCACGGTTTCAGTCTCTGTTCAAGCAACTCAGGAAGCTGCAGTGATGCTATGGCGTGGCATTCTCAAAACCATTCTGGGAGAGCTAGGTACCTACGTCTGCAACGTCTGAAAGATGCTTCAATGTCTGCCTTCTGTTAAGTAGTGGATAAGCTTCCTGCATTTAGATTGAATTGTGGCAAGCTGCATTTTTGCCTTCTCTTGATACCTCTAGTGTTTTAGATTCCTAAATATTTTAAACATCATTTTACAGTCATTGAAAAGCACTGCAATTCTTTGGAAACAGTCTGTCTTCCTTAGTATCCTTGGTGCTACTTCTGTAGGCCTTGCAGCAGCCACTGCTGCCCACCTCTTTGGATGAGCGCCTCACCAGCACTGGCCATTCACATTCCAGGATGACCAACATGGTGGCTGCTGTCCCAGACCCCAGTGAGTTACTGGAAAAGGGAGGTAGGGCTGCCAGCTTTGCTACTTCCCTGTGTGAATGCTGCTGAAGGTGATGTTTGGCAGGGGACCATTTTAACTGTGAGACCTGGTGAGCAGTATGGTATATTTAGGACAAGTGTGATTGGTAGTCAACATCTGTAGTACTGAGCTGGGCACTCAGCTCTACGGATTGATATGTCTGAGAGTGCTGAAGGCTTTGGAAATGTCCAAGGGCCCCAACTCCACCACAACACTCCGGGAGCCCATAAGGCACCTAGACAAGGCTGGTAGCCACGCTCCTCATTGTGCAGGTATCCTCGGTCTCTGGGTGTTATGGCTGTTTGACTGCATGAGTACACTTTTCCTGAGATAGGGTCCTGCTCCTGGTGTAGGACAGAGCTGAAGGCAGTTGGTGCAGTACGTTTAGGCCTCAGGGTGCAAGCAGGAGCATCTCAGAGGCAAAATACATTTAAACTAGAGTCCAAATGTTTAGGGATTGAGGGGAGTCTTTCCTCCCCCTCTGTGGATGAATTTCAGGAGTTGTGGAGGGGATGATTGTACCTGTGCTCAGAAAGATTTTCACAGGGTTTGTTGCACTGGGTGTATGGTGCTGGAGAAAAGGTTCTCTTTGGGACTGGAACATGGTTCTCAGTGATGCCTTGTAAGTACACACTGCTGTCTTTTGGGAAGAGGGTCCTGAATGAACCTGAAGGACCAAATCTGCTACCTAATTCAAGGATAGGGATGTAGATAGTTTCTGCTTAGTATATAAAATGCCACTTGTCATGATATATAAAAGGTGTGACAGTTGTACAGTGACTGTCATGAGAGCTGTGGTTTTTGCTGAGCTGTGGAGGACTGTGTGAACACAGAGAACTACAAACTAGTGCTGGAGACAGGAACACGCCTGGTAGTGAAGCCCAGTGAGTACAACTGCTGCCCAGATTTGGGGTATTTCTTGTGCTTTCTTATCCCATCCTCCCTTTCCAACTCTCTGAGCATTTATCTTTATCTGATCAGTTCAGGCTTGTCCCCGGGATGTGAACGGGCTCTCCAGCACTGGGCCCTTCTTTCTCAACCTGATTTCCTTTTCTGCTGCAAGTGGATCTAATCTTTCTGTGATAGAAACGTGCACCATTTGCTGGTCACTGACTGGTCATCTCACAGCAGCACTAGAAATCCACAGACACCCAAACCTGATGAATTTCCACCACGGGTTCCCTGCACATAAACAGCATTTTCGGATGCATGTTCCCGTTTATTTTAGGAAAGCATTACCATAGGTGTGAGCTGTCACTGCTGGGTCTTAAAAATTAAGAAATATTAAGGGCAACACTTGTATGAGAAACGCAAGTGAGCTGGGAAATAGATTTTCCCTTGTTCCAGGCAATGACACTGGACCCAAACCTGTTGTGTCAGGGGGATTTGCTGTGGTCTGAATGCATGTGGTGTATGTTTGAAATTATGCATGAGGCTGACAGAGACATTTTTGTAAGGAAATGTGTCAGAGTGTGAGTGCTGGAACCAAAGTCACTTTTGGAAATGGAACAGTGCTTTCAGTGATACCAGGTAAGGAACAACTTGCCCTGGAGCCTGGAATCACCTGATTTCTGTCTTGCTCTTGGTTATTTGAAGTGGAACAATTTTGAGAACCTCAAGATTGGGCGACCTGTGATGCTCCTGCTAGCCCCTGGTTGTTTTTCCCTCATGCCCTGTGCCGTCTGTTGGCACCTCTGTCCAAAGGGCTCATCCTTCTCCTCAGAAGAGGAGACCAGATGGGGTGAGAGATCAAAACGAGCCTTGGGTTCTTGTTAGGGTGTGTAGCATTGTGTGAACACCAACGCAGGAAAACCACAGTTTGGGACAGGGACGAAGCTACATGTTCTGCCAGGTATGTTTTCTTCTCCTGCTTCAGTAATTTATGCTGTCTCCTCTTGCTGCATTCCCACTTTTAGCCAGTTTGAGTCCAAAAAGTGAAGTCAGACGTGCAGTTGTAAGACACAGAGGGAGGATCTGTTTTTTGCTGGTCTTGGCATGGCTGCGCAAAGGCCTGGGGAGAGAGTGCTGCTTCTGCAGTGGATTGATGGGATTTTTGTTATGGAAGGAAATGCTGTGTGGTTACGGTAGCAACCTCTACAAAGTGACCTTTGGCTCAGGGACCAGGCTGTCCATCCAGCTCAGTGAGTTTGCAGCTTTCCTGTTTTATCTCTCTCATAAACCTTAGACAGTCTACCAGAATGCCCTGTAGATGTTTGTTGTTTTCATGTTATATTACAGACGGGAAAGAGAACATAGGTGCTTTTTCAAGATAATCTTCTGCCTAGATCTGCCTTCCAGGTGGTAAACTTCCACAATGCACCAACTTCCAATCCAGAGTGAGCATCGTGCTTGACCAGGGTCTAGGTGCAGAAGCTGCCAGTACAGCCCAAATGGTGGAGGTATCACCAGCTGGGGTCTACCCCTCTTTGTTTCTGTAAAGTGCTCTGTTGTTGAGACAACAGCCTCAAGTTCATCTTTGATTCAGGGACTAATCTCACCATTTGGCCAAGTAATTGTGTTAATGCCTGCCTGTTGCAATCTTGACTGACAATTCTGTTGTAAGGCTGTGCTCTGACTTGGCAAAAAAAGGAATTGGCTAGTAATATGCATAGTACTGATTTAAATGGTGCAGTACTTCTTGCATTGTGAAAAAAAAAAAAAATAAAACACCTGGACATGGAAATCTGGACAAATAGAAATGGGGACTTCATCTGTTACTCTGCCCCTAGACCAAGTTCATGCTCTTATTCTCATCCCTTTTTGCCTTTCCAGCACAATAAGGCTTTGGGGCATTGATCATAATATGTTCCTCTTAACTAAGGGGTAATTTCTACCATCTCTGGTACTGCGGCGAATTGAAGCAAATCTAGTTCTTCCCATGTCTTTGAATCCTCCAAAAATATTACATGTCAAATAGAGGTAGAGAGGTCTGTGGAAATCTGCATGGGTACTTAGAGCTTCTTGCAGACACAGATCCATGACAATATATCCAAGCCCTTCAGCAGCCACTGAGGTGGCTGAATGCAGAGGCCCATTTTGCAAAGCTCTGTCACACGGTGCCAGTGGTGGAGAAGGATGGGGAAAACTCACATGGGGAAGTGGAACGAAACTGGTCGTTGCCCCAGGTGAGTTGTTTCTTCTGTGGGTCAAGACTGACTCAACAGAGATGACACTGTACTCTAGCTGCAAAAATAACAGTGTACTGGCTCTGTGGAGCAATTTGGAATGGAGATAAGCATTAGCTTTGCTTTTTAACAAATGCATGTTAGAAATGCATCCAACGTGGGGAAAAGAAGCAAGTGAAAAGTGAAGAGGAGTGAAATACAAGAACTCCACATGAAAAAAAAGATCTGATTGTCTTTAGTTAGTGATGTAGGATCGGATTTGTTAAGGAGGGACATGGAAATGTAATTGCCTTGAGGAGTTTCCTTGTGGTGTTAATGAGACTGTAGTACAGAAAGGGTGAAGAGAAAGCAATGGACGTGAAGGTCAGACATAACACATTGCAAGAGAGTTAGTAGAGAAATGGAAGGATTCCGTTGAGGACAAGTATTCAGGTGGACGGGGTTGTATAGGAGCGCATGAAGGCTTTTGCAATGACAAACAACAGTGTGTCTCTGAATAGCTACCAACCAAGGCTTGGACAGGGAACCAGGCTGGTGGTAAAACCAAGTAAGATTTCTGAGATTTGGGACACAGGGTAGTTCAGGGGAAAAATTCAATCCACCCACAGCCAAGGCAAATGTTTGCTAGGAGCGTAGCAAAATGCAGTTCAGAAGCAGGATGTTGCCGAAAATGGAATTAATAGTGATCCCTTGTTGCTGTAATATCTGCTCGATATTGTAGAACAGGAGAGATGGTCTGCAGGACAATGATGTAAACTAGACAAGCTGTAGAGATTTCCTCTGGAAAAGAACCTTTCAGCTGTGGCACCTTCTGTAGGTTCATGCCACTTATTTTCCCCCTGTGAACGGTTTCACACTTGCAACATTGTCGAAGCAAACTTTGTGTGGGGTTTTCCTTCCAGAAGTTTAATAAATTTGTGTTTGGAAGAAGAACTAACTTTCTTCTTTCTCCAGGTGTGTGAACTTTGCAAGCTACGTAAATGCCTAACTAAGTACACTCAGGTTTGAAAAACTACTTCAGTAATTAAATCTCGAGTATATATTCAGCAATAATTGCACATTCTTTAGGATTTTTTGGCTTTCAAATAGGAAAAAATAGCTGGGAAGTGTAAAAGACTCTAATGAATTGGCCGAAACAATCTTTCCCTGCATTTGAAGAGAGTGAAAGGAACTGTAAACATATCTACTACAGCTTATATGTTATCTGTGCTTTCTCAGAAATTAAATCGCAATTTCTTTTTTGGATGGAGAGAAAACTGCATTGCAGTCTGGGCTATGCAGGAAGAAGGACAGAGAAGTTTGCTCACTAACTAATGAATTTACTGTGATATCATTCTCCATTTGGATTACAAGCTGTTCAGATACAATGACCTATTACAGGTTTTATTTTAGGAAGGATTCTGGGCTTGGCAGACACCAGTGAGTGAGGTTTTGATGCATTGTGCCCCAATCTCCTTTTCTGTGTGAATACACTTTTCCACTTATGTATCACTTGGTTTACAGAGCTTCCAGCATGCTAAGCCTGTTTATATCAGGCAAAAGGTGCTAGTTGTGCACATTGGCAGCATGCATTTGGACACTTCTGGCTAAATTGCACAAGTTTGGCTCCCACTGATATCTGTTTGCAATGTGGTTTTGCAGGGGTTTTGGTGGGGTTGTGGTTGTTGTTGTCCTTTTTCCATTTACTGTCTCAGAGGCGAACTATGGGGAATGCATGGCCCGAATTCAGTTTCTGATATTGGATGTTTCTGCGTTATATTTTTTAGCCCTTCTCACAATAATCATGCTATTCCGGTTCTTCCGCTATTTAGTGCAACTCAGGTGGCATGATACAAGTTCACATTTTGTAGTGACAACCCCCTCAGAGTGGACACAGGAAGTATTAATGAATACAATGTGAAGTGCAGCCTTCAAAGTAGGATGAACAGTGGAAGGGAACAAAGCAGAAAGGTAGCACAGACTGGTCAGACTAAATTTAAAAAACTGATTGGAAGAGCGTGCTTTTTCTCTTTTGCACAACAGTGCAAGACTAAGACACTTGGGCACGTTGGTGTCCTGAAAAGTCCCTGTGCCAGTGAATGACTGGTATTCCCCAAGCAGCCTGAGAAAATCATCCCTGAGTTTTTAGCTTTCACTGCTCACTGTGTCCCAGTTCCCAAGGCAAATGGCACCTCCTGTCCAAGGGGCTCATCCCTCTCCCCACAAGAGGAGACCAGATGGGATGAGAGAGCAGACTGAGCCTCGGGTTCTTGTTAGGGTGTGTAGCATTGTGTGAACAACGACTTAGCAAAACTACAGTTTGGGCCAGGGACAAAGCTACATGTTCTGCCAGGTATGTTTTATTCTCCTGCTTCTGCAATTTTTGCTGTCTCCTCTGGCTGCATTCCCACTTTCAGCCAGTTTGAGTCAAAAAAGAGAAGTCAAAGGTGCAGCTAGAAGGCACAGGGATTTGTTTTTCCTGGTCTTGGCATGGCTGGGCAAAGGTTTGGGGAGAGGTGCTGCTTCTGCAGTGGCTTGATGGGCTTTTTGTTTTGAAAGGAAATGCTGTTTGATTATGGCAACAGCTACACCAAGATGATCTTTGGCTCAGGGACCAGACTGTCCATCCACCCCAGTGAGTGTGCAGCTTCGCATTGGTCTTCCATTTGTCTGTCTTGCAAAAGGACTGCTTTTATATTCATCCTTTTTTTTTTTTTAACCTTTGTACACCTGAAATGCCTTCTCTCCCTTCACATGCTCTGGAAATGCCTTCAGTGCAGTCTTTAATGAGGCTGTGGTTGCACGGAGCAAACCTCAACTTGAGGTCTGCATGATTTTGGGGAATGTGTCCTCTGTGCCTTGCTGGGAAGGTCCTTGTCTACCACTCTGACAGCTTCATTGCTATGGGAGATGAGAGGAGAGCATTTCTGTAATGGCTTTTGTTACATTGAGTGTAACAAAACATGGGTTTTGTTACATTGAGTGGGAACAGTTACACCTTTGGAGCTGGGACAAAGCTAAGTGTGAAGCCCTGTGAGTACTGTCTAAGCTACTCCTAGCCCTGCAGGGCAATGCAGAAATGTGCAAGGCAGGAATGTCAGGGGATACATTTTGGGAAGCCTTCCTGTGACTATGCAAAACCCTGTGCCCTTTCTCTGAGAATGGAAAAGCTGTGAGCTGCTGTGGGTGGAGGGGGCACAGGGCAGAAGGTTTGTCTTTGGGAAGGGGAGAAAGCTCTTTACAAAGGCATGTAAGTGCCATGAGATGCAGAGAAATGCCTTGGTCTCATCAGAGGGGTCTGAGCAGCACTGGCTGCTCTGAATGGGACTCAAAGGCAGAGCTGCAACCCTTGTTGGAGCATGAGCAGCTGTGTGTTAGCTCAGTGTGTGTAGAAGGATGCTGTTGCAGCTCAGGAATTAGTGTTTTCCATTGTCTTTCACCCTTTTTTCCACACACAGCTGGAAAAGACAAGTGTCAGATGCTTTTGCAGGTGACTGTCGTTCCTTTCTGCTAGCTGTGGGGTTGTTGTAGGGCTCTCCATGGCTGTGGCAGTTTGCTGGGGCAGGTTTTTGTGAGCTCAAGTTCAGGCATGGAAGTGAACTTTCTGCGAAACTCAGTAAGTGTCTCTGTTAACTGGCTATAATGTGTGCCCCAGAGGAGCACCTTGGTTTCCCTCCTTGGTCTCTATGGCAAATCTTGTCCCGTTTTCTGGAGTACAAGCTGTGTGCAGTTTTGGTTAGTGGATGTGTCCCTCTGTGACTTCAGCATCCACCCTGAAATTTGCTTTGGGAGTGGGACACAATTGATGCTAAAATCCTGTACGTAGAAACCCAATCTGAAAGGAACAATGGTAGGAAAGTCACACCCCTTAATTGGGAAAACAAAACAGCTGAGCTGTTAGGACCTGGTCTGCAGAGGGATGGAGTGTGTGTTTGCACATGCACATGTGTCGAGAGTTATAGCAACCAGGACAAAGACAGACTTTTTGAAGGTGTTTAGTGTGTGCAGGAGATTCCAGAGAAAGATCTCCGCTTTTATTGCCGTTATTTCAGGGCCGGGTGAGGAGCTGTGTTCATGATCCTGCATGCTTTCTCTGCATGGGACAAGGATGCACTCAGGGCTCATCTCAATCAGAGCTGAAACAGATGACCAGCTGTGGCTGTTGTTAAAGAAGCCCCCAGCCACAGGGCACAGCTTTGGAAGGAATAAGCTAGAGCAGGAAAGATGTGACCTACTGGGTTTTTGTTGTGAAGGCAAACACTGTGTGACTACTTATGGCAACCGAGTCACCTTTGGAGGTGGAACTCAGCTAAGGATAAATCCCAGTAAGTTTCAAAGCCTTTTCCTGCTTCACTTGGTGGAACACTTTTGTGGTCATGAACTAGTGTAATTAAGCAGAGGGAGACGGGTTCAATCCGTGGGGCTTTTTGCTCTATTTTTTTTTTGTGGTGGCAGTAAAGACCTTGATTCAACAAGGCCATGAATTCACTCCTTCTCCTTACTCCTGCCAGTTGTCATCCCACCTCTAGATGAGATTCCTGAGATGTTTGTTATCAAGGCTACAGTTATTCCTGCTTTCAAATGTGTGGTGTCGATGGGAAGGAGTTGATCTCCTGGAGATCAGTTGTAGAGTAACTGGCATGAGAGCTGTGGTTTTTGCTGAGCTGTGGCGGACTGTGTGAATACAGGGAACTACAAAGTAGTGCTGGGGACAGGGACACGCCTGGTAGTGAAGCCCAGTGAGTACAACTGCTGCCCAGCTGGGTTTATTTCTTGTGATATCATATCCTAATTCTCTGTCTTGAACTCTCTGAGCATTTATCTTTATCTGATTGGATCAAGGTTGTTCCTGGCTCTGGCAGAGCCCTGGATCTCCAAGGCTTTTCCTGAGGCCCTCTCTTTCCAACCCACCCTTCTTTTCCTTGCAAGAGGATCTGGTCTTGCTTTGGCAGAAGTGTGCAGCACTGCATGGTGGTGTAGTACAGCGTGCAACATTTCTGGAAGTCTGCTGGGAGTTTTCTGCTTATGGAGAACTAAGCCAGGGGTTCAGCTCTGCAGGACTAGGAGTTGCCTTTCTCTGTAAGGATGGGGATGAGATCTGTTCTTGTTGAGGTGAAAACCACTGTGTGAGCTACAGCAAGACCACACTTGGCAAAGGCACACGACTTCAGGTGCTGCCTAGTAAGTGCCACCATTTTCTTGTAGTTTCCTTCTACATGTGGTAAATGTCATCTACATGTCCTACATGTGTTACTCACTGTCCAATGGGCAGAAGATTTCCATCTTCTTTCTTCCTGAGCATTTCTTTAGCTATGGAACAAGACTTTACCATTAGACCATGTCCTGTCCCAGGGGCTCATCCCTCTTCTCAAAAAGAGACTGAAGGAGTTGAGTATCAGGCTGAGCTTTAGGTTCTTATAAAAGTGTGTACCATTTGTTAACTTCAACACAGGAAGACTTCAGTTAGTGCCAGGGATGAAGCTGCATGTTCTGCCTAGTATATATTTTCTCCTGCTTCTCCACTTCACACTGTCTCCTCTTACTGCATTTACACTTTTAGCCAGATTAAGACCAAAAGGAGAAGTCAGAGGTGCAGCTGGAAGGCACAGAATAGATTTTTTCCTGGCCTCGTCATGGCTTGGTAAAGGCTTGGGGAGAGGCGCTGCTTCTGATATGGCTTCCTGGGCTTTTTGTTATGGAAGGAAATGCTGTGTGATTATGACAGTGGCTACAACAAGCTGACCTTTGGCTCAGGGACCAGACTGTCCATCCAGCCCTGTGAGTTTGCAGCTTTCCTGTGTGTCCACTGTCAAAAATCCTTGAATGTCCACTGGAGCACCCTGTAGAAATCCTTGCTGTATCTGAGTCATGTAACAGATAGGAAGGAGAACATGGGTGTTATTTAATTGAATGCAGACAATTAATACATACAGGGGACTTTCTGAGGTGGTGGGCATGGACAAAGGGTCCCACTTGGGAGAAACACTTGACCTGAAACACAGTTTCAGGAACAGATTTTCCCATGTGCTGGGTAGCTGCACTGTCTTTGAGCTTTCTGCCTCAGAGAGCTTTGCAATTGCTTTTTGCACAAGGCCATTCACAGAGCCAACAGGGACAGTTTTAATTATATGTGTGCGTTTTTATGGTTCAGATAAAGTAACTTTTGGAAAGGGCTCTGAGCTTTCAGTGGTAGCCTATAAGTTGTCAATTGCACTGGGAACAGGAATTGACTCAGTTTTCACTTCTTCCTTACTGTTTAGCAGTGAAAATCTTGGAATCTGAATGATGAAATTCTCCAGAATCCTCAAGGTCTTAGCTGTATCCCATTGCTTTGGCTGCTTTGAGGTATCTAGGTGCCTACGTTAACCAATTTGAATGATTCTCCTTTCACTCTGTACATAGATGGGTGTGTTTGCCACAAGCAGTTACACTCCAGATCAATTTACCCACGGTTTCAGACTCTGTTTAAGCAACTCAGGAAGCTGCAGTGATGCTATGGCGTGGCATTCTCAAAACCATTCTGGGAGAGCTAGGTACCTACATCTGCAACGTCTGAAAGATGCTTCAATGTCTGCCTTCTGTTAAGTAGTGGAAAACCTTTCTGCATTTAGATTGAATTGTGGCAAGCTGCATTTTTGCCTTCTCTTGATACCTCTAGTGTTTTAGATTCCTAAATATTTTAAACATCATTTTACAGTCTTTGAAAAGCACTGCAATTCTTTGGAAACAGTCTGTCTTCCTTAGTATCCTTGGTGCTACTTCTGCAGGCCTTGCAGCAGCCACTGCTGCCCACCTCTTTGGATGAGCGCCTCACCAGCACTGGCCATTCACATTCCAGGATGACCAACATGGTGGCTGCTGTCCCAGACCCCAGTGAGTTACTGGAAAAGGGAGGTAGGGCTGCCAGCTTTGCTGCTTCCCTGTGTGAATGCTGCTGAAGGTGATGTTTGGCAGGGGACCATTTTAACTGTGAGACCTGGTGAGCAGTATGGTATGTTTAGGATAAATGTGATTGGTCGTCAACATCTGTAGTACTGAGCTGGGCACTCAGCTCTACGGATCGATATGTCTGAGAGTGCTGAAGGGTTTGGAAATGTCCAAGGGCCCCAACTCCACCACAACACTCCAGGAGCCCATAAGGCACCTAGACAAGGCTGGTAGCCATGCTCTTCAGTGTGCAGGTATCCTCGGTCTCTGGGTGTTATGGCTGTTTGACTGCATGAGTACACTTTTCCTGAGATAGGGTCCTGGTCCTGGTGTAGGACAGAGCTGAAGGCAGTTGCTGCAGCACGTTTAGGCCTCAGGGTGCAAGCAGGAGCATCTCAGGGGCAAAATACATTTAACTAGAGTCCAAATGGTCAGGGATTGAGGGGAGTCTTTCCTCCCCCTCTGTGGATGAATTTCAGGAGTTGTGGAGGGGACGTTTGCACCTGTGCTCAGAAAGATTTTCACAGGGTTTGTTGCACTGGGTGTATGGTGCTGGAGAAAAGGTTCTCTTTGGGACTGGAACACAGTTCTCAGTGATGCCTTGTAAGTACACAGTGCTGTCTTTTGGGGAGTAGGGTCCTGAATGAACCTGAATGACAAAATCTGCTACCTAATTCAAGGATAGGGATGTAGATAGTTTCTGCTTAGTATATAAAATGCTCCTTGTCATGATATATAAAAGGTGTGACAGTTGTACAGTGACTTGCATGAGAGCTGTGGTTTTTGCTGAGCTGTGGAGGACTGTGTGAAAAGCGGGATCTACAAACTAGTGATGGAGACAGGGACACGCCTGGTAGTGAAGCCCAGTGAGTACAACTGCTGCCCAGATTTGGGGTATTTCTTGTGCTGTCTTAAAAATTAGGAAATATTAAGGGAAACACTTCTCTGAGAAACTCAAGTGAGCTGGGAAATAGATTTTCCCTTGTTCCAGGCAATGACACTGGACTCAAACCTGTTGTGTCAGGGGGATTTGGCGTGGTCTGAATGCAGGTGCTTTGTGTTTGAAATCATGCATGAGGCTGACAGAGACATTTTTGTAAGGAAATGTGTCAGAGTGTGAATACTGCAACCAAAGTCACTTTTGGAAAGGGAACAGTGCTTTCAGTGATACCAGGTAAGCACCAACTTGCCTTGTACACTGGAATCGCCTCATTTCTGTTTTGCTCTTGGTTATTTGAAGGGGAACAATTTTGAGAAGCTCAAGACAGGGAGACCTGTGATGCTTCTGGTATCCCCTGGATTTTCCCTCATGTCCTGTGCCGTCTGTTACACTGTCAGAGCTTCTTTACATGACTATTTGCATTCTTCCCTTCACCCTGAGCACAGATGGATGTTTGTGCCACTAAGAACTGATGGTCCAGAGAACTTAGGAGATCTGTTCCCATCCATACGTATGTTATTCCAATGGTCCTGTGTCTGTCCTATGTCACTGTGTCCCACAGGAGGAGAAGGAGGGGTGAGAGCCTTGGCATGGGTGGGAAAAAGCCTGGGGAGAGGTGCTGCTTCTGGAATGGCTTGCTGGGTGTTTTATTATGGAAGGAAATGTAGTGGGATAATGGCACCAGGTATGACAATCTGACCTTTGGCTCAGGGACCAGACTGTCCATTCAGTCCAGTGAGTGTGCAGCTTTCCTGTGTGTCTTTTGTCAAAAGTCCTTGAGTGTCCACTGGATGGTCTTCTAAACATCCTTGTTGTATCTACGTCACCTTCCATAGTGGAAGGAGAACACATGCACTATTTCATCTAAGGCAGACGATGAACAGGAGTCTTCGAGATGGTGAACTATGAGTGACAGTCAGCACTGTCTTGTCATGGTGTGTGTGACCAGCTTTAACAAGTGGTGGGGAAGGTTATTGAAAAGAGAGGAAATGCTGTGTGACCACAGGAGCTGGTGTGTATAAACCTGTCTTTGGCTCTGGAACAAGACTCACTGTTAAGCCATGTAAGTCCAACACTGTTCCTGTGCTTTCTGTTTTCTTTGAGGTCTTTCTTTGGGCGGTTGAGAGCTGCAATGTGCCTGGGTATTTCTTATTCTGTCTTAAAAATTAAGAAATATTAAGCAAAACACTTATCTGAGAAACACAAGTGTCTGGTCTATTAAGTGAGCTAATGCCTGCATGTTGCAATCCCACCCAACAATTGTGTCCTAAGGTTGTGCTCCAGCAGCATCATGGGAAAAGGGCACAGGAGCAGAAATGTAAAGTGAGCTCTCAGGGAAAGCTTAAGTTATTGCTAAAATAGAAAATGGATGAGAAGAATGTGCTTTTTTGGACAGAATTGCAAGACTACAGGTGAGAGACGAGACTGATCCTTGGGTTCTTGTTAGGGTGTGTAGCATTGTGTGAACATCAACACAGGAAAACTGCAGTTTGGGACAGGGACGAAGCTACATGTTCTGCCAGGTATGTTTTCTTCTCCTGCTTCTGCAATTTATGGTGTCTCCTCTTGCTGCATTCCCACTTTTAGTCAGTTTGAGTCCAAAAAGAGAAGTCAGAGTTGCAGCTGGAAGACATAGATTTATTTTTTGTTGGCCTTGGCATGGCTGGGCAAAGGCTTGGGGAGAGGTGCTGCTTCTACAGTGGCTTGATGGGCTTTTTGTTATGGAAGGAAATGCTGTGTGGTTATGGTAGTAGCTTCAACAAAGTGACCTTTGGCTCAGGGACCAGACTGTCCATCCAACCCAGTGAGTGTGCAGCTTTCCTGGTTTTCCTCTCTCATAAACCTCTCTACCAGAGTGCCCTGTAGATGTGTTTGCAGTTTCCATGTTATGTTACAGATGGGAAAGAGAACATAGGTGCTGTATCTAGATAATCTTCTGCCTGGCAGTGCCTTCCAGGTGGTAAATTTCCACAATCCACCAGCTTCCAATCCAGAGTGATCATCGTGCTTGACCAGGGTCTAGGTGCAGAAGCTGCCAGTACAGTCCAACTGATGGAGGTATCACCAGCTGGGATCCACTCCTCTGTGTTTTTGTAAAGCGCTCTGTTGTTGAGACAACAGCCTCAAGTTCACTTCTGGTTCAGGGATTAAACTCACCATCTGGCCAAGTAATTGTGTTAATGCCTGCCTATTACAATCTTGACTGACAATTCTGTTGTAAGGCCAATTAAGTGCGTTAATGTCTCACCCAACAATTGTGTCCTAAGGCTGCACTCCAGCAGCATCATGGGACAGGCACACAGGAGCGGAAAGGTAAATTCAGCTCTCAGGGAAAGCTTATATTATTGCTTAATAAGAAAACAGATGAGAAGAGTGTGCTTTTTCTTTTAGACAAAAGTGCAAGACTAAGGCACTTTGACACTGTGTCCTGAAAAGTCCCTGTGCCAGTGAATGACTGCAGCCTAGAGAAATTAATCCCTGAGTTTTTAGCTTCCATTGCTCTCTGTGTCACATTCCCAAGGCAAATGGCATCTCCTGTCCAAGGGGCTCATCCCCCTCCTCAGAAGAGGAGACCAGATGGGGTGAGAGAACAGACTGAGCCTCGGGTTCTTGTTAGGGTGTGTAGCATTGTGTGAAAGCCAACGTAGCAAAACTACAATTTGGGCCAGGGACGAAGCTTCATGTTCTGCCAGGTATGTTTTCGTCTCCTGCTTCTGCAATTTATGCTGTCTCCTTTTGCTGCATTCCCACTTTTAGCCCGTTTAAGACCAAAAAGAGAACTCAGAGGTGCAGTTGTAAGACACAGAGGGAGGATTTGTTTTTTGCTGGCCTTGGCATGGTTTGGCAAAGGCTTGGGGAGAGGTGATGCTTCTGCTATGGCTTGATGGGCTTTTTGTTATGGAAGGAAATGCTGTGTGATTACGGCAACAGCTACGGGAAGTTCACATTTGGCTCAGGAACCAGACTGTCCATCCAGCTCAGTGAGTTTGCAGCTTTCCTGTTTTTCCTCGCTTGTAAACTTTAGACAGTCTACCAGAGTGTCCTGTAGATGTGTTTGTTGTTTCCATGTTATGTTACAGATGGGAAAGAGAACATAGGTGCTTTTTCAAGATAATCTTCTGCATGGATCTGCCTTCCAGGTAGTAAACTTCCACAATGCACCAGTTTCCAATCCAGAGTGAGCATCGCGCTTGACCAGTGTCTAGGTGCAGAGGCTGCCAGTACAGTCAAACTGGTGGAGGTATCACCAGCTGGGATCTACCCCTCTTTGTTTCTGTAAAGTGCTCTGCTGTTGAGACAATAGCCTCAAGATTTTGTTTGGCTCAGGGACCAAGGTCACTGTCTGGAAAAAAAGTGGGTTAATGCCTGCATGTTGCAATCTTACCTGACAATTAAGTCCTAAGGCTGTGTTGCACCTTGCCAAGAAAAGGAACTGGTTAGCCTAAATGCATAGTACTGATTTAATCGTGTAGTACTTCTATCATTGTGAAATAAACCACCTGTACATGGAAATAGAAAGGGGGACTTCATCCGTTACTCTGCCGCTAGACTGGGTTCATGTTCTTGTTCCCATCCCTTTTTGCCATTCCAGCACAACAAGGTTTTGTGGCAGAGATCATAATGTGTTCCCTCCTAACTAAGGGGTAATTTCTACCATCTCTGGTACCTGAAGGGACTGTAATTAAATCAGGTTATTCCCGTTCCTTTGAATGCTCAAAAAATATTATATAGCAAAGAGAGCTAAAGAGGTCTCTAAAAATCTGTATGGGTACTTAGAGCTTCTCTCAGACACAGATCCATGACTGAATGTACTCAAGTCCTCTAGCAGCCACCGAGGTGGCTGAATGCAGAGGCCCATTTTGCAAAGCTCTGTCACATGGTGCCGGTGGAGGAGGATGGGGAAAACTCACATGGGGAAGTGGAACAAAACTGGTCGTTGCCCCAGGTGAGATGTTTCTTTTCTGGGTCAAGGCTGACTCAAGAAAGATGACACTGTCCTCTACCTTCAAAAATAACATTGTAGTGGCTCTGTGGAGCAATTTGGGATGGTTTTAGCATTCCCTGGAGGTGAGCATTAGCTTTGCTTTTTAACAAATGTGCACTAAAAATGCATCCAATGTGGGGAAAAGAAGCAAGTGAAAGGTGAAGAAGAGTGAAATACAAGAACTCCACATGAAAAAAAAAAAAAAAAAACAAACTAATGGTCATTCAGTATTGACGTAGATTTGGATTGGTCAAGGAGGGACATGGAAATGGAATTGCCTTGTGGCTTTTCCTTGTGGAGTTAGTGAGACTGTAGTGCAGGAAGGATGAAGAGTAAGCAATGGACACGGAGGTCAGACATAACACATTGCAAGAGAGTGAGTGGAGAAATTGAAGGATTTCCTTGAGGACAAGTATTCAGGTGGACAGGGGTGTATAGGAGCATATGAAGGTTTTTGCAATGACAAACAACAGTGTCTATGAATACCTACCAATTGAGCCTTGGACATGGAACCAGGCTGGTGGTAAAATCAAGTGAGAGATTTGGGACACAGGGTAGTTCAGGGGAAAAATTCAGTTCGCACCAAACCAAGACAAATGTTTGCTAGGAGCATAGCAAATGCAGTTCAGACGCAGGCTGTTGCAGAAAAAGGAATTAACAGTGATCCCTTGTTTGCTGTAATATCTGCTCGATATTGTAGAACAGGAGAGATGGTCTGCAGGGCAATGATGTAAACTAGACAATCTGTAGAGATTTCCTCTGGAAGAACCTTTCAGCTGTGGCACCTTCTGTAGGTTCATGCCAATTATTTCCCCCCTGTGAACAGTTTCACACTTGCAACATTGTTGAAGTAAACTTTGTGTGGCGTTTTCCTTCCAGAAGTTTAATAAACTTGTATTTGGAGGAAGAACTAACTTTCTTCTTTCTCCAGGTGTGTGAACTTTGCAAGTTAGGTAAACGCCTACCTGTAAGATAAGTACACTCCGGTTTGAAAAATATTCACAGAAAAATCTGTAGTTTAATTTTTCCCATTGTTGGGAATAGAATTATGAATAAGATTATTTGTCTCTAACTATAAACAAGGCAGGATTTCCTGATAACTGCTTGAATTTGGATATAAACATGCAACAACACTGAAGGAACCTTTAAATATCAATTATTCGTCCTTTGAAAATGGTGAGTATATAGTCACACTCAAGAAGCTCACCTGAGCATTTGAATAAGAAAATGCAAATAGAAATTTTTACTGTTTCAGTAAGTAAATATTAAGTAAATTTTCAGAGAGAAGGATAGATTCTTCAGGAGATTTGTGAGTTTCAAATAGGAAAAAAGAGCTGGGAAGTGTAAAAGACTCTTAGCAGTTGGCCACAACAATCTTTTCCCGCATTTGAAGAGAGTGAAAGGAACTGTAAATATTTCACCTGTGGATAAGATGTAATCTCTCTCAGAAATTAGATCTCATTTTCGTTCTGGGATGGAGAGAAAACTGCATTGCAGTCTGGGCTGTGCAGGAAGAATTACAGAGAGATGTCACTGGTGTTCGGATTTTTTTTGCTCACTAAATAATGAAGTTACTATGATCTCATTCTCCATTTTGATTACAAGCTGTTCAGATACAATGAACTATTAAGGGCTGAATGTTAGGAAGGATTCTGGCCTTGGCAGACACCAGTGAGTGAGGTTATGATGCATTGTGCCCCAATCTCCTTTTCTGTGTGAATGCATTTTTCCAGTTATGTATCACTTGGTTTACAGAGCTTCCAGCATGCTAAGCCTGTTTATATCATGCAAAAGGAGCTAGTTGTGCACATTGACAGGATGTATTTGGACACCTCTGGCTAAATTACACAAGTTTGGCTCCAAGTGATATCTGTTTGCAATTTGGTTTTACAAGGGTTTTGGTGGGGTTGTGGTTGTTGTTGTTCTTTTTCCATTTACTGTCTCAGAGGCGAACTATGGGGAATGCTTGGCCTGAATTCAGTTTCTGATATTGGATGTTTCTGCATTGTATTTTTCAGCCCTTCTTACAATAATCATGCTATTCACATTCTTCCGCTATTTACTGCAACTCAGGTGGCACGATACAGGTTCACATTTCATAGCAACAACCCCCTCAGATTGTAATTAAGGAAGTATTAATGAATACAATGTGAACTGCAGCCATTAAAGTAGGATGGAATAAATGTACTTTGGCACTGTGTCCTGAAAATTCTCAGTGTCACTGAATGACTGATATTCCCCAAGCAGCCTGAGAAAATCATCCCTGAATTTTTGTCTTTCCTTGCTCACTATGTTGCATTTCCCAAGGCAAATGGCACCTCCTGTCCAAGGGGCTCATCCTTCTCCCCACAAGAGGAGGCCAGATGGGGTAAGAGGGCAGACTGAGACTCGGGTTTTTGTTAGGGTGTGTAGCATTGTGTGAACAACAACTTAGGAAAACTACAGTTTGGGCCAGGGACGAAGCTACGTGTTCTGCCAGGTATGTTTTCTTCTCCTGCTTCTCCACTTTATGCTGTCTCCTCTTGCTGCATTCCCACTTTTAACCAGTTTGAGTCCAAAAAGAGAACTGAGAGGTGCAGCTGGAAGGCAGAGGATTTGTTTTTTCTGGGAGTTGGCATGGCTGGGCAAAGGTTCTGGCACCAAGCTGATTTTTGGAAGTGGAGCTAAACTGAAAATTGATCTAGTAAGCAGAGACAAATGTTTAATTTGACTCTATAGAAGTCTAGAATGGCCAGGAAATGCTCGACTTTGTCAATGAATTAAGTAGCTGCAGTTTCATTTTATTTTAAATTTTGCACCTACATTGCTGCATAACACACCCGATCTGGAAAAATCAAAATGTCTTTTTGGAAAACCAAACCAAAACAAGTCCAAAGAAAGTTGCCAAATTATTGCTGAATTTTGTGAGTGATTAGCATAAATCAACAGATGTGGAACAGATTAATTATTCAAAGATGGGGAAGGGCAGGAGGTAGGAAGGGGAGGTAAGTCCATTTATCAGTCTTCATGAAACCAAGAGCTGACTTGATAAAATGTTCTAACTGTATTGAAAAAATGGGCTTTTTTTCTTTTTATTTTTTTTTTCTACATGATATGCAGCAGCAAATTGAAAAATCAGGGACCAGAATGTTAGAGTTGGGGATTAAAATAAAAAATAATGTTAGACTAAGCATCCCTCTTGCCCAGGGTACAGGTGAAAATGCTGCCAGCACAGCCAAATTGGTGGAGGTGTCGCCAGCTGGGACCTGACCCTCTGGGTTTCTGTTAAGTGTTCTGCTGTTGAGTCAACAGTCTCAAGATCTCCTTTGACTTAGGGACTGAACTCACTGTCTGGTCAATTAAGTGGGTTAATGCCTGCATATTGCAATCTCACCCAGCAATTGTGTCCTATGGTTGTGCTCCAGCAGCATCATAGGACAAGCACACAAGAGCAGAAGTGTAAACTGAGCTCTCAGGGAAAGCTTAAGTTATTGCTAAAATAGAAAATGGATGAGAAGAATATGCTTTTTCTATTTTGCACAACAGTGTAAGACTAAGCCACTTTGGCACTGTGTCCTGAAAAGTCCCTGTGGCAGTGAATGACTGGTATTCCCCAAGCAGCCTGAGAAAATCATCCCTGAGTATTTATCTTCCACTTCTCTCTGTGTCACATTCCCAGGACAAATGGCATCTCCTGTCCAAGGGGGTCATCCCTCTCCTCAGAAGAGGAGACCAGATGGGGTGAGAGAACAGACTGAGCCTCAGGTTCTTGTTAGGGTGTGTAGCATTGTGTGAACATGAATGCAAGAAAACCACAGTTTGGGACAGGGACGAAGCTTCATGTTCTGCCAGGTATGTTTTCTTCTCCTGCTTCTCCACTTTATGGTGTCTCCTCTTGCTGCATTCCCACTTTTAGCCAGTTTGAGTCCAAAAAGAGAAGTCAGAGGTGCAGCTGGAAGACACAGATTTATTTTTAGCTGGCCTTGGCATGGCTGGGCAAAGGCTTGGGGAGAGGTGCTGCTTCTACAGTGGCTTGATGGGCTTTTTGTTATGGAAGGAAATGCTGTGTGGTTACGGTAGCAACCTCAACAAAGTGACCTTTGGCTCAGGGACCAGACTGTCCATCCAGTTAAGTGAGTGTGCAGCTTTCCTGTTTTTCCTCTCTCATAAACCTTAGACAGTCTACCAGAGTGCCCTGTAGATGTGTTTGCAGTTTCCATGTTATGTTACAGATGGGAAAGAGAACATTGGTGCTTTATCTAGATAATCTTCTGCCTAGATCTGCCTTCCAGGTGGTAAACTTCCACAATGCACCAGCTTCCAATCCAGAGTGAGCATCCCGTTTGACCAGGGTCTAGGTGCAGAGGCTGCCAGTACAGTCAAACTGGTGGAGGTATCACTAGCTGGGATCTACCCCTCTTTGTTTCTGTAAAGTGTTCTGCTGTTGAGACAACAGCCTCAAGTCTTCCTTTGGCTCAGGGACTAATGTCACTGTCTGGACAATAGGTGGGTTAATGCCTCCGTAGTTGCAATCTTGCCTGACATTTAAGTCCTAAGGCTGTGTTGCACCTTGCCAAGAAAAGGAACTGGTTAGCTGAAATGCATAGTACTGATTTAATCGTGTAGTGCTTCTATCACTGTGAAAAAAACCACCTGTACATGGAAATAGGAATGCGGACTTCATCCATTACTCTGCCCCTAGACCGGGTTCATGTTCTTGTTCCCATCCCTTTTTGCCATTCCAGCACAACAAGGCAGAGACCATAATGTGTTCCCTCCTAACTAAGGAGCAATTTCTACCACCTCTGGTACTGCAGTGAATTGAAACAAATCTAGTTATTCCCATGCCTTTGAATGCTCAAAAAATGTTATATGGCAAATAGAGCTCGAAAGGTCTGTGGAAAGCTGTATGGGTACTTAGAGCTTCTCTCAGACACAGATCCATGACTGAATGTACTCAAGTCCTCTAGCAGCCACCGAGGTGGCTGAATGCAGAGGCCCATTTTGCAAAGCTCTGTCACATGGTGCCGGTGGTGGAGAATGGGGAAAATTCACATGGGGAAGTGGAACGAAGTTGCTCGTTGCCCCAGGTGAGATGTTTCTTTCTGAGTCAAGACTGACTCAATAGAGATGACACTGTACTCTAGCTTCAAAAATAACATTGTAGTGGCTCTGTGGAGCAATTTGGAATGGAGATAAGCATTAGCTTTGCTTTTTAACAAATATATGCTAGAAATGCATGCAATGTGGGGAAAAGAAGCAAGTGAAAAGGAGTGAAATACAAGAAATCCACGTGAAAAAAAAATCTAATTGTCTTTAGTTAGTGATGTAGGATCACATTTGTCAAGGAGGAACACGGAAATGTAATTGCCTTGCGGCTTTTCCTTGTGGAACTAATGGGACTGTAGTGCAGGAAGGATGAGGAGAAAGCAACGGACATGGAGGTCAGACATAACACATTGCAAGAGAGTGAGTCGAGAAATGGAAGGATTCCCTTGAGGACAAGTATTCAGGTGGATGGGGGTGCACAGGAGCGTATGAAGGTTTTTGCAATGACAAACAACAGAGTGTCTATGAATACCTACCAACTGAGGCTTGGACCTGGAACCAGGCTGGTGGTAAAACCAAGTAAGGTTTCTGAGATTTGGGACAAAGGGTAGTTCAAGGGAAAAATTCAATCCACCCACAGCCAAGGCAAATGTTTGCTAGGAGCGTAGCAAAATGCAGTTCAGAAGCAGGCTATTGCCAAAAATGGAATTAATAGTGATCCCTTGTTGCTGTAATATCTGCTCGATATTGTAGAACAGGAGAGATGGTCTGCAGGGCAGTGATGTAAAGTACTCAAGCTGTAGAGATTTCCTCTGGAATAACCTCTCAGCTGTGGCACCTTCTGTAGGTTCATGCCACTTATTTTCCCCCTGTGAACGGTTTCACACTTGCAACATTGTCGTATCAAACCTTGTGTGGGGTTTTCCTTCCAGAAGTTTAATGAACCCATATTTGGAGGAAGAACTAACTTTCTTCTTTCTCCAGGTGTGTGAACTTTGCAAGTTAGGTAAATGCATAATGTAAGTTAAGTACACTCAGGTTTGAAAAATATTCACAGATAACTCCATAGTTTATTTCTTTCCTTAGTTGTGAATAAACATACGGATAATGTGTCTGTAACTATAAACAAGGCGGGATTTCCTGATCGCTCCTTGTATTTGGAGATACACAGTGTAACAAAACTAAAGGAAACTTTAAATATCAATTATTCGTCCTTTGAAAATGGTGAGCATATACTCACACTCAAGAAGTTCACCTGAGCATTTGAATCAGAAAACCCACGCAGATTTTCTCACTACTTCACTAATTAAATCTCGAGTAAATTTTCAACCATATTTGCACATTCTTTAGGATTTCTTTGTTTTCAAATAGGAAAAAAGAGCTGGGAAGTGTAAAAGACTCTTAGGAGTTGGCCAAAACAATCTTTCCCTGCATTTGAAGAGAGTGAAAGGAACTGTAAACATATCTCCTACAGCTCAGATGTTATGTCTGCGTTCTCAGAAATTAAATCCCATTTTCATTTTGGACAGAGAGAAAACTGCATTGCAGTCTGGCCTGTGTGGGAAGAAGGACAGAGAAGTTTACTCACTAACTAATGAATTTACTGTGATATCATTCTCCATTTGGATTACAAGCTGTTCAGATACAATGACCTATTACAGGTTTTATTTTAGGAAGGATTTTGGGCTTGGCAGACACCAGTGAGTTATGTTTTGATGCATTGTGCCCCAATCTCCATTTCTTTGTGAATGCATTTTTCCAGTTATGTATCACTTGGTTTACAGAGCTTCCAGCATGCTAAGCCTGTTTATATCAGGCAAAAGGTGCTAGTTGTGCACATTGGCAGCATGCATTTGGACACTTCTGGCTAAATTATGAGTTTGGCTCCCACTGATATCTGTTTGCAATGTGGTTTTGCAGGGGTTTTGGTGGGGTTGTGGTTGTTGTTGTCCTTTTTCCATTTACTGTCTCAGAGGCGAACTATGGGGAATGCATGGCCTGAATTCAGTTTCTGATATTGGATGTTTCTGCGTTATATTTTTCAGCCCTTCTCACAATAATCATGCTATTCAGGTTCTTCCGCTATTTAGTGCAACTCAGGTGACATGATACAAGTTCACATTTCATAGTGACAACCCCCTCAGAGTGGACACAAGGAAGTATTAATGAATACAATGTGAAGTGCAGCCTTCAAAGTAGGATGAACAGTAGAAGGGAACAAAGCAGAAAGGTAGCACAGACTGGTCAGACTAAATTTAAAAAAGTGATTGGAAAAGCGTGCTTTTTCTCTTTTGCACAACAGTGCAAGACTAAGGCACTTTGGCACTTTGGTGTCCTGAAAAGTCCCTGTGCCAGTGAATGACTGGTATTCCCCAAGCAGCCTGAGAAAATCATCCCTGAGTTTTTAGCTTTCACTGCACTCTCTGTCCCAGTTCCCAAGACAACTGGCATCTCCCGTCCAAGGGGCTCATCCTTCTCCCCACAAGAGGAGACCAGATGGGGTAAGAGGGCAGACTGAGCCTTGTGTTCTTGTTAGGGTGTGTAGCATTGTGTGAACAACGACTTAGGAAAACTACAGTTTGGGCCAGGGACGAAGCTACGTGTTCTGCCAGGTATGTTTTCTTCTCCTGCTTCTCCACTTTATGCTGTCTTCTCTTGCTCCATTCCCACTTTTAGCCAGTTTAACACCAAATAGAGAAGTCAAAGGTGCAGCTGGAAGGCACAGGGGATTTGTTTTTCTCGGTCTTGGCATGGCTGGCAAAAGGCTTGGGGAGAGGTGCTGCTTCTGCAGTGGCTTGATGGGCTTTTTGTTTTGGAAGGAAATGCTGTGTGATTATGGCAACAGCTATGAGAAGCTCACCTTTGGCTCAGGGACCAGACTGTCCGTCCACCCCAGTGAGTGTGCAGCTTGCCATTGATCTTCCATCTGTCTGTCTTGCAAAAAGACTGCTTTTATATTCATCTTTTTGGTTTATCTTTGTACACCTGAAATGCCTTCTCTCCCTTCACAGTCTCTGGGAATGCCACTCATGCAGTTTTGAATGAGGTCGTGGTTGCACGGAGCAAACCTCAACTTGAGGTCTGCATGATTTTGGGGAATGTGTCCTCTGTGCCTTGCTGGGAAGGTCCTTGTCCACCACTCTGACAGCTTCCTTGCTATGGGAGATGAGAGGAGAGCATTTGTGTAATGGCTTTTGTTACAGTGAGTGTCGGTGGGAACAGTTACACCTTTGGAGCTGGGACAAAGCTAAGTGTGAAGCCTTGTGAGTACTGTCTAAGCTACTCCTAGCCCTGCAGGGCAACGCAGAAATGTGCAAGGCAGGAGTGTCAGGGGGCACAATTTGGAAAGCCTTCCTGTGACCGCACACAAGCCTGTGCCCTTTCTCTGAGAATGGAAAAGCTGTGAGCTGCTGTGGGTGGAGGTGGGACAGGGCAGAAAGTTTGTCTTTGGGAACGGGAGAAAGCTCTTTACAAAGGCATGTAAGTGCCGTGAGATGCAGAGAAATGCCTTGGTCTCATCAGAAGGGTCTGAGCAGCACTGGCTGCTCTGAATGGGACTCAAAGGGACTGCAACCCATACGAGGTTCTGGCACCAAGCTGTTTTTTGAAAGTGGAGCTAAACTGAAAATTGATCTAGTAAGCAGAGACAAATGTTTAATTTGACTCTATAGAAGTCTAGAATGGCCAGGAAATGCTTGTCTTTGTCAATGAATTAAGTAGCTGCAGTTTCATTTTATTTTAAATTTTGCACCTACATTGCTGCGTAACCCATCCGATCTGGAAAAATCAAAATGTCTTTTTGGAAAACCAAACCAAAACAAGTCCAAAGAAAGTTGCCAAATTATTGCTGAATTTTGTGAGTGATCAGCATAAATCTACAGATGCGGAACAGATTAATTGCTCAAAGATGGGGAAGGGTAGGAGGTAGGAAGGGGGAGGTAAGTCCATTTATCAGTCTTCATGAAACCAAGAGCTGACTTGATAAAATGCTCTAACTGTATTGAAAAAATGGGTTTTATTTTTTTTTTTTTTTACATGGTATGCAGCAGCAAATTGAAAAATCAGGGACCAGGAGTTTAGTTTTGGGGATTAAAATAAAAAATAACATTAGCTAAACACATTTAAAAAGGGATGACCTCTCAAAAGTAGTGTATATGTGTACTGGAAAACTTCCTATGAAGTTTATGCTTTATACGTATGCAAATAATTGGACAAACCTAAAGAAAACTGAACATTGTTCTCTTGTTTTAAAAGCTAGGTACATTATCCATTTTCCTTCTCTTGTCTTCCTTCAAAAATGCTAGACTGCAGACCGTCTTAGGGAGTAGAATCTGGATTGGCATGTAAATTCCCATAGTCCCATCTTTCCATGAGGGAAGTACTATATGTTTTGTTAAATTTTCAGTGATTGGATCAGAAAACTTGTATATGTGGATGTGTAAATGGTAGCTTCAAAGACAGTTTTTGCTGGCTGGTTTCTCACTGTGTGAACACTGCATATAAAGTCTTATTCGGAAAAGGGACAAAGCTTCTTGTGAAACCAAGTAAGAAACATGCTTATACATCATTCCTCCTGTATTGTGGATAGATTTGAGCAACACAGAGCCATATAGCATTGTAGTTTGGTAATATAAGGTATTGGCTAGTTGAAATGCATAGGACTGACTTCAATTACTGTAATAGTTCTTGGATTGTTTGCCTACTTGGTGTATCCTGGCAACTGGAAAAAACCCATCTGTAGACGGAAGTTTTGATGAACTGAAAGTTGGATTTCATACGTTACTCTGACCCAAGACCATGTTCATGTTGTTGTGCCCCTCTCTTTCTGCCAGTGCAGCAAGACAAGGCTTTGGGGCAGGGATCACATCTGCAAACGTCTTTGCAGGACCTGCTGTGCCAGGTCCATCGGTAAAGTCAATAGACTCATTTTTCTTTTAATGAAGATCTTAAGCCACTTCAGCACTAAGGGTCCATTTGCACAGTTGCATTAAATGCAGACAGTGAAAGCCTTCAGAAGAGTCTCTGAGATGGAGAACTTGTGTGAAATCACCACACAAGTGAACGATTACTGATGAAAGATGATTTTGTGCTTAAAAAAGTTTATAGCTGGAGGACTTCTGCTATTCACTGAATACAATGCTCCAGGCTGCTGATTGTCTGTCAGTGACTAGGAATAGAGGTGTGCATTGTGGACCTCTCTGTGTTTTTTGTAAGTGGATGTGTCACTGTGTGACTTCAACATACACCCAGAAAGTTGCCTTCGGGAGTGGGACACAATTGGTGGTGAAACTTGGTGAGTAAAAACCCAGCCTGAAGGTGCAAGGATAGGGAAGTCACATCCCCTACTCTGATAAATCCTGCTGGCCTGTGCTGGCAACTGGTTTGTAGAGGAATAGAGATTGTGTATGTATGTGTGTGTGTGTGTATAAGGGAGAGATACAGCAGACAGAACCGAGAAAGGCATTTTGAGGTTGTACACTGTGTGCCGGAGGGTCCAGGAGAAGACTTTTGCTTTCCAGGCTGATCTAAGTCTGGAGCGGCAGCTGTAATGAGAAATCTGAGGTCCTAAAGTCAAGTGGAAGAAGACTGTTTAGATCTGTGAGGCTCTTTTTGCTCTACATTTTCTGGTAGCAATAGAGACCTTGATTCAACAAGGCCATGAATTCACTCCTTCCTCTTACTCCTGCCAGCTCCTGCTCTCTGCCTTTCACGTTAACAGACTGGGATCCTGAATCCTCATGCTTAGGGACAGACATTTCGTGACATGGTCATCCGTACTTGTGAGAATTGACGTGTGTTGGTGGTGGTTTGGTCTAGCACAGCCCTGGGTGGTTGTCCTTTCCTCTGCTGAAGGCTGTATTACTACTGCCCTTCATAGCACCACAATTGTAGTTGTCATCCCTCCTCTAGATGAGATTCCCAAGAGATTGATATCAAGGCTACAGTTGTTCCTGGCTTCAAATGCCTGGTGTGGATGGGAAGGAGTTGATCTCCTGGAGATCAGTTGTAGAGTAACTGGCATGAGAGCTGTGGTTTTCGCTGAGCTGTGGAGGACTGCGTGAACAGAGGGAACTACAAAGTGGTGCTGGGGACAGAAACACGCCTGGTAGTGAAGCCCAGTGAGTACAACTGCTGCCCAGATTTGGGGTATTTCTTGTGCTTTCTTATCCCATCCTCCCTTTACAACTCTCTGAGCATTTATCTTTATCTGATCAGTTCAGGCTTGTCCCCGGGATGTGAACGGGCTCTCCAGCACTGGGCCCTTCTTTCTCAACCTGATTTCCTTTTCTGCTGCAAGTGGATCTAATCTTTCTGTGATAGAAACGTGCACCATTTGCTGGTCACTGACTGGTCATCTCACAGCAGCACTAGAAATCCACAGACACCCAAACCTGATGAATTTCCACCACGGGTTCCCTGCACATAAACAGCATTTTCGGATGCATGTTCCCGTTTATTTTAGGAAAGCATTACCATAGGTGTGAGCTGTCACTGCTGGGTCTTAAAAATTAAGAAATATTAAGGGCAACACTTGTATGAGAAACGCAAGTGAGCTGGGAAATAGATTTTCCCTTGTTCCAGGCAATGACACTGGACCCAAACCTGTTGTGTCAGGGGGATTTGCTGTGGTCTGAATGCATGTGGTGTATGTTTGAAATTATGCATGAGGCTGACAGAGACATTTTTGTAAGGAAATGTGTCAGAGTGTGAGTGCTGGAACCAAAGTCACTTTTGGAAATGGAACAGTGCTTTCAGTGATACCAGGTAAGCACCAACTTGCTCTGGAGCCTGGAATCGCCTGATTTCTGTCTTGCTCTTGGTTGCTTTGGGGGAAACAATTTTGACAAGCTCAAGACAGGGAGACATGTGATGCTTCTGGTATCCCCTGGACTTGGTTTTCCCTCATGTCCTGTGCCATCTGTTGCACTGTCAGAGCTTCTTTACATGCCTGTTCGCATTCCTCCCTTCACCCTGAGCACAGATGTATGTGTGTACCACTGAGAACTGATGGTCCAGAGAACTTAGGAGATCTGTTCCCATCCATACGTATGTTATTCCAATGGTCCTGTGTCTGTCCTATGTCACTGTGTCCCACAGGAGGAGGAGGAGGGGTGAGAGCCTTGGCATGGGTGGGAAAAAGCCTGGGGAGAGGTGCTGCTTCTGGAATGGCTTGCTGGGTGTTTTATTATGGAAGGAAATGTAGTGGGATTATGGCACCAGGTATGACAATCTGACCTTTGGCTCAGGGACCAGACTGTCCATTCAGTCCAGTGAGTGTGCAGCTTTCCTGCGTGTCCTTTGCCAAAAGTCCATGAATGTCCACTGGATTGTCTTGTAGACATCCTTGTTGTATCTACGTCACCTTCCATAGTGGAAGAAGAACACATGCACTATTTCATCTAAGGCAGACGATGAATAGGAGTCTCACTATGAGTGACAGTCAGCACTGTCTTGTCATGGTGTGTGTGACCAGCTTTAACAAGTGGTGGGGAAGGTTATTGAAAAGAGAGGAAATGCTGTGTGACCACAGGAGCTAGTGTGTATAAACCTGTCTTTGGGTCTGGAACAAGACTCACTGTTAAGCCATGTAAGTCCAACACTGTTCATGTGCTTTCTGTTTTCTTTGAGGTCTTTCTTTGGGTGGTTGAGAGCAGCAATGTGGCTGGGTGTTTCATGGTTTATATTTGGTCATATGTAGTCATGGACTTTCCTTTAAGGGAATGTGCCCACTTCATCCAAAATGACCCCTACTGCTTTCACTGCCAGCACAGCCTAATTGGTGGAGGTGTCACCAGCTGGGACCTGACCCTCTGGGTTTCTGTTAAGTGTTCTGCTCTTGAGTCAACAGTCTCAAGATCTCCTTTGACTCAGGGACTGAACTCACTGTCTCCTCAATTAAGTGGGTTAATGCCTGCATATTGCAATCTCACCCAGCAATTGTGTCCTATGGTTGTGCTTCAGCAGCATCATAGGACAAGCACACAAGAGCAGAAGTGTAAACTGAGCTCTCAGGGAAAGCTTAAGTTATTGATAAAATAGAATGTGCTTTTTCTCTTTTGCACAACAGTGTAAGACTAACGCACTTTGGCACTGTGTCCTGAAAAGTCCCCGTGCCAGTGAATGACTGGTATTCCCCAAGCAGCCTGAAAAAATCATCCCTGAGTTTTTATTTTTCACTGCTCTCTGTGTCACAGTTCCCAAGGCAAATGGCATCTCCTGTCCAAGGGGCTCATCGCTCTCCTCAGAAGAGGAGACCGCATGGGGTGAGAAAGCAGACTGAGCCTCGGGTTCTTGTTAGGGTGTGTAGAATTGTGTGAACACCAACACAAGAAAACCACAGTTTGGGCCAGGGACCAAGCTTCATGTTCTGCCAGGTATGTTTTCTCCTCCTGCTTCTCCACTTTATGGTGTCTCCTCTTGCTGCATTCCCACTTTTAGCCAGTTTGAGTTAGAAAAGAGAACTCAGAGGTGCAGCTGGAAGACACAGATTTATTTTTTGCTGGCCTTGGCATGGCTGGACAAAGGCTTGGGGAGAGGTGCTGCTTCTGCTGTGGCTTGATGGGCTTTTTGTTATGGAAGGAAATGCTGTGTGGCTACGGTAGCAACCTCAACAAAGTGACCTTTGGCTCAGGGACCAGACTGTCCATCCAACCCAGTGAGTGTGCAGCTTTCCTGGTTTTCCTCTCTCATAAACCTTAGACAGTCTACCAGAGTGCCCTGTAGATTTGTTTGTTGTTTCCATGTTACGTTACAGATGGGAAAGAGAACATAAGTGCTTTTTAAAGATAAACTTCTGCCTGGATCTGCCTTCCAGGTGGTAAACTTCCACAATGCAGCAGCTTCCAATCCAGAGTGATCATCGTGCTTGACAAGGATCTACGTATGGGGCTGCCAGTACAGCCCAACTGGTGGAGGTATCACCAGCTGGGATCCACCCCTCTGTGTTTCTGTAAAGTGCTCTGCTATTTAGACAACAGCCTCAAGTTCACTTTTGGTTCAGGGACTAAACTCACCACCTGGCCAGGTGAATTAATGCCTGCCTGTTGCAATCTTGACTGACAATTCTGTTGTAAGGCTGTGCTCTGACTTGGCAAGAAAAGGAGTTGGTTAGTAATATACATGGTACTGATATAATGGTGCAGTACTTCTTGCACTGTGAAATAAAAACACCTGTACATGGAAATCTGGACCAATAGGAATGGGGACTTCGTCCCTTACTCTGCCCCTAGACCGAGTTAATGTTCTTGTTCCCATCCCGTTTTGCCATTCCAGCACAATAAGGCTTTGGGGCAGGGATCACAATGGGTTCCCTCCTAACTAAGGGGTAATTTCTATCATCGATGGTACCTGAGGGGACTATAATAACATCTAGATATTCCCATGCCTTTGAATGCTCAAAAAACACTATATACCAAAGAGAATGAGAGAGGTCTGTGGAAATCTGTATGGGTACTTAGAGCTTCTCTCAGACACAGATCCGTGACTGAATGTATCCAAGTCCTCCAGCAGCCACTGAGGTTCACATTTCATAGTAACAATCCCCTCAGATTGGAACCCAAGAAAGTATTAATGAATACAATGTGAAGTGCAGTCATTAAATTAGGATGGACTAAGGCTCTTTGGCACTGTGTCCTGAAAACTTTCAGTGCCAGTGAATGACTGCTGTTCCCCAAGCAGCGAAGAGAAAATCATCCCTGAGTTTTTACCTTTCACTGCTCTCTGTGTCGCAGTTCCCCAGGCAAATGGCATCTCCTGTCCAAGGGGCTCATCCCTCTCCTCAGAAGAGGAGACCATATGAGATTAGAGAGCAGACTGAGCCTTGGGTTCTTGTTAGGGTGTGTAGCATTGTGTGAACAGCTATGCAGGAAAACTACAGTTTGGGCCTGGGACCAAGCTACATGTTCTGCCAGGTATGTTTTCTTCTCCTGCTTCTCCACTTTATGCTGTCTCCTCTGGCTGCATTCCCACTTTTAGCCAGTTTGAGTCAAAAAAGAGAAGTCAAAGGTGCAGCTGGAAGGCACAGGGGATTTGTTTTTTCCTGGTCTTGGCATGGCTGGGCAAAGGCTTGGGGAGAGGTGCTGCTTCTGCAGTGGCTTGATGGGCTTTTTGTTTTGGAAGGAAATGCTGTGTGATTATGGCAACAGCTATGAGAAGCTCACCTTTGACTCAGGGACCAGACTGTCCGTCCATCCCAGTGAGTGTGCAGCTTGCCATTGGTCTTCCATCTGTCTGTCTTGCAAAAGGACTGCTTTTATATTCATCCTTTTGGTTTATCTATGTTCTCCTGAAATACCTTCTCTCCCTTCACATGCTCTGGAAATGCCTTTAATGCAGTCTTTAATGAGGTTGTGGTTGCACGGAGCAAACCTCAACTTGAGGTCTGCATGATTTTGGGGAATGTGTCCTCTGTGCCTTGCTGGGAAGGTCCTTGTCCACCACTCTGACAGCTTCCTTGCTATGGGAGATGAGAGGAGAGCATTTGTGTAATGGCTTTTGTTACAGTGAGTGTCAGTGGGAACAGTTACACCTTTGGAGCTGGGACAAAGCTAAGTGTGAAGCCTTGTGAGTACTGTCCAAGCTACTTCTTAGCCCTGCAGGGCAATGCAGAAATGTGCAAGGCAAGAACATCTCGGGGTACATTTTGGAAAGCCTTCCTGTGACCACCACAACCCTGTGTCCTTTCTCTGAGAATGGAAAAGCTGTGAGCTGCTGTGGGTGGAGGGGGCACAGGGCAGAAGGTTTGTCTTTGGGAACGGGAGAAAGCTCTTTACAAAGGCATGTAAGTGCCATGAGATGGGGATGGATAGAAATGCATCGGTCTCATCAGAAGTGTCTTAGCTTAGCACTGGCTGCTCTGAATGGGGCTCAAAGGCAGAGCTGCAACTCTCACTGGAGCTTGAGCAGCTGTGTGTTAGCTCAGTGTGTGTGGAAGGATGCTGTTGCAGCTCAGGAATTAGTGTTTTCCATTGTCTTTCACCCATTTTTCCATACACAATTGGAAAAGACAAGTGTCAGACTCTTTTGCAGGTGACTGTCGTTCCTTTCTGCCAGCTGTGGGGTTGTTGTAGGGCTGTCCATGGTTGTGGTAGTTTGCTGGGACAGGTTTTGTAAGCTTAAGTTCAGGCATGGAAGTAAACTTTCTGTCAAACTCAGTAAGTATCTCTGTGTTAACTGGCTGTTAGTGTGCCCCAAAGGAGCACCTTGGTTTCCGTCCTTGGTCTCTATGGCACATCTTGTCCCGTTTTCTGGAGTACAAGTTGTGTGTGTTTTTTTTTTTTTTAGTGGATGTGTCCGTCTGTGACTTCAGCATCCACCTGAAAATTTGCCTTTGGAAATGGGACACAACTGATAGTAGAACCCTGTAGGTAGAAAGCCAGCCTGAAGGAGTATGGTTAGGGAAGTCACATCGCTTACACCTGTTAGAAACTGGTCTGCAGAGGGATGGAGTGTGTGTTTGCACATGCACACGTATCTGGAGATACGGCAGCCAAAACAAAGACTTTTTGAAGGTGTATAGCGTGTGGAGGAGATTCCAGGGGAAGATCTCTGCTTTTAGGGCTGATAATTTAGGGCCAAGTGAGGTGCTGTTGTCATGATTCTGCATGTTTTCTCTATGTGGAACAAGGATGCACTCAGGGCTCGTCTCAACCAAAGCTGAAATGGATGACCAGCTGAAGCTCTTGTAAAAGAAGAGCCCAGCCACAAGGCACAGCTTTAGAAGAAATAAGGCAGAGCAGGAAAGACGTTGCCAGGGGATGACCCTGGCAACTACAGGCCTGTCAGGCTTAGTACTGTTCCTGGCAAAATCAAGGTGAAGATGGTTCTGGGAGTTACTGAAGAACATCTGAATGTCAACACAGTCATTGGTCCCAGATATTCAAGAAGGGAACATCTTGCCTGACCAACCTAATTTCATTCCACAACAAGGTTACCCACCTAGTAGGCCAAGGGAAGCCTGTCAATGTGATCTTTTTGGATTTCAGTAAAGCTTTTGATAGTGTCTCTCACAGTCTCATCCTGGACAAGATAGCCAGCACTCAGCTGGGTAAACACACAGTGCAGTGGGTGAGCAATTGGCTGACAGGCTGGGCTCAAAGGGTCCTAATAAATGGGGTTATTTTGGGCTGGCAACTAGTCAGTAGTGGCTTCTACAGGGGTCCATCTTAGGGGCAGCACTCTTCAATGTCTTTATAAATGACTTAGAACTTGAGGGACTGCATAGCAAGTTTGCTGATGACACAAAACTGGGGGGAGCTGTTGGCACTCTTGAGGGCAGAGAGGCCCTGGAGAGAGATCTGAACAAACTGGAGAACTGGACAAGCACCAACCACATGAAGTTCAACAAGGGCGAGTGCCAGATTTTGCACCAGGGACATGGCAACCCTGGCTGTACATACAGACTGGGGGACGAGATGCTGGAGAGCAGCTCTGCAGAGAGGGATCTGGGGGTTCTGGTCGACAGCAGGTTAAACATGAGCCACCAGTGTCCCTGGCAGCCAGGAGGGACCCGTGTTCCGGTGCATCCCGCTCAGCATCACCATCCAGGCAGGGAGGGGATTGTACCGCTCTGCTCTGCACTGATGTGGCCTTACCTGGAGCATTCACTATGTGCAGGTCTGGGCACCAGAGGAGAAAAAAGTTATTAAGCTACTAGAGGTTCTCCAGAAGAGGCTACAAAGTTGGTGAACGGTTTGGAGAGGAAGCTGGCTAAAGGCACTTGGTTTGTTCAGTCTGGAGAAGAGGAGGCCTCATTTCTGTCTACAGCTTCCTCACAAAGGGGCAGGAAGAGTAGGCACTGAATTCTTCTCTTTAGTGACAAATGACAGGACCCAAGGGAATGTCAGGAAGATGTGCTAGGGGAGGGTCAGGTGGGATGTTAGGAAAAGGTTCTTCACCCAGAGGGTGCTGGACACTGAACAGGCTCCCCAGGGAAGTGTCACAACCCCAACTTGACAGTGTTCAAGAAGAGACTGGACAACATCCACAGACACGTGGTGTGAACTGTGGGGTTGTCAAATGCAGGGCTTGATGATCTCTTACCACTCAGGGCATTCTATGATGACTATGGTGTGACCTACTGGGTTTTTATTGTGAAGGCAAACACTGTGTGACTACTGATGGCAACCGAGTCACCTTTGGAGGTGGAACTCAACTAAGGATAAATCCCAGTAAGTTTCAAAGCCTTTTCCTGCTTCACTTGGTGGAACAGTTTTGTGGCTATCAGCTGGTGTAACTGAAACAGAGGGAGAGGGCCTCAATCTGTAGGGATTTTTGCTCTGTTTTTTGTGGTGGCAGTAGAGACCTTGATTCAACAAGGCTGTGAACTCATTCCTTTCCTTTCCTTCTGCCAGCTCCTGCTCTCTGGCTTTTACATAAGCAGACTGGGATCCTGAATCCCCTTGCTCAGGGATAGACATTTTGTGCCATGGCCATCTGCACTTGTGAGAACTGGTGTGAGTTGCTGGTGGTTCTGTCTAGCTCAGCCGTGGGTGGTTGTCCTTTACTCTGCTGAAGACAGGCTGAATTAATACTGCTCTTGATTGCACCACAACTGTAGATGTCATCCTTCCTGCAGATGAGATTCCAAAAGATTTTTCATCAAGGCTACAATTGTTCCTGGCTTCAAATGTGTGGTGTGGATGGGAAGGAGTTGATCTCCTGGAGATCAGTTGTAGAGTAACTGGCATGAGAGCTGTGGTTTTTGCTGAGCTGTGGAGGACTGTGTGAACACAGGGAACTACAAACTGGTGCTGGGGACAGGGACACGCCTGGTAGTGAAGCCCAGTGAGTACAACTGCTGCCCAACTGGGGGTATTTCTTTTGATATTTTACCCCACTCCTCCCTTTTGAACTCTGAGCATGTCGTCTCTTTCCAACCTACCCTTCTTTTCCTTGCAAGAGGATCAGGTCTTGCTTTGGCGGAAGTGTGCAGCACTGCATGGTGGTGTAGTACAGCGTGCAACATTTCTGGAAGTCTGATGGAAGTTTTCTGCTCGTGGGGTACTAAGTCAAGGGTTCAGCTCTGCAGGACTAGGAGTTGCCTTTCTCTGTAAGGATGGGGATGAGGTGTGTTCTTGTTGAGGTGAAAGCCACTGTGTGAACTACGGCAAGATCATACTTGGCAAAGGAACACGACTTCAGGTGTTGCCTAGTAAGTGCCACCACTTCCTTGTAGTTTCCTTCCACACGTGGTAAAGCTACTCACTGTCCAATGGGCAGTGGGATTTCCAGCATCTCTCTTTCTGGACTTGTGGCTCTTCATGTGGGGGCTATGTGGTGCAAGTTTCCCTTCAGAACAGGCTTTGGATCAAGAGAGAAGGAACAGTCCGTCCAAACAGAGTTTGTATCATTAGGTTCACTGGTGCTCTTGATCCTTCACACAGATCATGGAGGAATCTTCACAGGATGTCGCAGACTATGAGTGACAGTCAACATTGTCTAGTCGAGATGTGAGTGACCAGATTCGCCAAGTGAGGGGGAAGTTTATGGTTGGGAGACGAGATGCTGGCTGACCTTGGGAGCTGGTCTGTCTTTAGCTAAGTATGTCTTTAGCTATGGAACAAGACTCACCATTAGGCCACATCCTGTCCAAGGGGCTCACCCCTCTCCTCAAAAGGAGACCAGATGGGGTGAGAGAGCAAACTGAGCCTTGGGTTCTTGTTAGGGTGTGTAGCATTGTGTGAACAACTACGCAAGGAAACCACAATTTGGGCCAGGGACGAAGCTACATGTTCTGCCAAGTACGTTTTCTTCTCCTGCTTCTCCACTTTATGCTGTCTCCTCTTGCTGCATTCCCACTTTTAGCCAGTTTGAGACCAAAAAGAGAAGTCAGAGGTAAGGCTGGAAGGCGAAAGAATTTGTTTTTTCTGTGACTTGGCATGGCTGGGTAAAGGCTTGAGGAGAGGTGCTGCTTCTGCAGTGGCCTGATGGGCTTTTTGTTATGGAAGGAAATGCTGTGTGGTTATGGCAGCGGCTCCAGCAAGTTCACTTTTGGCTCAGGGACTAGACTGTCCGTCCAGCTCAGTGAGTGTGCAGCTTTCCTCTGTCTCTCTCCTGTCAAAAATCCTTGACTGTCTACCAGAGCACCCTGTAGATGTACATGCATTTTAAAACGATGGACCCGGCTTCAAATCACTGTATCTTTGAAATTGGGTCTGTTTTTTGGAAACACTTTATACTTATTATATCTGTATTATGTCACAGCTAGAAAGGAGAAAATAGCTTATATTTCAAGATACTCTCATGCTTAGAGGAACCTTCCAGGTGGTGATCTCTGCAATTTAGAGAAACATGCTATGGGTGCTCTAGGATGCTGATGGTCCATCAACCAGGTGGAATAGAGGTGTGGTTTAGGACTGCTGGAGACATTAACCAAATCATACTCTGTACCTGTGTATGGCTATGGAAGGCCCTCAGGGATATAGAAAGGCGGTTTAGTTCTGTTCCTTATCTTGAGACTTTCAAGCGATTTGGTCAAGGCCCAGATCATGCTTGGTGCAAATATTTCCAAATATTTATGTCAAATACCTCTAGGTATATAGGTTGTTTTCCTGAGCATAAACAGAGAGAGGAAAGCTGTGGATCATTATGATAGTTGCTCTCAGCCTGGATAAGGTCTGGACAGTGAAGGAAGGAAAATAAAGGGGCTCTTCAGACATCCAGAAATGGAAGGACCCTCAGAAAAGCCAAGCAAGTGAAATCACCTTCCACTGATCCACTCTGCAGAATTGCATCAAGTTTTCAATCTAGAGTGAGTATCCCTGCTTACCCAGGGTGTAGGTGAAGCAGCAGCTGAAAGTACAGTTTCCCTTTAGCTCAGGGACTAAAGTCAATGTCTGGCCAAGTAATTGCATTAATGCCTGTGTGTTGCAATCTTGACTGACAATTCGGTACTAAGGCTGTGCTGTGACTTGACAAGAAAAGGAACTGGTTAGCTGAAATGCATAGTACTGATTTAATCGTGTAGTACTTCTGTCACTGTGAAAAAAACAAACAACAAACCTGTACATGGAAATCTGGACCAATAGGAATGGGGACATCATGCATTACCCTGCCCTTAAACTGGCTTCATGTTCTTGTTCCCAACCCTTTTTGCCATTCCAGCACAACAAGGTTTTGCGGCAGGGATCATAATGTGTTCCCTCCTAACTAAGGAGTAATTTCTACCATCTCAGGTACCTGTGGTGACTTGAAATGAATCTAGATATTCCCATGCCTTTGAATGCAAAAAAAATAGTATGTGGCAAAGAGAGCTATAGGAGGTCTATGGAAATCTGTATGGGTACTTAGAGCTTCTCTCCGACACAGATGTTCATTCATGACTGAATGTATCCAAGCCCTCCAGCAGCCACTGAGGTGGCTGAATGCAGAGGCTCATTTTGCAAAGCTCTGTCACACGGTGCCAGTGCTGGACAATGGGGAAAACTCACATGGGGAAGTGGAACGAAGCTGCTCGTTGCCCCAGGTGAGATGCTTCTTTTCTAGGTCAAGACTGGCTCAACAGAGATGACACTGTCCTCTAGCTTCAAAAATAACAGTGTAGTGGCTCTGTGGAGCAATTCGGCATAGTTTTAGTATTCCCTGGAGAGAAGTGTTAGATGTCCTATTTAACAAATGTGCACTAGAAATGCATCCAACCTGGGAAAGGAAGCAAGTGAAAAGTGAACAAGAACAGAGATATGAAAAAATCTAATGGTCTTTAATGAGTGGTGTTGAATTGAGGCTGCGGACAGGGACATGCCTGGTAGTGAAACTCAGTGTGTACAACTGCTTCCCAGGTCGCGCTATTTCTTGTGTTTTCTTATCCCATCCTCCCTTTCCAACTCTCTGGGCATTTATCTTTATCTGATCAGATCAGTCTTCCTCCCTGCCCAGTGGGCTGCAGGTTTTCTGGCATCTCTCTGCTTGTTATTGTGGCTCTTCAGCCGTGGGGTTACATACCCCCTGCTTTCCTCCAGGACAGGATTTGGCTCAGGGAATCGGCAGTCTTCACAAATGAGTTTTATATCTGTAGGTCCGATAGTGATTGTGGCATGTTTGTCCAAAATGATCCTTGTTGCTCTCGGTTTGCCTGGGATGGACAAAGTGGCCACACGTCTGCTCTCAGATGTCCCAGCTACACAATGGGGAGACTGTCCTACTGCAATGTATCCCAGCAGGGTTTGTGTTGCGGTGGGAAACACTGCCACACTTTTGCTGCCTTCTAAGCCTTGACAGGGCTGGACAAAGGCTTGGAGAGAAGTGCTGCTTCTGAGCTGGCTTGCTGGGCTTTTGGTTATGGAAGGAAATGCTGTGTGATTATGAGTTCAGCAAGATGACTTTTGGCTCAGGGATCAGACTGTCCGTCCAGCCCAGTGAGTGTGCATTTTTCCTGTGTGTCCTTTGTCCAAAGTGCTTTAGTGTCCACTGTAGTGCGCTTTTAGACATACTTGTGTCTGGGTCACACTACGTGGGTTCTATGTGGCTCTGGTTAATGGAAAATTGACTAGGTATTGCACTTACAGTGTGCTTGCTCATGTGTTTGTAGATGTATAAATATCACCACTGAACCTGATCTGCCGTGGAAGAACTAGTTCTGAAGAGGAGGGAATGGACATTTCTGTTGTGTGCTGAATCATGTGCAGGTTTCCAGGCATGATACAAGTTCATGTTCGGTAGTTGCACCCCCCCTCAGAGTGGAACACAGCAAGTATTAATTAATACAACATGAAGTGCAGCCTGCAAAGGATAGAATTGTAGCATCATAGAATTAATTAGGTTGGAAAAGACCTTTAACATCATCATTAACTAGCATTGTCAGGTCCACCTCTAGACCCTGTCACTAAGAACCTCATCTATGCATCATAAACAGAACAGAAAGGTGACATAGACTGGTGAGACTCAGCAGCAGTAGTCAGAAAGCTGTCTGGAAAGTTGTTTTAATACATGCACACACTGTCTGACAGATGCTGCTATTGTGTGGAGAGAGAGGAAAGAATACACAGATGACTGACAAGCTGATGGACAATCACTAGCCTAGTGACTGTTAGGAATGATCAAGCAGGCAGAGTAATGCTGCTGAAGGAAGTGTTTATTTCACTGTATGTGCTAAGGAGGTGGCCAGTAGCACTGGTTAGATTATTCAAATAAGAATCTTACATTGCCATGTTGTCAAGTCTTAATCAAGCATGTGCAATACCAGTGCACCATTTTGTTTAGTGTCACAATGTAATACTGTGAGTTATGGCAAACTTATATTTGGAGCTGGAACCAAACTCACATTTTTTCCGGGTAGGTCTGAATTTTCAGATCTGATTCCTCTTAGAGGTACTTTTTCCACTGCAAATTGTTTTGCCTATTCTTTTCACTCTACATATATTAGGAGTGGGACTATAAATTTTCAACTGGTATGAGAGCAAGTGATTTCCATGGCTGCACATGTATTTTCCCCTTACTGTTTCCACTTGTTATGAACTGTGCAAAGCAGTAGTTTTGCATATGCAAGAGGATTTTTCTTGGAAAGCCAACAGGACAGGGGCTCCTAAAACAAAAATCCTCATGTCAAAGAGAAACAAAGGGAACTGCTGAAAGCCAGAAAAATGCAGAGCTGTAGCAGGTAAAAGGGACTTTCCTAGTATGTGGATGCTAATACTTTCAGACAACAAGACTCCTTACTGTATGTGAAGGCAAAATGTAAGCTATTGGGTTTTTGCTTTGGAGATCCTCCATAAAGCTGTAATGATAGGGGGTGGGTGTCTGTAGTATTGTGAAGCAATATATAAATACTGGAAACTCAGGAGGCAAGATTATCCTTGAAGATGATACCAAGTTTGTAATCACAGCCAGCTAGTACTAGTCTCTAAAGCTGGAGTGGAATAGATACAGAGCCAAAGGGTAAAGAAGTCAAGAAGCAAGTTCATTACAGACTGAGTCTTGTGGGAAGATGGAAGGGTCACTCTGATCACAAAATAATTTTCCCCAAATAAAAAGGCATGCAAAAATAGCACTTTGGCAGTTGCTGCCACAAGACAGTTGACCAAGATATTGGAAAAAAAAAATCCCTTTAGTGATCCCCACCTTTTCTCTTGTTGGAAACTCTTTAGAAAAGGGAAATAAAGGAAGGTAGATTCCGATTTTTCCAAATTTCTTAAGAATACTTTTAGAAGCATTTAATATCTAAATGCTTTGGGTTTACTCTTGAGAAGTAACATTTTAATTTCTTAAAATGGTAGTGACTGTTACGACAATTTCAAAATAATTTTATTCTGAAAGCTAAAAAACACAGCAAGACAAAGAAACTATTCATTCTGAAAACTCGGGGAAACTCTCCATATTTCAAATGGCCCTCTTGACCTTGTTCAAAAACATCAGAGGAAAAACAAGAATCTCACATTCATATGAAGGTATCAGTAAGCTAGCAGAGTTATAAATGAGTTCATTTACATGTCCTATCTGTATGCAACTGCTCCAGATCTCACTCTGGTCATACTGTAGGACCTAACAGCTTCCCAAACGTATACTGAAACCTCAGTGTTTAATGGCAGAATAAGCAATGGTCTCCCTGCCACAAAGAAATTGCTACCAAAAAGTGTGCTTTCTACCTAAAACCTAAATGGCAAATTTGCCCTGGAATCACTCTTGACTAATTCATATGGCAAATCCAAGAGAATGGGATGATCAGGTTTGTACTATGCCATCAGTCACTAGGTGAGCTGTGAAGTAACAGCAAATAAAACAGTTTTTGAGAAAGGAATCTGTCTGGCAGACTAAAACTACTGGATATTGTAGAGGCCTGTGCTATTGTGTGACTATGGAAGTAGTTATAAACTCACCTTTGGATCTGGGACAAGACTTCTGGTTTCCCTAGGTACATTTTTTGCCTAATTTGCAAGATTGTTGTGGATCCACACTAAGATCTGAGAATTGGCAGCTGTCAAAGATACAGTAGCCTGAGGCCTCATTTTAACCATTGGAATGTATTCCATGGCAGCTGTTCGTGCAGTCTTCCTTGAGGCAGCTGCAGGCAGGCATGTGGTTTCAATGCTCTTCCATCAGTTGGATTCCAGGGCTAAGTTAAGACAAAGCCTGGTTTTACTCTTGAGACAAGTAAGTCATGTGGATTTGTTCTGTCCTAAGGGTAAATCCATGACACTTTCATTGACCTCAAGCAAAGTCATTGAAGATACAATTCAGATGAAAATGTGTTGAAATACAAGAATGGCTACAATACTTAGAAAATATCCCCTAATGGTTATTATCACCATTTTATCTGCTGTTTGCCTGTAGCAGATTCCCAGCGAGGAATGGTATACTCTTAACATTTTTAATACTATTGTTGGAATGGAAATTGGACTGCCTTTTAGCTGGTTTGTCTGATGTACAGCTCCCATACTATCCATAAATATTGCAAGCGAATTCTGTTTGTGACTGTGACTTGTATCCAGATTTTAGTTACTCAACACTGTTTATCTGAGTAAGTGACCGTGTAGAATTAGAAGGCTCAGATTGCCTTTGCAACTCCCTGTGAAGCTCCAAGATGCAGGCAGTGTCACCGTGTGCCACTGAAACCTGTAAGGAGATAACTGTAACCAAGGTCAAAGGGGTTCTTGCAAAGGTTTCCTGGGTCATGGGAATTATGAGGGTGGAGAAGGATACAAGCTGATATTAGGAAAAGGAACCTTGCTGGTGATCAAGACAGGTGGGTAGTAAATTGTGACACATTCAGGAGAAAACTGGAACAGAAACGCAGTGGTCCTAACTACATGGCACACTGAAGAGGAATTTTAGTTGATGTCACAGAGGCAAAAACACAGCTTGTTCCTAGTATTGCACCAAAAGTTATAAAACACAATTGTAACCAGTGAACAAGTTAACTTTTAGAATTTGTTCTCCCTCTTTGTGATCCTGATAACTGTCTAGTAGATTTCTTTGGTACTTTGATGGTTACTTAAATCAATGTGTTTTGTCATTGATCCCGTAAGTTTTCCCTGCTCTGGAATGTTTGTTGGCCTGGTTGTCAAGTATGAGCTGGGAAAAACTGTCTACATTTTTGTAGAGATTGACACTGGTGTGGCAATCAGGGATATGTGAAACTCACATTTGGAACTGGGACCCAACTTCATGTTACCCCAAGTAAGTTTGAGCTTTCATTCATTTTAACACTAGGACTAGCAAATTATTTGTTCATTGGGTAGATGGACAAGGGACTTTCGTGGAAGCATGTTCCAACTACTTTTCAGGTTCCCTTGACAAACATTAGTGGGAACAGAGATGCTGTCTTGGAATCCAGGGAGTGTTTGGCTATGGTGCAGCAGTGACCCACTGTAGAAAAGAACAGCTAGAGAAGATGGTAATAGCTCACACGGCTTTAATAGTCACGGCGTGGTGGTCAAATGCCATATAAAATGTTTAGCAGTTTTATAGAGATTCTGGATATTAAAGTTTTCAGACTTGATTAGCGCATCTTTAAAATAATAACTATGCAACCTCTGGAAGTTATTCTGACTAATGGCTTAGAGACTGTATTTTCTAACTTTCGGCCTAAGAGAATATGTCATGATTTTTTGTTTTAAAATCCCAAAGTAAAGTCACCTTACATATCTGTAAAAACTGATGTTACAATGTCAGCAGTTAGGAACTAGAAAAATTGTATTTGGAAAAGGAATCAAACTTGTTGTGATGCGTTGTAGGTCTCTTTCCTTTCCTCAATTATATTTTAAAATATTTTAGAAACCTGAAGAGATGGAATGAAATTTCAGATATCTTTGGGTGTCATCCTCTGGTAGACAGCTGTCCCACATATTTTGGAGGAGAATCCATTGGAGTATACAGCTGGTAGGCAGAAATATATTGCAAAGTCTCCTTGTTGAGTGGGAAACTGAAAGATACAATAAATCTGTGTTTGGAAGTAGGACTAGATTTAAGGTGAGTAAGATCTGGAGAAGGATGGGCTACGAAGGTATGAAGGCGAGAGCAGTGGCCACTGGTTAGTGTTGCTGAACAGGTCTGACTTTATGGAGAATGAACTTAAACTCTAGATGAAGAGTGGAAAGAGGAGTGAAAGCTGAAAAAAAATGAATTCAGGATTATTTCTCAACAGAGTACTTGTGAAGATGGAGCAGGGAGACTGAGAATACTGGGAAATGAGACAGAACCATCAGTTTATTAGGTTAACGATCTTGGTATATAATTAACATTAACATCTGAGTCCCGTCAGACAGTAAGAGTGTTTGTACAGTAATTATAAACAGGAAAACATTAGCCTAGGTAGAGCTAACTTTATTTTACAGACACCAGGGTCTGCATTTTTGCCTTAGATTAAGGGGTAAAAAAATCAGATGATAGGCTTATGTTCATGTTTAAGTCATAGTTTCACACTGCATTGCGAAGAAATTTCACAGGTGACTTAGGCTATGGTGTTTGCAATGGTTCAGACTGGGGTGCATGGGATACTGGACCTTGGAGAGTCATTTTTGGAAATGGCATAAGGCTATCTATGATCCCAAATAAGCTGTATAATTAAATGTACCCATTAAATAGACCAATCCTGAAAGGATATCATTTTGGTGGGAAGTAGACGTCTACATCTGAGGCACTTCCACAAATGTAAGATCAGAAGTTCTTCTCATTTTTTGACATCAACATAATAATTACCTCCTTCCACCTGTTTCTTGAAAGGGATTTTAGGTTGATTCTTTTGGATGTTATTTTTCTTATTCATGAAACAAATGGGATATTTTTTTTTTGTTATCACTACATTAATAGTTAATCTCTAATTCAGGAAGTTTTTGTTGTTTGTTTTTTTTTTTGAGTTGAAATTATTTTAATGAGGGTTGAAATTATTTGAATTGAGGGTTAGACTAGATGACCTTTAAAGGTGTCTTCCAATTAAAACCATTCTATGTTTATATGATTTTTTTCTAGAAACATCATATAACATTGGAAACTGGTTCTGGCAATAAAGACCCACTCTGACTTTGGAAGAAAAGGCATTCAAAAGTATTCTCTGAAAATGACAAAGGTTCATGAGCAGTTACTTGAAGTCTTTTTGTTTCCAGACAATAGTTACACAGAAGGGTTGAGCCAGCTCATTCACCTGTGACCTTTACAGACTGGATTAGATAAGCAGAGTTGCTCCTTCTGACCCCCCAAAATATTTCCTTAACATTGTTGAAAGGAGCAGCAGAAGAGATCATAGTAACTTTCTCCTGCAGTTTAGGTGATACATTAATAAATCAATACATGAATGCAAATAGGGTATTTCCTCCCAATAAGAAATCTAAGAAACTGTGATTTCAATTTTTCTTTAACGTGAACACATGCTATAAGCCCAGAATTCATCCAGCTTTTGTACTAGAGAACTGTTTAGTCCATTGAACACTCGACTACCTTCCTCTATTAATTCATATTTAGTTTTGGCTCAGCTAGGAATCTTTCCCTTTAAATATTTGTCAGCAAGGTCTTGGATGGTTTTGGTAGTTTGACTTCCCCAGGTGTAATTACAGAAGCAATGAGAAACACATGTTTTGGGATGGAGACAAGAAAATTATGTTTCAGCTCGCTGAGTGAAGTGGTTTATTCACATTTGCAAGTACTGAATCTCTGCACAGAGTCCCTGTACTTTGGATGACTTGGCTGATGCTGGACTAGGACCTGGCTTCTTCTATCTGAGTTCCTCCAGACACAAGCACTGGAAGTCTAGAGTAGGGTTCAGGTATTAAATGTGGACATCTGGTCTTTCTGTAGACATCCTAGCATCCATGCAGAGCTGGCTGATCTCACAAAACCCAAACCTTTCGGAACCTCCATCAGAGGAGAGTTTGTTTTGGAGGGAATGGAGAATAAGATAAATTTCTGTATAATTCAGGCTGTGTGTTAAACCAGTTCAGGATATGTGCTGCAACTTGTTTGGAAAAAAAAGGCATAGGTTTCAGTCTGATGTTGGAACAGGCTTCTACTGCTCTCTCCCTGAAATCAGCCTCTAGACTTGGCTTTCTCTGCAGACTGGTCAGGAATAGCATTCAAATAGCTGTTGTTCTTCCACCTGGTTGATATCCTTCAGTAGAGATTAAATATTAGGCATGGTGGACAGCTCAGAGTATCATTATTTACATCTCAATCTTCCCTGCAAATATAGGTCATAAATATCAATACAACATCTCCAACACACCCACCAGCTCATTAAGACAGAATAACAGGAAACACAGGTCAGAGCGCTGTGGTTGTAATAGCTGATATTTACCAAGACTGCTATCTGCAAACTTTCATAGCAGCGTGAAAACATGCAAAGGAACTTATCAGAAAACAGACTCTAGTACCAGATCAAAGGCAGCAGGCACTCTGAGCAAGAATGAGAAATGAGTATTTTGCAAAACAGGTGCTGCTGAGACTGCATGCGAAAAACAGACCTTATTCTGTTATCTGTTCATGATAAAAGCATTGGAGAGATTGAAAGGGCCAAAAAACACCCTAACTGGGGAGAGGTAGATATTCTTAAGAAAGCATAATACTCGTTACGAGAGAGAAGAGAACAGCTCGATAATTCCTCCTCTTCTTTTTTGTATTCATGTACTCCATGACAATGAGGTTCATCTGTATTTTATACAGGGATGTACCATCAAGCATTTTACCTGCTCCTGTCTTTCTCTCCCTAACAAATGGTCACAGAAATCTGTTTCCAGAACAATAACTGGGAGTATGGGAGGTGGGGAGTGGGGTTGAGAGAATCAGAACACACATTACAGCATATTCTGCGTAGCTGGGAAAATTATTTCAAAGCCAGGGCAGGATGAACTGCAGCTCAGGAGAAGGGCCAGAGATTGAATGATTAGGCTTTTGAGGATTAGTTTTTCTGAGATCATACTAACAAAAAGTATGGCTATTTCTCCAAGGTGCTGACAAATGGCATTTAAACAGATGAAAAGCATTTCTCTCTGTGATAGAATTATGGCATGTACTTGGATATAACTTTGAGATTGTTTCTAAAAGTCAAGATTTAGTTCAAACTTCCCCCACGGTAGGAAATTAAACCTTCATGTGGGAGCTAAGCAGTCTTGAGTGTTTCTACAATATTTATCAGTGTGGTGTGTGCACAGAGACAAAGCAAATATTAATCTAAACTGTCAACCGTACATGATAACACTTTGTCTGTTTATAAATGTGAACTGGAACTCTGGTTCAAACCTGTGATTGTGAAGTCCAACAGAAAATGCAGCCAGAAGGTTGCTGAGAGCCCCAAGCCTGTGTCTTGGCCACAGTATGTCTGTAATGATATTTCATCTGTTCATCATCAGAGTACTGCTATCACCACAACATTTTACTGACACATGAAGAAAGATTTAGGAAAGTATCTTCTCAAAGAATCAGGCTTCAAGACCTGGGCAAGATGAAATGTATGCTTAGAGTACAAGTTTACAAAGCTAAATGTGCAAAAAGAAGAGTTTAACCACAGGTAGTGTTTTGATATGTGTGGAAAATTCTGATCTAACTGACTCACTAGCAGAATTTGAAGCAAGAAAATAGAAATAAACTCCAGGTGTCTTATATCTGTAGTCTTTAGTTCCCCAAACCCCTCTTCTGCAGGGCAACATTTAGTAAAAAAATCTTGCACTGCCCTGTCAGGTGGTGGAAAATAATGAAACATTTGTTTCATCTTTCTTTCCATAAATGCAACTAGATGTTCCTACTTTGCAGTGGATTTGACTACGCTTTTGCAGAAAAGGCAGAATGCTCCTGGGCTGCTCAGTTGTCTCCAGACACACACTGTCTCGTAGCAGTGAAGCAAGAAGGTGCCCTCTCCACCTGTTATATACATTCCTGAATGTATTCAGGCCAAAAGCCAGAAGGAATCTCAGCCTGCAGAGTAGAGTTGAATGAGTTGTTACAGAGAGGAATGGACATCTAACCTGTTTCCCCAAAAATAAGACAGGGTCTTATACCAATTTTTCTCCAAAACATGCCTTTTTTTTACATGTATAGCTTCCTGGACACTATTTAAATTGACTTTTTAATGAATTGTTAGTAGGGTTTATTTTTGGAGTAGGGTCTATATTTCGAGCATCCCAAAAAATGCTGAAAAATCCTGCTAGGGATTATTTTCAGAATAGGTCTTATTTTTGGGTTAACAGGGTAGGGTGTGGATGCCTACATGAGTACATTTGGGATGCTCTAGGGATTCTGCCTGACCACTCTCTGTGTCTCTCACAAACGTAAATTGATTTAAGTCTCTTGTAGCTCCTGCATCTTCTGCTGTAGATGCCTTGGTTCTCTAAAGGTCCTAACACAAGATGCCTGTGATCAGGCCACTTCCCAATCTCCTTCTCTGCAGACATTCCAACCCGCCTGGACACCTTCCTGTGTAACCTCACCTGGGTGTTCCTGCTCCATGGGGGGATTGCACTGGATGAGCTTTCCAGGTCCCTTCCAACCCCTCACATTCTGATTCTGTGTGATTCTGTGAATCATGGAAAAACCTCAATGCCTAAGTGTCTGTATGTTAAGATTGAACAAACTGTAACTGTGTATTCTCATCTAATGTCTCTTTCTAATGTCTCATCTTATGTCTTTTCAGATGTTACTCCATCTCCTTCAGTCTACAGGCTGGTCTCTAAAGATGATGAGGACTTGGAAATGTGCCTTATCACAGATTATTCCCCTGAAAAGCTTACTCTTAACCGGGCTGTTAATGAGACAGATGCAGTTGTGGAGGTGACAACATCCGAGAACGAACAAGAAGCAAGCTACCTGTCAACCTACTGGGCCAAGAAAGATGAAATGCAGTGTTCTGCAAATCATGAGGGCTTTGGAGAACTGGAGGGCGAGGATCCTGAAAGCGGTAATGGCTTTGTCGGATGTTTGTACAGGGCTAGAGGTACTTTGGTCTCTGTGCTATCAGTATGAGCAGGCCCTGATCACATCTCCCAGCCTTGCAAGCATTGCTGATGATGCTCCCACGCTCCAGAGGAATGTCGTCTTGTTGACTCTGTTTTCTTTTGCCTTCCTCTTTTGTGGGAACAAGATTAAGGTTCAGTAGACTGGTACAGTCATAGCAGAGAGACTTTAAAATCACATCATGGGAGACATAAAGCTTGAAATTCCTTTGTCTGATATGACACAAGTTTAATTAGATCATATTTTATGCTTGCCCTTAAAACAGCAGAAAAGAGTCCAACCCAGCCATGCTAAGTAGGGACATCTTTATCAATTTGTGAAGAAGTACATTTCTGTTACTAACTAGATTTGTTGCTGTTATCTTCAGGTGTCAGTGCTGTCTGTGTTACAGGGATATCTCTACACTTCAGGACAGGTATGTACACAGCATTCTAGGAGTTAAGTTTGGCCTGACTAAAGGAAGTGTCTTCCCAAATTGTTGGTAATGTTCCCTGTTTGCAGAGTTCCTGTTGGAGCAAAAAGCTCAGACTGGAAATTTCCAACAGCGCCCCACAGGGTTTAAACATCAAGGCTGAAAGTCAGTGGGTTAATGTAGTCTTCTAGATTTGAGCTGGTAATTTTATGAGATCTGTGCCTACATGCTCTTGCTAGGATTAGCCAGCCAACCACTCCCCATCACATAATGATTCAAGGTACTGCTATGAGTCAGCTTTTCTGGATGTCTGGCTGCATTTCAGACTTCAAAAGAGTTGTTTTTTTATTTTTGTGTGTGCAAACACCTAATGAACCAAAAGATAAGCAGGTGGTTTCTGCAGCATGTGCTCAGAAGCAGGGCTGCACAATCTGGGCAAGCTTTGCTTCAGCTCGTGGCTGTGGGAGTACACGAGCCATCGCTGGAGACCAAGCAGTTGTTGTTCTGCTGGTTGAGATGAGCTGAGCCTGCCCCTGCACTTGCCATGTTTGCAGAATAGCTGTATTTCTGCAAACACGCAGCCTTGCTGAAAGGAAACTGGCTAGCCAAATGTTTCCAAACCGCCACTTCGGAGAAACACTTATCAGTAAACCTGGCTCATTTGAGCAGTCGTTTCAGAGAGAGGTTTTCAAAGACAAACAAAAAATGACTTTTTGATGGTAGCTCCCTGTTTCCCCAATATAGACCAATTTATTTTCAAATTAAAGTGGCTTTGTAACTTAAGATTCATAGAAAATCAAAATGGACTTTGTGTACTTTGAATAAAATTTAACTTGTTATCCCCCTTCCCATCTTAAAAAAAAAATAGGGAGAGGAAAGAAGGATGCCTCCAGCATCCTAGGTTCATAATACCCCTGATTTAAAAACAGCTAGATGATTGGCAGCCTTGCATATTGGATAATTAAGTGGTTATTGAATGAAAACCCAGCCCTTGAAACACCAACTGGAAGAAATGAAAGTCTCTCAGCGAGACTGGCTCAGTAGCTGCCTGACAGTCACCCAAGGTGTAACAGACTCATTGAGAAGTGATTTTAAGCTTGACTGAGTGTGAGAATGTCTCAGGGCTCTTGTGACTGTAATTCTCTGTTGCTTTTACAGATGAAAACCTGAACATGCTGTCTTTATCACAGCTGGGCCTGAAAATAATTTTAATGAAAGGAGTAATTTTTAATGTGCTGATGACGATGCTTATGTGGAAAAAAAAGTGAGTATGCATAGGGGGTGGTGAGGCCTCTGACAGAAAACACCTGGATTAGTTAGTTAGTTATGAATGTTCCTTCTCTCTGTAATAACTGTTTATGCAGTCTATCTATACACCTTTTGTCTACCAACAGTAAAATCCCTCCACTCGTTTGGCCATATAATTGTTTTCACCCACCCCTGAAGTCTATTTACTTTTCCTTATCAACTTGCAAACTTAACTTTTTCCTTCTTTCTAAACATCTCTCCCTCCTAGTTCTACATCCGCCCCTTCCCTTGTCTGCATTCATCCATCAGATTCATCCATGACTGGTCTCCAGATGGGAAAGTTTGATGCTTATTGACTTTAAGTCCTCAGCTCTAATTTATTAGTTTTGGCCAGTGTCTCTTTCTCCTCTTTCTCTTGCTAAGGAACTTCAGGTCTACAACTGTATAGCTGTGGCTGTATCCCAAATAATGATTTAACATACTTTTATTGTTGTTACAGGAATGAAAGTAACCAGATGGTGCAGTCCTGAAGTACCAAAAAAATCTGCTGAGGAATGTTTACCAGAGCATCATGTGCAAGAGGGATTCGTGCTGCAGGGAACGTCACCTGCTGTTCCTGCATATCGCACCAACCATTATAGTCTACATTGCTTTATTTGCATGGTTATTAATAGGCTTAAAATTCTCAGCATATTGCTCCCCCACATACCTGATCAATTTAGCATGACAATGCCGTTCTTGCATGAAGCACAGTTTGCTAGAACTATAAATTGCCGAAGGTCACAATTACTTGTGTTAAACTGACACACAATTTCTGCTTGGGGCACTGTTGTTGAAAACTGCAAGCTAAATATCACTTGAACGTGAACTTTTCGTATTTTGATAGCTTTCAGGTCTGCACATCTTGGAGTGCACCCCACAGACACCATTTCAGTTGCAAATGGAACGTGCTGAAAAGAGTCTTATTCAAGGTGCTATGCACCATGTCCTGCTACCTTAAGTTACTACTTTTGCTCTTTCTTTTTAGTTCTTACAACCTTAGAATTCCCAATTTCTTTTTTAATCATGCCATAAAAATATACTGGAATATTTACCTGTCCACGTGTTCTTGGAAACAATGGATGCATGTGAAACTCACAGGCTGCTAATTCTTGAATTGTACTTGCAACCAACCCCTCTGATGTCTTGGCATTTCTTTAGGCCTTTGGCTGCTATTAAACAATTCTTATTAAAAATAAGAAACTTGTTTGTCTTTTGTATATGGCATTTGAGGAACTCATTTTACTTTTCAGATAAGCTTTAGGAATGGGTCTGGCCTTTGGGGTGTAGGAGGGACGAGGTGTCTGGACTCTCCTCTCCAGACTGACTTGTCCATCAGCTGCTTTTTGCAGTCACTGTCTGGATCCACCACAGAGAAAGAGACACACACTCCCTTTCCAGGACATCCTTGCTCTGTCCGGGTGTTGAGTTTGACTGCGGGGTGACAATAAACCCTGGCAGATGTATTGTTAAACCCCTCTTCCTCCCCTCTCCCACATCAGCCCCTCCCTCTCCCCCTTCCCACTAAGGGCAAGCGATCAGGAGGGAAAGAAGGACAGAGAGAAGAGAGCTGGAACAATTAAAAATGTTTTACTAATGCTACTGATAAGAATAGAGAAAATAATACAAAATATACAAAACCAATCTTGAAAGTCCCAGCAACTGCAGAACTGGCACCCGGAGTCCTGGACTGGACTCTGCAGCCAACCGGAGCTGGATTCAGTCTGTCACTGGCCTCAGTTTGCAGGGACGACTCACCAGGTCCTCTCCTAATGTTGCCATAAGAAAAAGGGACCAGATCCTTATGATCTCCCACTTTTATATGAAGTATCATGTGAATGGGACGGTATACTCAGTTGGTCAGTTTTTGGTTCACCTCCTGTTTGCACATCTCACAAGATGCACATCCATCCTTATCGTTCAGTGACCTCACATACCATTGCTATGTCTACCAAAACATGTATCTGACTTTCAGGAAAGTAAGAAGTTAGTAAGAAGGCTTTAGCTGACAGGGAAATTCACTAAAAGAGAAACTTGTTTTTAACAAAACCAGAACACTGGGTGAGGACATGTCTGGCTTGGAGGCAAGCGGAGAAGAGCACATCTCCTTCAATACTAGACTCCGTTATGTGAAGACAATGGTGAATTATTACTTGCCCGCAATGAGAGAACAAGGCAGTGGTCCAGGTTCTTGAAGGTCTTACTGCTATGGGGAATATACCAGCCTGACGTGTCCTACCTCTAAATGTCCCCCACTCCCAAGTGTCACTGAGAACTAAGTACCTACTTGGCATTAATGGTATGGACTGACAGGCCTGTGTCTCCAGGTTCACTCTGTCACTGGCAAGACTGGAAAGGAAATTTTCTTCTTTTGTGACATCAGCTTCTCCATCTTCTTGGGAAGTACCAGAGATTCCTCTGGAGGGAGAAATGAGAGGGGTGCTCTGAAGGAAACACACTCTCCCTGCAAAGTATGAACCTTGCTTGTACCTCCTCACACCAGTGCCCAAACTGAGTCGTAGGAAAGCCTTAGCAGAGCAGTGGGGTGATTTCCTCTCACGGGTTATTTCTCACCATGCTGGATTCACAGCTATTGCAAGGAACTCTGATTTTGGAAAGCCTCGTGCTTCAAATCCTGTTAGGCAAAAGCTCTGGTGCTTGATGTGGGAGAGGGTCTGTGTGAGAAGATGATCATAGGACCATTTTGGTTGGAAGAGACCCTTAAGAGCATCGAGTCCAAGCATAACCTAAATCTACCACTAAACGATATCCCAAGGAGCCTCATCTACATGTCTTTCAAACCCCTCCAGGGATGGTGACTCCACCATTTCCCTGGGCAGCCTGTTCTACTGCTTCACAAGCCTTTCCATGAAGAAATGTTTCCTAATATCTGATCTGAACCTGATGCCAGCATCCCTGCCGCAGGATCTGAGTTCATAGTGCTGAGCAGCAACACAACAGTCTCCCTGGTCTCCTGCTGTGATGCTGCCACCCAACCATGTAGCAGATGTCCTGCACTCATTTACCTTTAGCATCACTTTTATAAATTAACATACACCTTAAATCCTTTGTGTTGCACTTCAAAACCACTCTTAGATTCATCGTCAAGGTGAACAGTGTGCTGCCTCTGTTTCCACATGTCAGTTTTTCCGCCTCCAGGTTAAATGACCCCAGTGATAAGATTTCCTGAGTAAGGGGATGCGTACAGATAAAGCAAAATGCTTTGAGTACAGTGATCTCCAAAACACTGAATTTGTAGCTCTAGTTTGAAGATACTTTCAGATATCAGGCTTTCAATCTCCCCCCACCACAATGTAACCTCCCCCCCACCACAATGTAACCTCTCCCCCACCATCACCGCTGTGTTTTCTTGTTTATTTCGAGAGAGAAAAGCCACAGAGCAAAGCAAAGGCAGGAAATAACACAGTGGGAGAGGATGTGGAATGGGCCTCATGGCCCAGGTGGGACAGGAAGAGGACACACCACCAGTTCCATTGCGTCATGGTTGAGATCTGGGTCACCTTTTGATGCGCCTCTACACCCGACCACAGAAACCACTTCCTCTGGAAAGTGGGGCACAAAACAGGGGGTGGGGGAGCAGGGCTGGTGTGGCTCATGGCAGAGAGGAGAAACATGTGGAAAAGAACAGCAGACGTTAGACCACAAGACAAAGTCGAACAAGGTGAAGGCATCCTCCCTTCCTGGCCCCTCACCGCAGCCTGCTCTTGGGTCTGGGGAGTTGTTTTGGGTACAGCAGAAACTATTGAGCTATGTATAGCATAGGCAGGTGAAAGGAAGCAAAAATACGTTATAAAGTGTGGTGGGCACTGGGGAGACATCTCAGAAGTGTGTAAGATTTCTGAATTTGCTGACAGGCCTCTGCACCCTGTTACACAGGCAGTGAATCTGAGCTGAGAAATACTTTCATTTCTCCTGACCCGAGAGAGAAAGGAAGAAGGTGGGACAGAGCAGAGTCCCCTCACATTGGCAGGGAAGGAGTTGCCATGGTCTATCTCTAGCACCCACTCCGCTATGACAGCTCCTGCCCCTAGTACCTGCCTATGGGAAGTAGATGAATTTGAATTTGCATCTTTTCTATGGGTTTTGCTGGAGAAAACAATGTGCCTGACATCTGTCACCTCCCGCTAAACATGGCTCTGTACATGAAACAAACCTCTCCTTGTCCACTTCTGCGGTGTGGACAGGGACACGAGCATGGTCTTTACAAGGTGCAGAGCTTGAAGATGTTTTCAGACTCGTTTGAGCTTCTTCAGATGTGGTGTAGCTCTAACAGGACCTCAATTCTAGTTCTAATTTTGTGGAAATAGAGGGATTGAAAGCTGTTAAAAATCAGGAATAAATAAAGTAAGTAAGTAATAAAGATATAAAGTAATAAATTAATAAAGTAATAAATAAATAAATAAAATAATAAATAAATAAATTAATAAAGTAAAATAAAGTAAAATGCGCACAGGAGATCCCCGGTTTCTGCTTCTCCGCGGGCTCTCCCGCAGTTCTCAGGAGCGGCCACACGAGGTCGCACCCGCAGGACCCGCCACAGCGGCCACGGGGCGGCGCCCGCGGGCGGAGCAGCAGCGGCTGCCGGGCCGGGGGACGCGGAGCTGCCGCTGTGGCCGCGCGGGGCTCGGACACGGCCCTTCGCATGGGAAAAGTGAGACCGGCGGGTCAGGTCCAACCCCGCCCGCTCCCCAGCGGTGGCAAAGCTGGTACGAGCGCAAACAAACCCATCTTATTGCCTGGGGCTGGAAGGCGGTAGAATCATAGAATGTCCTGAGTTGGAAGGACCCACAAGAATCATCATGTCTACCTCCCGTCCCTGCACAGGACACCCCACAGTTCACACCGTGTGTCTGAGGACGTTGTCCAGTTTCTTGTTGAACAGTGTCAGGCTGGGGCTGTGACACCTCCCTGAGGAGCCTGTTCAGTGTCCAGCACCTCTGGGTGAAGAACCTTTCCCTCATGTCCAACCTGACCAACCCCTGGAAAAACTCAAATAGCTGGATTCAGAGTTCAGAGTGCTCAGAGACAACATCCCTGTCCCCACCACCGACCCAAGAGCAGCCCCTGTGAGACAGCAGAGAACCTACTCAGCCATTGTAGGCAAGAGACTGAGGAGCCCCAGGTTTCACACCTTTATGGGTTTAATGGCTGCAGCACAGCTGGAAATGCTAAAAGGAAAAAGCCAGTAAACAGGATTTGTAATCTAGTGCTGAGGTTGAAGCCATCAGACCCATGTTTGAACTCCTGAGTGCCAGCAGCAGACAAGCGTTGCTTTGTCACGTAGCCCGAGCAAACATTTTATCTACCCAGTTTCAGCTGCAGAACAAAGTAGACAAGTAGGACCAATACAAGGACGGAGCCTAGTGCCATGAAGTCACCCAGGTAAATTCTGCAGCCAACGGTGTGGAGGGGCTAGCAGGGGTTAATATCTCATGCTGTGCCCATGGTCAGATGACCACAGGGCTCATTTTCTATCAGGACAAAGGAGCATTTGACCTCAATGCAGGAGCTGGTCGCCAAGGGCCAAAGCCACTGAGTTCAGGCATTTCACAGCACTCTAGAGGGGGAAGGGTCTGAGGTGTGACCTTCTCCATGGACCCGGAGTAGCTCAAGTGCAGTTCTGAGGCACTGACACAGCTCAGCAGCCCCATCCAACATCCTTGGCTTTCCCAGCACATCAGACTGAAGCTCACACTGCAGGGAAGGCTTGGACACTCTAGAGGGCAGAGAGGCCCTGCAGAGGGATCCAGACAAATTGGAGAACTGGGCAATCACCAACCGCATGAGGTTCAACAAAAGCAAGTGCCGGATTTTGCACCTGGGACACAGCAGCCCCGGCTGTACAGACAGACGGGGGGACGAGATGCTGGAGAGCAGCTCTGTGCAGAGGGATCTGGGGGTTCTGGTCAAGAGCAACTTGACCGTGGGCCACCAGTGTCCCTGGAGCCAAGAGGGCCCCGTGTCCTGGTGCATCCAGCTTGGCACGGCCAGCCGGGCAGGGAGGGGATTGTCCCGCTCTGCTCGGGCCTCAGCTGCAGCATTCACTGTGTGCGGGGCTGGGGACACAGGAGAAAAGTATCTAAAGCTACTGGAGAATGTCAAGAGGCTATGAAGTTGGTGAAGAGTTTGGAGGGGAAGTCGTATGAGAAGCAGCTAAAGTCACTGGGTTTGTCCAGCCTGAAGGAGACTAAGAGGAGACTGAGGGGAGAGCTCATCACGGTCTACAGCTTCATCACCAGGGGAGCAGTGAGGGGCAGGTGCCGATCTTTTCTCTTTAGTGACCAATGACAGGACCCAAGGAAATGGCAGAAAGATGTGCCAGGGAGGGTCAGTTGAACATGAGGAAAAGGTTCTTGACCCAGAGGTGCTGGACACTGAACAGGCTCCCCAGGGAGGTGTCACAGCCCCAACCTGACAGTGTTCAAGAAGAGACTGGACAACATCCTCAGACACACGGGGTAACCTGTGGGGTGTCCTGTGCAGGGACAGCAGTTGGACTCCATGATCCTTGTGGGTCCCTTCCAACTTAGGACATTCTATGATTCTGATTCTATGGATCATAGCCAGGACTTAGTGAGCCTCTAAGTCCGGCTGTGGCATCCACCTGTGCCCCACATGCCTCTGAGGGAGACAGGAGGGCCTCTGGGGTGGTGGGTACTCATGGGGCTGTGCTGGAAGACACCCCCCACTTCCTTCTGTTCATGATTGCTAACCACAGCCTAACCCAAATTTTCCACAGCTTTGAAGCCTGAGGGCACACTGGCAATCACACTTTCCATGAGATAAAGGGTCAGGAAACAGGGAGATGAAAAGGGGGGATGACAATTGAGTTTCCATGACAATTTGTTTCCTGTTTGTCTCTGAAATTGGGGCACAGAAAAAAAAACCCTACTTGGTAGAAAGGGAAGGAGGGGGTAAAAAAAAGCGAGTCATGCCTGCAAGGGAACTCGGTTGTCAGAAGGACCTCTGTATTTGTCACCAACAGGGAAAAGACTGCGGTATTATGAAAGGTTTTATTAACAGGAAGGATTATAGTAGCTGTAATGAGGCAGCAGACCCCTCCATAGGGCCGTCTGTGGGGAAACACCTTGGTCCCTTCCTCTGGCCATGGCAGCAGGTCAGGGTCTGCGGGGAGCAGCCCTCCCCAGCGCCAGCCTCAGAGCTCAAGAGCAGTTCAAGACCTGCAGAGAGAAAGGCAACATGAGCCACGTTCCTGCAAAGGGACAGAAACACCCCACAAGCTCCAGTGACCCCGTGGCCTGTTGCAACAGTAACAACAGGGCACGTCCTCTGCTTCCCAGCACCAAACCCTCCCCGTGCCAAACTCCTCCTCTGCTGAGAGACCCCAGACCTGGGCACCAGCCACACCGTGGCCTCCGAATAGTGCCAGAAGCTCCAGCTCCCAAAGCCCCTCCTGCAAAATGGTGTATTTCTCGTCTAAGTGGGACATGTGGGTAGGTTTCCATAACACTCTAGTTCAACTGCCTTTTAAATTATAAAAGCCAAGAAGTACATGCACAAAACCAGAAACTGTGAATTCTAACCCTGTATCAACCTGGAGAACAGCCGGGAGCTGGGGCTCCTGCGTTCACTGTCTCCTCCAGCTCCACAAACGTACTTCAGTCATGTGAGCCGTGAGCCCACGGATCAGTACCTCAAAGTCTCTTCTAGAGCTCAGCCAACAAAATTGATGACGACGAGATGGAGGATGGTGTTTGCAAAGAGGAAATCGGCAAACGCCCGCTCTGGTGAAATGCCTTGGAACTCGCCTTTGTTCTGGGGGTTGATCTGGATCCGAAGGCAAACTGCATGGCAGGGAAAGAACGAGAGACAGGGGATCACAACAGGCAGTCATGGCGGGAAGCACCATCCTGGGGCGGCCCAGCCCACCTGGTCCCCGTCCCACAAGAATGGGTAACTCTGTCTCTATTGTAACATGAACAGGACACTGGCAAGGGATTTGCAGAGGGTTTTTATGCAAAGTTTCCCCATAGCCCTAAATATCGGGGTGGTCAGGAGAGTCCTGAGGGGAACAGGCTTATAACGGGATGGGACTCGCAAAGAAACGGGAATATTTTTGTGTTCTCTACTGGATGTGTTGGGGAGGGCTGCACAGATGATCCCATCCAACCTAAACGACCCGATGATTCTTCTGAGGGGAATTAAAGGGCAGCAACACCGTGAAGCAGTCACTGCTAGTCTGGGTCTCACCAGCTGCTACAGGTCACCAGTGTACGACATAACGGGGAGGGCTCCTGAGTGCCGGGAGCAGCTCGGGCCCCCTGGGGCTGCCAGGAGCCGGGCTCTGGGGAGCACAGGGGCAGGATCCCCGGGGGTCGCAGCTGCTGCGGAGCCTCCTGTGCGGGGCAGGAGCCGGGGGGTCCGGGAGAGGATGGGGTGCTGGAGCTCCCTGGCTGCCCCGACAGGCCTGAGGCTGCTGGGAGTGACCCCCGCGGGCTGCCAAGGAAACCCGGGGTCACCACCGGGGATCTGGGCGCTTCCAGGGCCGCCCTCGGGCACCGGGACCTCGGGGCGCCGCTGGGGGGGTTCAGGCTGCGCTACAGACGCGGGTGCGGAGGCGATCCCGGGGACCCGCACGGGCACTGACCGCCCAGGATGAAGCTGCCGACGGCGGAGATGAAGCCGCTGAGGAAGGAGTTGAAGGGGAAGGTGCCCACGCCGAGGCAGTAGCCGAACTGCAGCGCCCCGGTGAGCAGCACGTACAGCAGGTAGGCGTCCAGCACCTTGAGGCGGCCGGACGTGCCGCTGCCGTACTCGCTCAGGAACCGCCGCAGCACCGAGCGCACCGAGCCCGACATGGCAGCTGAGCTGGCCGGAACTGCCCGAGCAAGCGCTTCCGGGGCACCCGAAGCAGCGCAGGCGCGCGCGCGCCTGGTCAGCGGACGCTGCGCAGAGCGGCTCCCGCGCCCACAACAGGGCGGAAGTCGGGGGGCGCTCTGCGCATGCGCGCGTGCGGAGCCCGAACCGACCCGGAAATCCGGGAGAGGATCGGACATCTGCGGGGCTGATTTTCCCCACATAAAGACCCACTGGCTGAATCAGAACAGCCCAGATGTGCCTCCACAAACGTGGTACTTTAGTCTTCAGCATAAAGTGATGATTTTCTTGTGGTGGTGCCTGAGAACCAAGACTCGGGTCTGGGTGTCACCTGCTCTGCCCCGTATCACTGCCCTCCCTGTCCCCTCTGGAAACCCCCATCTCACGGGATGAGCACAGTTGTGTCCCTGCTGATTTCATCCCCGTAACTTTTGAGCCTTTACAGGGAGAGTTGGGCGGGGAATAACCTGATGAAATTTAACAAGGGAAAGTGTAGAGTCCTGCATCTGGGCAGGAACAACCCCAGGTTCCAGTATAGGTTGGGAAATTACATATTAGAGAGCAGTGTAGGGGAAAGGGACCTGGGGGTCCTGGTGGACAGCAGGATGACCATGAGCCAGCACTGTGCCCTTGTGGCCAGGAAGGCCAATGGCATCCTGGGGTGTATTAGAAGGGGGGTGGCTAGTAGATCGAGAGAGGTTCTCCTGCCCCTCTACTCCGCCCTGGTGAGACCACATCTGGAATATTGTGTCCAGTTCTGGCCCCTCAGTTCCAGCAGGACAGGGAACTGCTGGAGAGGGTCCAGCATAGGGCAACGAAGATGCTGAAGGGAGTGGAGCACCTCCCTTATAAAGAAAGGCTGAGGGAGCTGGGGCTCTTTACTTTGGAGAAGAGGAGACTAAGGGGGGACCTCATTAATGTTTATAAATATATAAAGGGTGAGTGCCATGAGGATGGAGCCAGGCTCTTCTCCGTGGCAAACAATGATAGGACAAGGGGTAATGGGTTTAAGCTGGAACACAAGAGGTTCCGCTTAAATTTGAGAAAAAACTTCTTCTCAGTGAGGGTGACAGAGCAGTAGAACAGGCTGCCCAGGGAGGTTGTGGAGTCTCCTTCTCTGGAGACATTCAAAACCCACCTGGACATGTTCCTGTGCGACCTCACCCGGGCGTTCCTGCTCCAGCAGGGGGATTGGACTGGATGATCTTTTGAGGTCCCTTCCAATCCCAAACATACTGTGATACTGTGATCGAGATGGTGAAGGAAAGCACCCAGGTAGGGGGTCCATAGAAATCCAGGAATGGACAGGTGGCTCAAAAGGTGATGCAACCAGACTCTAACACAACTTTTGTTCAGGTTGGGATGGATTGTGTCTGGAAATGCTGATGACAAATGCAATTAGGAGAGGTTCCTGCACTGAACACTGTGAGTCAAGAGTGTGAGGACCTTCCCTGTGATGGTGCCCGGGAACGAAGACTCAGGTCTGGGTGTCACCTGTTCTGCCCTCCTGTTCTCCCTGAAACCCATCTCACAGGAAGGCCAACAGAGAGTGCAGCTTTTTCACCCTTCCTTCCATAGATGGAGCTCTGGGCCTGAAGAACCTGAATGCCATTTCCTGGTGTTATGGAAATAGTGTCCTGGGGGGTGTCTGCCTTGGGATTTCAGGAAGACAGCACCGCGTGTCCCTGTGGAGGATGAAAGCTCTGAGCTGGTGCACTGTTTCAACACCCCAGGCGATGGCTGTGATGCTGCTCATGCCTAAATGGAAATGATGAGAGATCTTCCATTACTAAATTACATTACTAAATGGACGTGATGAGAGTTTTACTTGCAAAACAATTGTTTTACATGACATTGCAGAATGAGACTTCCCAACACAGCCTGGACTTTTGGGGTAAAGCAAAGAGGTCAGCAAGTGGGGTGCAGCAGGAGTCCCTCATTGCGAGCCACTGCTATTGTGCCTGCTGTTGACACCTCCAAACACTCGTCTTTTCTAGTGTGCACAGCACTGCTGTCAAGGCAGGAACCATAGAAACGTAGAATCATTTAGGTTGGGAAAGACCCTTAAGATCATTGAGTCCAATCTACCCAGTAAACCATGTCCCTAGGCGCCATCTCTCTGGAGGCCAGTGGCCCATTTTGCCAAAACGCAATTCAGGAAGGGCAACCACTGGGGAATGTGTCGGCTCCTTCCCACTCCACCTCCACCCAAACCAAACATGCTGGAGGCTCTGAACTTGAGGTTTCCTCTTGAGTATGATACAGGTTCAGCCCAACTCGAAGAAGACTTAAGCAGCGGGAATTCATCTGTAGTCTAAGACCCCAGCTGGTAGCAACACTGATATCCCTGCACGGTAGGTGATTTTAGGCTGTGCTTTCTGGCCATGTTTAGCTCTGCAGGTGCTTCTGGTCTGTAGCACAAGGCACGGGTTGAGTTCAGAGCCTGAAGACACTTGGCTTCACGCTGCTCCCAAGGAGGGTGTTGGCTGCCTCCAGGCACTTGTCCAGCTGGGACACTGCAATCAGGGAGAAACGGGGGCACAAGCGGAGTCAGGCAGGAGGGAGATGGAAGAGAGAAAGGGGACACAGATGGAAGAGAGAAAGGGGACATAGGACTCTTTCACCTGTCCCCAGGAAACTGTGGTCCTGCAAAGGGATGAGGCAGGTCCCACTGGGGAGAGGAGGGAGGAGGCTGTGCTGTGGGGATCAGCAGGAAAAGGACCCTCAAGACTCACCAGCTTGGCTGCAGAGCCAGGTCACAGCCTTGGCCTCCAGCAGCTCACAGAGGTCTTGGTAACACTTGCCCTTTCTGTTCAGCCAGGTCACAGCCAGCACTGTGGCCCAGATGCTTGGCTCCATGTCCTGGAGGAAAGCAATGACTCGGACCAGCACACAGTGCTGAGCATCCCCCTGCCCCCTCACTGCTTCCCACCCCTTCCTGTGTGGCTTCTGGATTTTCCCATCCCTTCATTCCTCTCTGGTTGCCCTTTGTATGCCAATATTGCCACCAGCCAATGAGTTCCCACTGCCCCAGGACATCACGCTGCCACTGTAAGAGGTTCTCCGCTTACCTTACCAGGCATCTTTCCCTTGATTTCAACCTCATCAAGTTCCAGCACGGAGGCCAAGCCGGAGCTGAGGGCCCAGGAGCCATCTACATTCTGCAGTGACACCAGCTCCTTGCACTCAGCAATTGCTTTGGTGAGCCAAGGCCCAAAAGTTGGTGAGCACAAAACAAGTGTTGTGGGATCCACATACTTGAGAGAAGAAACAGATGGTGGTGGTGGTTTACATGCTGTGGGAGAAGAGGTGAGCAGGAGAGTTGGGAGAACTGCAGGAAGCTGACCCCTGTGCCACATCCCAGAACACTATCTCTGCTCTTCTTTAGGCAGATACTTGCAGTCTATGCCCCTTCCTGCATGTCCTCAAAGCAGTCCAGTGTCCCTTTCTGGGCACTCCTACCTCACCCCCAGCTTTGACCATTGCCTCTTCTGGCATTCCTGCCCAGCCATGTCCCAAGACCTCTCTTGATACCTCCCCCCCCCATCTTAGCCAAATGTGTATTTATGATCCAGCACCATCGCTGTCCCCTCCCTGGCTGGCTCTGAGCTGGGTCTTATATTCGCTGAAGGACTTGCAGGTTTAAGGGTAACAAAGGAAAGGGTTAAAGGCAAAATTCATTGGTTTCCATGCCGTGGGCAAGAGATGGCAGTATAACCCTCCTGTAATGTGTTAAATTATCCCATACCTTTTGAGCAAGTCCCCCGCTGAGGCAGGGCAGCAATGCCATGGGCGAGTCGACGGAGGGCAAGCCATGGTGCACATGCTGCTGTCAGCCAGCCGGGTGGGACCCAGAGGCTCGCAGGATAGCAGGAGGAGACTCTGCTGGAGCCACGAAGCTCAACAATCTGGCAGGGGACGAATGACTGGCGCAGTGGCAACAGTGCCATGGGCCCTTCGAGGACAGTGAAAGGGGTTGAATTAAGCAGATGGGAAAGAAGGACCTGGTGGTGATGGGACCTACCCTGTGAGACTGGGGGTTCCCCGTGGCTGTGGTTCCAGCTCCAGTGGAATGAGAACGTCTCACAGAGCTGCGCCACCAGCTCCTTCCCACAAGTGTCTTTCCTTACCTTGGTACCAGGTGACCCTCTGTGATGTGCGAACCCCCACATAGCTGGTAAAGGGGCAGATGATCCCTGAAGCGAGGCTGATCTGGACTGCACGATGCCTTGGTTCATCCCCTGACCCACTCACAGCCTCTAGCGACAACCTCTTCAGCAAGCGTCTTGCAGCCAGACGATGCCCAGCCAGCCTGGAGAGAGAGCGGGGTGAGGCCTGAGGGAAAACCTGGATGCCAGGGTCTTCATCTGTCTGGAGGGAGGTGATACCCAGGTTTGCGGGTCCTATCCCTGTGAGGTCAAAGCAAGGAAGGACAGCTTGCTTGGACACTTGATATCTCTGCCAGTTTGGGATTGCGTGTGGAAGGTGAGCATGCACAAGCTGTCTGGACCTCTCTCTGCTGGACTCTGTGTTAGAAATTAAGGGGATGCGTGCATCTTTCCTTGGGACAGGTTCTCACCGGCCATCTCCCTGTGGGCACAGAGAGAATTCGATCATGTGAGTGACATCCTGGCCGTCCAGGCTGTACTGCAAAGTCATGACCCCCTTGGCCACTGTTGTACCCTGGGAACACATGGGAAGCTACTGGAGGTTACTGGGGACACAAGATGGTTATTGGGGGATATCAGAAAGTTACTGGGAGGCTATTGGGAGGTAACTGGGTGTGACTGTAGTCCCAGCTCTCACCTGTGCCTGTCCATGGATCTGGACATAGAGGAGACTGTGTTGACCCTGAAAGATGGACTGAGGGGTGCCCCCCAGCATCTCAACCTCCAGACCATGGGGCAGGGTCCAGCTCAGAGAGATTCCCTCAGCTGCTGGCTTGAGGGCCCGCTTCAGGCACTTCAGCACCTGGGGAGAGAGGGCAGGACATTGGGGACAGTTCACAGCTCTGCCAGGGTTCAGCCCATGGCCACCAGTGTTGGGCTTCCCTGGGGTCCAATGGAATGTGTGGGGTAGCCTGTGCCAGATGGCTTCCCTGGGCACAGTCAGGTCTGTGTGTTATAGTGGGGCAGAGCCTGGGCACCTGGGTTCTCGGTGGGGTGGGGTGGTGGGGTAAAGTCAGGGGAAGCCGGAGTGCCTGGGTTCTTGGGGCAGCTGGGTCTCAACTACTGTGTGTGGGCAGTCCAGGAGCTGGGATACTGGAGGTCAGTGTGTCTGTGGAATAGAGGGGGGACCTGCCAGGGCTCCTGGGTTCCTACCACAGCTGTCATACTGTTGTAAGAGGAGATGTAGGCAGCTTCACCCCCTGTTTCCCTGGCCAAGGCCATAGCGAGGGCAGCGCTGTCCTCAGAGAAGAAGAAGGAGAAACACCTATGGGGGAAGCAGAGAAAGGTGTTAGAAATGAGAGTCAAAGGTGGGTGGAAGGATGCCGGCATAGAGCTGGAGAACACAGGCTGAGTCAAAGCTGAAGGAACAAATTTGGGGTGCAGAACAAGGGGGCAGGAGGAAGAGCAGGGAGTGAGGGATGGGTTGGAGCTGGGCTTAGACAGGGAGCTGGCAGAGGAGAGCTGGGACTTGGGGCAGAGCTGGGGTCAGTCTAGTGAGGCTGGGGCAAAGTTTGGGGGCACATCAGGGTTTACAACTCCTGTGCCTCAGTCTCCCTGCCCAGCCTGTGAAGGGTGCCTTGGTTGTGGGAGTAGCATGCAAGGACTCCCACATGGGGGCTTGGCATAGGAAAGCTGTGCAGGGTGGGAAGGGTCTTTGGAACACCGGAGGGGCCCAAGGGTTGGGACAGGCACTGGTGAACAGGGTTCCTCATCAGGAAGGGAAATGACTGGGCAGTCAAGGAGGACTCGGGGCAGAGGGTCCCCATTACCGGTGGCTGTTGTGGTGACGGCAGACCTCAGCTGCAATGGCTTCCTTGTCAGGGGGTAGCCCAGCCATGAAGAGGAAGAGCTGGGAGACAGGGAACATGAGTGGTGGGGCCCTGCACAGGGATCTCAAAAAGGGGAGAGCAGGTTACTGAAATGGAGAGAGGGGCCCAAGAAAGAGGCTTCCTGGAGAGAGACTATCCAAGGGAGAGGTGTTGACTTGGACAGAAACCCCCAGAGCTGCAGACTGACCTCCCCATTCCCCCACACCCCACAGTATCCTTCTTGTTCCTTTGTGACCACCACGCACTTTGGGCGGCTCCTTCCACACACACTCCCGTGTCCTCTCTCTCCTCCTTGGACATTTGTTCCCCTGCCCCTTCATGACCCTGCAACCAGACCTGGTGCGTGTGCCCGTGGGGACGAGGGGTATCGTAGATTGAGCGGAGGGTTCCCAGCAGGTTGGTGTCGCCCAGACTAGAGACAGTGGAAGGGATGCGCTGCATGGCCTCCATCACATTGTCCTGAGTATATTCAACACTTTGCCTGCAGGATACATGGCATGTTTGGAGAACACATTGCTCTGTGCTGGCCCTAGTGCTCTCTAAGGCCCTGCCCCACAGCACTTCCCACAGCTATGGCCTAGGGTATTCTGCAAGTCCTTGCCCTACCACATAGCAGTTCTTAAAGAGACCTGGCTTCATAGTTCCTACAAGACTCTGCTCAACAGATGTGCTATCCCATGATGCCACAAAGATCCCATCTCCGGAATCCAGCCCTGGCCTACAGCACCCAACCTTGCCCCTACCAACCAGCTGATTTCAGAGCATGCACACCTGCCCTCCAGCATCTAACCCTGCTTCACAGCACCCATCCCAGCCCCACAGCATCCAGCTCTACCCACCAGCACCTAATGCAGCCCCATAGCACACAGCCTGCCCTATGTTTGCTCACGGGTAGATGCCCTCAGAGGTTTGTCCATAGCAGTAGATGTTGAAGTAGCAGCCCAGGGGCAGGCTTTTGAGAAGGAAGAGCAGAGAGTCCTGTGGAAAGACACAGCAGACAGGTCTTGGGAAGCACTGGGCAGGGGGTGGGGGAACAGATGCCTTTTCCCGTAGTCTGGACCTCTTAAAACCTTTGGACCCTTCTGGATGACCCAAGCCTTGAACTCCCCTGGGCACCTGGGATGTTTCAGGAACATTTCAGGCCCTGCCAGTCCCCCTTCACATCTTGGTCCTTCTGTAAATGCCTGCCCTGGTCCACTGCCCCTCAACCTGCTCCTCCACCCCATCCTGCTCCCTGCTCTGTGGGGGTACCTGTGCATGCTCAAGAAACGTGGTGTCCAGGAGGAAGATGAACTCTCCAGACTGGTGCTGCCGAGGCACCGCCTCAGGGATGCTGGGTGCCAGTGTCACCAACACCATGGGGTCACCAAGCAGGGAGCCTGGAGGAGGTGTGGGGTCGGATGAAGGCCAAGTAGGGATCCCCTCCTCCTCCTCCTAGTTCCAATTCTCTTTGTGCTTTCAGCTTCCACCATCCCAGAGCCCATGATAACCCGCACTGGCACCTTAATACCCTACTGTACTGTCTACCAGTTACAAAGCCCAGAGCCCCACATATTACAACCCAGTGCCTCCAATACAGCTACCCAGTGAACCCTAACATAGAATCATAGACACATTTTGGTTGGAAAACACCTTTAAGATCATCAAGTCCAACCATTAACCTAGCACTGCCAGGTTCATCCCTAAACCATGTCCCTAAGAACTTCATCTACATGTCTTTTAAACACCTCCAGGGATGATGAATCAACTGCTTCCCTGGGCAGCCTGTTCCAATGCCCAATAACCCCTTCCATGGAGAAGTTTTTCCTAATATCCAGTCTAAACCTCCACTGCACAACTTGAGGCCGTTTCCTCTGCTCCTGGCGCTTGTTCCTGGGGAGCAGAGCCCGACCCCCCTGGCTCCAAGCTCCTCTCAGGCAGTTCAGAGATCAGAAGGTCTCCCCTCAGCTCCTGTTCTCCAGCTGAACCCCCAGGTCCCTCAGCCGCTCCCATCACACTTGTGCTCCAGCCCCTCACCAGCTCCCTTCCCTTCTCTCCACTCGCTCCAGCACCTCAAGGCCTTTCCTGTAGCGAGGTGCCCAAAACTGACCCCAGGATTCGAGGTTTGGCCTCCCCAGTGCCCGGTACAGGGGGACGGTCACTGCTCTGGTCCTGCTGGCCACACTAGTGCTTATACAAAGCGAGGATGCTGTTTGCCTTCTTGGCCACCTGGGCACACCGCTGGCTCATAATCAGCTGTTATTGACCCACACATCCTGCTATATCTGATACCTCACCACTGTGTCCCAGACACTCTACTCTGAAACCCCAGGACTCAAACTACCCCATCTGAATTCCTCCCATTTCCATCCCAGTGTCCAGTGATACCTTGTCCCCCAGAATCCACAGTGTGTCCCCACGCCCCCATGACTCCTGCAACACAGATGTGCCCCTCTGTTCCCTCCCTGGCTGCACTCACCTGTGGGGGCTCCAGGGTCTCCCTTCTCTACCACAGCACTGAATGCAGTGGGCTCTCCAAAATGCACCACCAGCTCCAAATCATGCTGACTTGGGGGGCTGCCAGCCAGGGAGACCTGGAGAAGGAATGCCTGGTCAGACACAGGAGGAGGGGCCCAAATTCAGCATTTGACCAGGAGCACAGGCAGTGATCACAACGCACTCCCTTTTTCTCAGTGATTCTGCCCCTCCACAGCTGCCCCAGGGTCCTGGCACTTGGGAGAGCACACCTGAGCAGTGCTGTGGTCCTGGGCAGTGTAGATCAAAGGGGAGAGGTTGAAATTGGCATGGACACGGGCCACTCCACGGGGTGACTGCAGGCTGGCAGTGAGCAGCAGGCTGTAGGGCAGCTTGCCAGTGTTACAATTACAGGCTGCAAGGAGAAACATGGCACTGGGGAGGGCAAACGTTCTCCCTGCAGGAGTCGTGGGGGGCATGATTTGGCATCCATATATAGGGCATAGGGAGAGAATTGGGGCTTGCGAATAACATGCATGGAAGGGCCCATCAGTCTCTTTATGGGAAACATGTGTGGAAGGTGTGGATCCCCTCATAGGGCACAGGGAAGAATATGTGGATCTGTCCAGGGTCTGCATGGTGGAAAAATGTGGGTCCCCCTGTGAGTCCCAAGAGAATTTTCATTGACTCTGTTCATAAAGTACATGGGGAGTCTATGGCCCTTCCATAGGATGTGTGACTGGGAGGGCAGGTTCCTTGTGGGGTCACTCACCATAGAGTGTTGTGTAGGGATGCAGTGTAGGTGGCAGCACAAAACGGGCTGCTCCATCTGGTTCCCGCGACAGCTCTTGGACATAGCGCAAGGTCACGACCACCTCCCTGCCAGGGGACAGAGTGCCCAGGAAGCAGGCAAACACCTCACCTGGATATTCAGACTGATCCTGAAGGTATTCCATGTTCTCCCAGCCTCCTGTAGCCTCATGCAGTTGCTGGGGCTGGGTGGGAAGGAGGAGGCACAGAAAGCTGATCACCAGGCAGACCGTGGGCTTCTCATCCTGTGCCCCTGTGGTGGTTCACCCATTCATCCCCCGGTGCTGGTACCTTGTCCCGTAGCACAGCCTGGATCTTGGCATCCTTACTACGGGTCTGGAAGGAGTAGATGGCCATCTGGGGGCTCAGGGGGAAGACGAAGAGCACTTCTGTGGAAATCAGACTCCTGTTCTGGTAGATGAGTTCTGAGGCCACGTCAGCCACATAATCCTGGATAGTAACATCCACCACAGCACTACAGAGAGGCACCGTGTGTAGAGGTAGGCGGAGGAACTTCCCCAGCAAAAAGGATCCTGTTGCTGTTGAGAGAGATGCGACCTGTCCATCAGCATCCATGAACAACACAAGGAGGTGGTTGGGGCTGCTTCAAGTATGTGCCTGTTCCCACCCTGGAAACCAAGCCTGGGTGACCAGCACTACTGAGGATCTAGTGTAGACCTGCCATAGAGCAATGTCTGTCTCCCCCACCCTCTCAAGCTTCCCTTTTCCCCATATCTCTGTTCCCCACCCTTTTCCTGCAGAGCTCTTGACATTTCCTACCCTCATTTCACTCTGGGATCATCCTGCCCAGGTATTTCCCACTCTGGCTGCCTATCCTTCTCCTTTCTTTGTCCCTGTTTGAGAGCATCCCCATCCCCCAAATGTCCCTCAGTAGGCTGAACCCCAGCTCACTGTCATGGGTGTAGGATTTTCCTAGAAGTCCAAAGCTCTGACGCAACATTGCTGGAGACCTGCAGACAAGAAAGATCCACAAAAACCACCAGGCAGACCCTATTTGGGAAGGTTCTGTGTCATTTTCCCAGACCTACACACATAGCTGGAAGCCCCAACCCACCATGTACAGCGAGAGCAAAACCAGGGATTCAGAAATCCCTTTTTATGAGCACTGGGACATCACCAGGTGTATCTGTGCATTGAGGAGGTCTGCACCCCAACCCCACCATGGGAGGATTTTGAAGACAACTGAGGCATAGCAAGGGAAGATGGAGGGAAGATGGCATGAAAGCAAGAGCAGATGGATGGATGGATGGATGAGACTGGAGTGGGATGAACAATACATGGCTATTCATCCACAGCTGGCTGGATAGATTGGAAGACACGGTCCATTTTGGGACAGATGGATGCATAGGTGGACAGAGAGACATCAGAATTTTTGTTGAAATGGATGGATGGACAGGTGAAACAGGTAACTATCACAAATAGTATTGTGTGAATGCAGCTGCACAAGAGATAGCACATGTGAGGGTATGTTCATGGAGTAGCTTGTGAGAGCAGGTTGAAAGTCCAAATAATGAGGGGAAACATGATGGAGAGAGAAATGAGGCCAATGTCAGATATTCCATGATTGCAGAGCAAATCCCAGAAAGGCACTGCACGGAGGGTACAGTTCAAGTGGCTGTCTTGTGACCGAGTGCAAGGAGGTGAAAAGGACCACCCTCAACCGCAGACCCACCCACAGAGGTCTCTCTGGTTCAGATACATTTGCCTCAGTTTCACCAGTTCCCACTCTGGGGTGACAGGGTAGGGAGCACCAGAAAAATCCTCACCATCATGCTGACAGGGTGGACAGACAGAGCAAGTAGGGTGCAAGTCCTCCAGAGAGTAGGGGTGAATAGGGGCAAGTCCTTCCCAGTGAACAGGGACAACGAACAGAGAATAAGGATGGAATAACACAGCAAACCACAAACAACAGGACACTCACCAGAATCAAGGCCAGAGTCAGCAGGGACGGACTTACAGTCAGATGGATTGAGGGAGAGATGGAAGAGGAAGGGAGAGAAAAAGGCGCAGCCGGATGAGACACGGGGACAGGGGAGGGAGAGACAGAGCGAGAGGTGTTCTGGGGACAGGCAGACGCCAGGCTCGGTGAGCAGAGCGATGGAGGCGGAGGGACAGCCGGACAGACGGATGGATGGAGAGGCAGTGAGGCAGGGCTGAGAGGCGGAGACACGTTCATCCCCCCCTCTCTTCCCCCCCGGGATCGCCGCAAACCCCTCCCGAACACCCGGGCGCCTGTTCCTGTGGCTGTGTGTGCAGCGGGGTCCTGGGTGCTGGGCAGCCTGCGAGGCTGACGGGTGGGATGAGAGAGGGGATCGGACCGGGGTCCATGGACAGCCCTCCCCGCCTCGGAAGCGAAAGAGGCGAGTGGGCGGGAGCGCCTGCGATCTGCGCTGCGGGACGCGGCCCCGCAGGAGCTGCTGCGGCCGCGGGAGCGTTTGCGCAGCCTCCCCGGGCGGGGAGCGCGGCCCGACGGCCTCGGCGGGGGGCACTGGACATCCTCCGCGGGACTGCTGATCCCGCCGCGGGACTGCTCCTGCCCAGGGGCAGTCTGCCAAATCTCCCCACACCGCGTCCGTCCGCGCATCTGGCGCAACGGGCGGCAGCTGACAAGGGCCCCCTGCGAGCCGGGCTGTGTGTCCTGTGTGCTGCAGAGGTGGCCCCTGTCCCTCAAGGAATCTGTCTCCTTGCCAGGCCTGCAGCACTGGCTGCAGCTTTGGAGCCTGGGCTCAGGTCCATGCACTGATTAGTGCCAGGCTGGCCATTAACTGGGTGCCGCACTGCAAAAACCAACATAGTGGCCAGCAGAGGAATGGGAAGAGTTGGCAGACTTACACACTTTTGACCTGGGTGTTTCTGCTCATCAGCTGGATTGAGATGCTTTGACTCCACCTTCCTTGCATGAGCCAGCACCATCCTCACGGCTCCCCAGCCACCAGCCCCTGGCTGAATCAACCCACCTCAGTGGTGGTCTCTAGACACCAGCCTCTCACTTGGCCACCAAACCTGGCCAGCTTCCTTCAATCTGCCTCTCATGACTGGTGTTATTCCTGGGGAAGTCACAGAATCACAGAATCACAGAATCAACTGGGTTGGAAAAGACCTCAGAGATCATAGAGTCCACTCCAAGGGCTCTGCTGACAGTGTGACAGCCTCCATGAGCACAAACAGCCTCATTACAAAGAAATATTTTCCCCTGTAGAGTCTAAAGCATTGGAATGGGTTTCCCAGAGAGGCTGTGCAAACCTCCATCCTTTGAGAGTTTAAAGTTCCGACTGAATAAAGTCCTGAGTGACCAGATCTTGTAGCTGACCCCACTCTGAGCAGGCAGCCGGACTAGAAATTCTGGAGATTCTTTCCAACACGCGTTATCCTGTGGTGCTGTGGAAGTTTTATCTTAAGATAGCCTTAGCTAGTTTGCAAATGACTGGTTGGACAAAAGCATGATATTTAAAGTGACAGATTTTAGTTTTACTTTCAGTGGTGGTAGCTGGGAGGACTTCTGCTTCTGAATATAAACATAACCATTTTTAACTGTTGCAAATTCATACTGGTGGGAGAAATTTCTATAAATTATTTTGAAAGAGAGAATGCCATCAGGCTTCTGTTCTTATGCAGAAAATCTCCATTAAGTAATAGTCATAACAAAAAGCTGAACACTTTTGTTTTGGGGAAAAAGCTCCTAGACAATCAATTTCCTTGTTTCTCATGCTGTAAACAACTGGATTCATCACTGGAGGTAGCAGTGAATAGAGAAGATTCACAGTGAGCTCCAGAACTGATGGGGCAAGGGGAACGTAGGTTGGACAGACAGTGATCCCAGTGGAAATGAACAAGGTCCCATGGAGATGAGGAGGGCATGTGACATAGGCCTGTGTGACCCATGCTGAGGGAATGTCATGCTGAGGAACAGGTTCCTGATGTTCAGAGGGAACTTCCTGTGTTTCAGTTCGTGTCCATTGCCTCTTGTCCTGTCGCAGGACACCACTGACAACAGTTTCACTCTGTCTTTTTCATTCTCTCCCATCAGATGTTTATATACATTGATAAGATCCCCCTCAAGCCTTCTCTTCTCCAGACTAAATGATCCCAGCTCTCTCAGCCTTTTCTCACAGAAAACAAAGGTTGCTCTGGTTCTTCATCATCTCCTTGGCCCTTCATTGGATTCACTCTGTCTCATTTGTACCAGGGAACCAGACCTGGATGCAGCACTCCAGGGGTGGCCTCACCAGTGCTGATGTCTGCACTGTAACCTCTGTCTGCAAAGACAAAAGCATCAGTTCCAGCAAGCAGTCTCTGACTAGCCCTTGGGTATCAGGCGGCATGTTTCTGCAGTCTCTGAACAACTCTGCGGTAGTTTGGCCAGTTAACTGACCTTTGCTGAAACACAGAGAGTGATGATGCACTCCTCCTGTTTGAACTAGCTGAACTTTGGTCCAGGCAGGTGTCGTGGCTGAGACGGACAAACGACATAGACCAAGTTCTTCCAGGATGAAAGCAATAGATGCCATTTATTGCCACAAGTGCATTTTTATACAGTTTTACCAATTCATGTGTCTCTTCACTATCAGTTACAAGTTACAGCAATAACATCTCATTGGCTGTTTTTGCTATCATCAGTGTTACTCTTCTACTCCCTTCTCTCCCACGGGTACATCCATAACATCTCCGGATACTCCTTTACTCCCATCTTTCTCACGGGTAAGCCTTCATATCTTCCAGGCTAATTTCTGTTCCCATGCCCTCTGTCAGGGAATCCACGGACCCACCGTAGTCCCACAGGCAGGTGCTCATCAAACAGACGTAATCAAAGTTAATCCTGTTGTGTGAGGCTATCGGTGAGAATGCAGCACCAAACCCCCAAGAATGGTTTGTCTGGAGACTGGGCTGTTAAGCAGCCGAAACTGCATTAACATAGCAGAAAATCTGGCTACAATTCATCCACTATATACTATAAATATCTGCAGCCATCAGGGTCTGTTGGGCTCTCCCTCCACAGCAGCTGCCTGTGCAACAGTGATCCCCTTGAGTAGGGATGCGTCTCAAGGTTATCCATTGAGATTGAGAGATCCTTTACCTGGCACCAGACATTGATTAGTAAGTGTCGTTGTTTGAATGCATGTAACATTCAAGATGAGTATAGTAAGTTTATGTGATAAGCCTGTGTCGTAGGTTTTGATCGCGGGGTGACAGTAAAACCCTGGCAGGTGTATTGTTAACCTCTTCTCCTCAACTCTTCCCCTGTCAGCCCCTCCCTCTCCCCCTTCCCACTCAGCACAGGCGATCGGGAGGGAACGAAGGACAGAGAGAGGAGAGTTGGAAAAATTAAGAATGTTTTACTAATGCTACTAATAAGAATAGAGAAAATAATACAAAGTATACAAAACCAATCTTTAAAGTCTCAGCAACTGCAGAACCGACACCCAAAGTCCTGGACTGGACTCTGCAGCCAACTGGAGCTGGATTCAGTCTCTCACTAGGCCTCAGTTTGCAGGGACGACTCGCCAGGTCCTCTCCTAATGTTGCCATAAGGAAAAGGGACAAGATCCTCGTGATCTCCCACTTTTATATGAAGTATTCACATGAATGGGATGTTATACTCCGTTGGTCAGTTTCTTGGTCACCAGTTTCTCGTTGCCCCTCTCACGAGATGTCCATCCGTGCTTATCAATAACCTCGCATTCCATTGCTGTGTTTACCAAAACATGGATCTGGTTCTCCAGGAAAATGCAGCTGATATGAAGCTTTAGCTGACAGGCAAATTCACTGAAAGAGAAACTTGTTTTTTAACAAAACCAGGACAGCTTGTTATCTGAGCTGGTTTTGGCTGGCATAGACTTAATTTTCTTCACAGAAGCTAGTGTGAGGCTGTGTTTTGGATTCGTGCTGAAACTAGTGTTGATAACTGTCGAGGGTTAAGATTGTGGGGTGACAATAAAACCCTGGCAGATGTATTGTTAACCCCCTCTCCACCCCCCCCCCCCACTTCCCCCTCCCTCTCCCCCCTTTCCACTAAGGAGAGGCAATTGGGAGAAAAAGAAGGACAGAGTGAAGAGAGTTGGAAAAAATTAAAGATGTTTTACTAATGCTACTAATAAGAATAAAGAAAATAATACAAAATATACAAAACCAATCTTGAAAGTCTCAGCAACTGCAGAGCCGGCAACCAAAGTCCTGGATTAGACTCTGCAGCCAATCGGAGCTGGATTCAGTCTGTCACTGGCCTCAGTTCGCAGGGACGACTAGCAAGGTCCTCTTCTAATGTCGGCCATAAGCAGAAGGGAAAAGGGCAAAAGGGAAAAACGACGAGATCCTCGTGATCTCCCACTTTATATGAAGTATTCACGTGAATGGGATGTTATACACAGTTGGTCAGTTTCTTGGTCTCTTTCTTCTCGTCGCCCCTCTCGCGAGATGTCCATCCGTGCTTATCAATAAGTTTGCATTCCATTGCTAGGTTTACCAAAACATGTGTCTGGTTCTCCAGGAAAATGCAGTTAATATGAAGGCTTTAGCTGACAGACAAATTCACTAAAAGATAAACTTGTTTTTAGCAAAACCAGGACAATAACACAGGGGTGCCTTGCTGCTGAGCAGTGCTTACACAGCGGCAAGGCCTTTTCTGCTTCTCACACTGCCCTGCCGGTGAGTGGGCTGGGGGAGCACAAGCAGTTGGGAGGGGACACAGCTGGGATGGCTGACCCCAACTGACTGTTAAGGAAGTTTCTTTTCCCTAGGTTTCCTGAAGCAGAGATTCAAACACTGATTCCAGAAATTCTTCTTAAATAATTAATTATTATTTAAGGTACAGTGCTGAAAAAAGCTCAAGCTGGGTACCTCCAGAAAAGGGACCTTGAGCAAAGAAATCCTTATGCAATTATATCCTTGCAATCTAAGCTACCCACCTCTCATGAGTCAGTTTGGGCCAGTTTGTAAATGTAGAGTCTGAAATCTCCCTGTTCTTAGTTGGACCACTACATTTTTGTCAGATGGGCCATTTCTTATCTCCGCAGGTAGTTGTTTGTCTTTTACTGATCAGACTAGATGTCAATCAAAGTCCTGTCCTTCAGTTGCTATGTTGCAGCAGCAGCTGGAGAGAAAAACAACTCTTTGGCAATAACCAAAACATTGTTTTGTTTCTCGTCTTCTTTTAGATGCATCATTCCATTTCTTTACTTATCTCTAGGGATTCATCTTCTGCTGATGACTAAGAGCTCCTTTATCCTCTTGCTTGAACAAACTCTGGGGTCCTTTTTCACTTAATGACGCAAAAAGTTCACAGCAAACTTAGTCACCTGTGCTGTATGGGAACATAGCAGAAGAATGGTGAGGATGTTGGTTAAATGTAAATACGCTCAGGTGACTTGCAGCTCTCTGTAGAAAAAGCACATACATCACACTAATTGTTTTACTGACCTTGTGTGCTTGACGAGTGGAACCTGTTAGATAACACAGGCCTGTGAGAAACTCCAGGCGCCTTATCACTATGAGATTCCTGCTTTGTTGTGAGAAAGAGCGGGATGCTGCACCTGCCTGAAGCCGTGAAATGCAGGAGAGCTCAGCAGGCCGGTGATCTTCCAGCAGGGCTGAACTGGTGTCACCGCTGGTGTCACCTCTGCCTGGGAGCTCAGGTGCTACTTCAGAGACCCCCCAGTAGAGAGGTAACTAAGACAAAACTTGCTCTTTGCAGTGCATTCGTGATCTCTGGCTCTTCTTGTGACGTGCCTGTGCTTGTGCTCACATATGCTAAGGCATTATGCCAAGCAAGTTCTATATAAGCAGTTTCTGAACAAGTTCTATAAGAAGCAGCATACCAAATCATTCCATAAGCTAAAGCATTTCTTTTTCCTAACATGACCAAAAGGGTATTCCATACCGTATGTCATCGTGCTCAGCATATAAAGCTGGGTAAAGAAGAAGGGGGAACATTTGAAATCATGGCATTTGTCTTCTCAAGTAACAGTTATGCATGATGGAGCTCTTGTTGCCGGGGAGTAATTTAGGGTTCTGCTTGCTGCAGAATAATGTTTTGATCTCTTAAAGAGAAGCATGACATTAAAGAGTTCGGTGGTGCATTCACTCTATTATTTACTGCATGAGGGAGATACACCAAGCCAAACGCTGCTGACGTCTCTCCAGGTGCCTGTACCTGTTCACGAAGCAAACGTTCAGGTGTCTTCTTTCCCTGAGGACTGTTCTCTCCAGGGGCTGTGTTTTAAAGCTCCAGAGGCAAAGTCTCAGGCAAGGCCGTATCCGTTGTGGTGCAAATGTTCAGGATTCTTCTTTCCCTGATAACAGCTTGCTCCAGAGCCTGTACTTAGAACTGTGCTCTGAACTGTGTGTACTGTACTCCGAAGGCAAACTTTCAGGGGAGACCCGCATGCAAAATAAACTTCCAGGAAACAAAATTTTCAGGAAAAATATTTAATGGAGTAAAATAGCAAAAAGGCTGGCTCAAGCTGGGTACCTGCACAGAGGTCTTCATTATTATCCCTGCAGGCCCAGTCGATGCAGTCACAGTAATTGTGTTCTCATTCATTTGGCCTTTCTGAGCAGCCTTTGGCCCCATGAAGCCACTAAAACTGAGACTTCATCTTGAGCATGACCTGGACATTTTCCTGCAGAAGGGATCCTGGAAACCGTCTATATTTCCTGCAAAGTGGTATGTCAGAGGGACACAACGCTGGACTGAAAAGCTGCTACCCAGGCTGGCAGCATACACACATTCCAAGGGTGGAGTTAATTTGCCCTAACACAGGAGTCTAATGGTATTTGAGACTGCCTGTGGTATTCAGGCCTTGCAAATGAGTCTGACAAAGGGCTTGCAGGAGAGTCTCAACTTCTCACCCCCTGAATCAGCTTTTGGAGGGCAGGTGGGATCCCTAAGTGTGCAAAAATGTCACTAGATGTCAGTATTGAGACATCACTATTCAGGCAACAGACTCCTCCCGCATCCGATGCCTTCCACGTCAGTGCCCCTGTGCCCAAGTTCTGATTTTCTGATCCCCCAGCTCTTTGGGGAGAGCTCGTCAACACAGCCACTGATGCCAGGGGAGTTTTTCAGGTCGCTTTAGTGGACACCTGCATTTGATCATGTCAATTAGTCTGCTGGCTTAATTGACCTCACTAAGTGGATCTGTACTCAGGTGCAGATCTCAGGTGTTGAGACACCCACCTCACAGACACAAATGTTCACTGCATCTGCCTAAATCCAGAAGCCACATCTGCAGCTGATTTCCCCCTCTGCAACTTAGGGTGACTTACATCCGTGCTTCGAGTCCCTGTCACTCTCCTTGGCCGATAATTTCAAGCCAGCATCATTTTCAAAAATGAGGGTGCTTAAGATGGAGCTAAGAACAAGAACAGCATAATCCTTCCTAAGTTTTTGTGACCTAAGATACATTTGTTTGCTCGGTGCATGGCCAAAAATGGCCTATGGAATGTGATTTATTTTTCTTAAGACTGATGGCTAAAACTGTTGTATAAATCACCCTTTGGAGGGGTTGGTATTGCTCCATTGGCTGAATACAGTCTGTGAATCACTGTCTTGGATTTAGACTATCAATTGAGATTAATCCTGTCATTACTTTGCAGCTCATACAGTTGTTGGATTTCACAACATCGGTAACATGCAAGGTACCTTGGGATTCTGTCTGAGATTTCCGAACCCTTCTGAAACCGTGGTGGAAGCCTGGATGCACTAAGGTATAAATTGCCGTTAGATAGCTATGTGTAGGGAACCATCAAAGCTCCACCATGTTGATATTAATGATGTGTAAGATGAATCATAACCACTGCTGTCTCAACTTTCTACCTCTTGCAATGAACCATGAACCCAGTCCATTGAGTAAGCCAAGAAAGAGGCATTTCTGTGTCAAACAATGACACTCCTAGAAGATCACAAATGACCTTTCTAGGGGGATCATCACGTGTCATCTTGGGAAGGGAGAAAACTAGAGTAAACCTAATTAAATGGCACCGGTGTAATGACTCACACAGGAAAAGCCGCGAGAAAGCGCTCTTAAAGTAATTGCAAAATGGAAGCAAAATTAATGACACTAAATTAAGCCTTTTGTTTTCCTTCTTCTAGACAGGTAGTATTGAACATTTTAGTTCAAAATCTACTGTAAATATTAAAAATACAATTTTTATAAAATATATGGTACTTGGAAAGGCAGGTTATACATAGATGTAACCTGCATACATGCAAAAGATCTTTTTTTCTGGATCGACGTTAGTTTCATAAAAGGCTACATAATTGAATTGTTCGTAAGACAAAAGGTCTTCCTCCCAGGAATATTTGGTTTTCTCAATCTGCATGGTGAGTACTTCTCTCTTCCTTTACAACACAAGTGCTTTTTTAAGAGGAGGTTTTCTGGCCCTCACAAACTTCTCTAAATGTGCTGTCCAATTAGTTTATTACAAGTAGTCACTTCATCAATTTAAATATTCCATATTATTTTTTTCTCCTCCTACTCTTATCTCTGCAATAGCTCAATATTTGGTGATAGATTAATATCAGGATTCCTGTTAACCTGTGCAGGTAATTCATACTTCTTTCATAGAAATAGGCATAAATTAAAATCATTGCACAAGAGTCCAGGGAGAATTCATTTCTACAAGTCAGTCTTCTAAGTCTGAGGAAGTACTTTAGGCTCAGTCTATTGTGAGCAGAGAGAGCAAGAGGGTCCAGAAGGCAATTTTCAGACATCTTAATTACTTGCTTAAGATGAAGATGAGTTGTCATTAACTGATTAGAAAAACTTGTGCATGTTTCAGGTACCTCATTTAGGGCATTAGGCGGCACTAAATGATCGGTTTGTTTGCATACATACAGGTGTCCAGTTCCTTTTGAAAAGTCTCAGGGTTACCTGACCAGCCTCCCATTGTGTCCCCTGGGGGGCAATGGTCCTCCACAGAGTCTGTCAGTCCTTTGTAGATGTCTCATTAGTCTAGGAATTCTAGTAGATATTTCTGACAGTGCTTAAAAGTCAGTAGAATAACTCAGTGGCATTTTACACCTTATGATCTCCTGTCTCATGTCCAGGTTGCAGGAACCTATGAGTACATGTCCAGTCTGCCAGCACTGTATAGATGTCCTCAGTACTCAGTGGTGCCCAAGATATTATTAGACACCTGTGTTTAAGCAACTGAGTTCCATCCCAGTTGTCCAAGTGTAAGTTGGACAACTCACCAGAAGTGTGAGTTGGACAACTCACCACAAGTGTGATTTTTCTCCACCTGAAACCTACATATCTGTCTTTTTTGGTTTTGGTTTCGTTTGTATGTTTACCTGTCTAAAGAAAAGTTAGGGATGGAGAATCAAACAACAGTTCATCCTCCTGGGTGTTCTTGATGATTATCAACTCCAGTACATGCTCTTTACCATCCTGGTAGTCACCTACATCTTGACAATAACCAGTAATATTCTCATTATCACCATCACCCTGATGAACCATCATCTTCAGACTCCCATGTACTTCTTCCTCAGGAACATTTCCATCTTAGATATTTGCTTTACCACCACTGCTGTCCCCAAAGCACTGGCCAATGTGGCTTTACGCAAAAATCAATTTCTTTAAGGGGCTGTCTCATTCAAGCATTTCTCTACTTCATGCTGGTAGCACTGAGATTTTCCTGTTAGCTGTGATGTCCTTTGACAGGTACGTGGCCATCTGCAAACCTCTACACTATGTGACCATTATGAATTCACAGCTCCGCAGCCTGCTGGTGATTACTGCCTGGACTGGTGGGGCTATCTGCATTCTTTGTCCATCAGTGGTGTATTTCCAGATCCCATTCTGGGGTTCAAACACCATTAATCATTTTTTCTGTGACAACACACAAATGATTCAGCTCAAATGTGGAAACACCAGGGTCCCAGAGTGCGTGAATTTCATCTCAGCGGTGTTTATCCTACTGGGCAGCCCAGCTGTTACAGCTGTATCCTACATCAACATCATTATTATTGTGTTCAAAATCCCTTCTGTGACTGGCAGACAAAAAGCCTTTGTCTCCTGTACCTCTCACCTCCCTGTGGTGTCTGTCACGTATGGCAGGTGCATTTTCGTGTATCTCACACCCACCCAGACCAACAGACTGAACCTCAGCAAGTTGGTGTCCATCTTGAACACTGTGGTGTCTCCTCTGCTCCATGCATTCATCTATAGCTTGAGGAATGCACAGTTTCAGGTGACGTTGTGTGAGAGCATTAAATGGAATATAGTAATTTCTAAACACCCAGAAATTTGAGGTGGTGTTGAATGTGAAAGAAAATGGTTTAATAACATTTCTGTCTCTCCTTTAGGCAACCATCCATTTACTGACATACCTATTCCTACACATCCATCTATCCACGCATTCATCCATTCATCAGTTCACCTACAAACATTGTCAACGATCTTGTAAATTATTTAAACCTGTTCTTTCAGTTCTTTCTCCTTCTCATTTGTTGCCACAAGCTTTCTGGTTTTCTCCATCTTGCATGATATAGGATAGTGGAGCTAGTCCACAAATCACTCTCTTACTGGGTAAGTCCAAGGCCACATGAAGAACAACGGGAAGTACAAAGGGCTTTCTGCAAACAACATCATTGTGTCATTTAAGGAGCCACTTGTACACATAGAACAATGCGTTCCTTCAATCGAATGAAATCAGGGTATGGAAAGATATGAGACAGAGGGAAACACAATGTCATCAGCTATCTGTGAATAAATGCCCGAGCCTTCCATCTTCATGAGTCTCAGTGGTATGTGGTGTGTGACAGACCAGTCTCTGATGTATACATACTTCACTCTGAGCACCAGCAGATGAAGAATGTCAGGTACCTCTATTATCCGATGAGATGAATGCTAGATGTTTTCTGAAACAAATTGCATACTTCTTGCTCACTGATGAAGGAAATAGTGTCAAATTTATAACATTTCCATGTTTTAGTAATTCACGTGATGCTTACTGGAACCCATCTCATTTAACTTTAGGAAACTGGAATGGGACTAGTCTTACCTAACATCAGTGATGGCATTCAGCACCTGATTTGGACCTTTGTATAGCCAACCAAAATAGGTGTCAGGATATGTGTACAAATGGTCATCCCTGGCCTACCCTAGGAAGACAGCAACAGGAATAATTAGAAGGCATTGCAGACAGAATGTGCAATGTGTATACGGTTTGACCTTAATCAGGGCACTGCTCACAAAACAGCGATGTGGGAAATGATAGGACACTATTGATAACAACTGGGGAGTATGAGCTCAAGGGAACTAATCAACAAGGTAGAAATTACCGGAGCAATCATGTCATAAATATCAAGGAAGTCTTTAAAAGTACGAAAACCTAGGCTAATGAAGAAAGGGCAAGCAGGGGTGGGCATTTTATTTAAGGGGTAGATAGTGGTACAGGGGAAGAACTTAGGAGGAGAAAAGGATATCAGGTGAAGCAACTCATGTGATAGTGACTTTAGTACAACTGTTAACCAGCCCTGCTCCTAATCAGTGGAGTTTGGAACAGGAGAGGAAACCAATTGCTGTCATAACCATACTTGTGTCTGACACCTTCATGGTTCAGAGACCTGGTGTCTTTCCCTAAAATTTGGTGAGGGAGCATTTAGGACACAGGAAAGGCATTCTGATTTCCTAGTGAAGAACTCCCTTTTACTGGCACCTTATGTGACTTTAGATGCTCTAGACTACAGTAAGAACAGGGCTAGTAGATACTGCTTAGGGGCTCCACAAGATTCAGTGCCTGTATAGAAGAAATATCTTAATGGAAACACCTTTCTGAGTTTCAAAGATGGCTTAAATAGAAGTGTTTTAGGGTATCAGAGTCATTGTCATGGTTTGGATGATACAAGACAAGATGCATCATATGGTTCCTGGAGCAGCACCTGGAAACAAAATGGAATAGCCTGGGACATCTAAAAGGGCCCTGAATTCCCAGGAAACATGATTGCCTCAATATACTTCTTGAGTAATAAAGAGAAGTAAGCACGTTCAAGGCATTTGTCATCTGAAAGATGGTCTCCCTAACATGGAGGGATTCATAGCGTAAAATTGCCAACAGGATCTCAGAATATCCCCTGTAATATCAAAGGCAGCTTAGAGCACTTGTCTAGAATTGGTGAAGTCAATTCCTCTCACCTTTCTGTTCAGTAATTTTCAGTGGACATTTGTCCCTCAGATTTGCTAGTCCCGCTTTGTATCCTTTGGAGTTTTGCCATTAACAGCAACTAAGGGAAATAACACAGCATAGCTTTCTTTTGTTTGGTATCGTGTACGTTAAAGATTACAAATCCTGCTGGTATCAGCTCACTACCACATTGCATTAATTCTCCTCATTCTCACTCTCAGACTTTCCACCCTGTTCCCAAGAAGGCTGCACACAGCAAGTTTGAACATGCTTTTATTGGTGGTCAGAAAGCAGAGCAGGAGGTGGCACTGTTGCGCAGCAGTGGGAGGAAGGGAATAATGTGAATCTGTGTGTACTTGGGACTTGGAATTTTACCTTAGCATGGAGAACCACCTTGGCACAGAAGCCTGTGCCTGTGCCGTGAGAGCATTGCTGACCCCATCTGAGCTGCCCGTGGAAGCCTCTAAGCATCAGCATGTTGTGGAAACGGGGCACTGAGCATTTTAGTAAGAGGAGGGAGAGTCAGGTAGGTCTTGGAGCGCAAACTTTCTCAGCTCTTTACGTATCCAGGGTTCAAAATAGGAGACTCTGGTAAATACTTTAGGGAAGATGCGATTTTTGTGTCCATAAGAAACAATGCCATGAGCCTTCCCATTGCAGACTAAAGGGCCACCAGAATCACCCTGTGGGGTAAAAGGAGTGATAAGGTCAGATATGTCAATGCATAGCTTCCCCTGCCCTAAGGAAGAAACTGCCCCTCTTGCCTCCCTCCTCTTTTGACCACCTCCCTCCATGCCCAGCTCCGCAGGGCTTGTAGCTGCCTTACTACTCCTCTAAGCCAATTTGTGAAGCAGTTCAGCTCTGGAGCAAAAACTGCCTTCACATCCCTGAAAAGAAGAATCTTGTGATACTTCAGACACATGGAAATATCGAAACCATCCCACTCTGTGTGGAGGATATCACAAAGATGAGAGGAGATCTGCAGCCTGCTGGGGCTGTGGCTGGGCTGGGTAGAATATGCCCAGGCATGTTAAAAGGCACACGATGCTGGTAACTGGGCAACTGCATCCTTGTTCAGGGAGCACATCAGCTTCAGACCTCCTGAGAGGAGCCGCAGCACATCATCCTGAAGAATCTCATTCAATTTTAATCCCCTTCATCTCCCACCTGAGAACCAACATGACTGTCTATTCCCAACCTCATGCCAAATTTGGAGACCAAAACAACACGTACACGGGAAGTTGATTTTTTGCCATCCTCATCGCCACAGCAGATCATAGACTCACGCAGATAGTTCTTTTTGAAAGACTTCTCACATATGTCCTCACTCTGCACCTTCAGGTCCACCTCCATCAGCACACTGGTCTTATCCCGTGTTGTTGATGTCCAGCCCCAGCCAGCCACTTTGCATCTAGTTCCTTGCTTAATATGCTCATTGTGCCTGGGCAAGGGGACACGATTCACTTGCTTAGTCAGCTTGGCCTTTGGCTTCAGCTGCCAAGCAGAGAGAACATGTGGTTAGAGCAGGCAAAGGAATGGGAGCAAGTTCATGGGGTTGGGAAAAATGAGCAGGGAGATCCCTCAGGTAGCACGTATGTGTGAGGGCATACCTTCAGCAGCATTATGTCGTTTGCAAGGGTATCTCCTGAATAGTTGGGGTGGATGACCCAGCGACCAATGTGGAACTTCTGCTGGCTCAGCTCTTCCTTCTTTATGTTGTGGGCTCCCAGAGTCACAGTGATATTCACTCCCCTGACAGGAAACACCAACATGTTCCATTTACACTGACTATAGCAACATGGCTTCCCCATGGCAGGTGGTTTGAGGGAGGTGATGGTGGGATATTCCTGCCCAGAAATTAGTTCTCAGAAAATTGCCCTCTGTAGCCTGGATTCCTTCCACATTGAATTGAGAGTCCCTTACTTCATGCTGACGTATGTCTGAGGTGTCCCATTCTGAAGACCAAAAGGGAATCAGGGAATGGGGGACACTAGCCTCTCTCCTCTCCAACAGTAGCTCTGACCCATGGTAGGAACCATGGACCAGAAGAGTGCTGCTGAGGAGTTCTGTCCCAGGCATGCACCCTGGCAGACAATTCCTGCAGCTCACAGGGCATGTGTAGCAGATGCACTTCCCTTCCCCTGACCCACCTTCTCTCCCCGCCCCTGCCCCCAAAAGCACCCGAAACTGCTAGACCAATAGACCACTATGATCATGCACACACCCAATGGTCAACAGACAAGGGCCTTGCCCAGTGAAATGCCTTGGTTGAGACAAGTTTCTGGACCACTACCACAAACAACCACAGCTCAAATTCAACTAGAATATAAATGGAGCCCTGCGGAGACCCCCATCAAGTTGGTGTCCCCAGAGCAGTGGGTGTGCAGTCAAAGACTCTCCTCCTTAGACTGGCCATCTAAGGAACATTACTTGAACACTGAGAGGACTTGCTGAACTGGTAGGCAATCTTCTGGGTACCCTTGAGAGTCCTCACTTTGTAAGAGTGGGAAGATGCACATTTTGAATCATCACTCTAGAGTCTGGGATCTAGTCCCTTGAGTCTGAACTGGCTGTATAGTAATTGAACTCCTAAGCAGTATCCCAACCTGTGTATTATAATGTTGGAGTGCTGAATAATTTTGGAAAACCCCTTTTATAGTTGGTTGTCTTCTAAACAGTTCTGGTTAGAATAAATCAGTTTGGAGCTTATCACCTGCCTAAATTGATATTAGAGTTGTCTCCATGACAGGATGGCTGGACTCACAGAAAGCCCTGCTGTGCCTGAAGAGACATAGAGTACTCCTTCACCCCAGACCAGGACTGTGATTCTCCATGACTGTGTGAGACTTGAAAAAATCCCCCATACAAGAAAGACAACCCTTACGTTTTACCAGCCACACAGTGAGCTGCTGAGAGCACTGCATACGGGTGAATCAGGAATCCTCCACAGTTAGATGTACCTGACCGACTTCCAATTGATACATAAGCCATGTAGCGCCTGGAGTGGGGCCGAGCTTCCTGCCCGCCAATGATCCTTCCTGGAAGAGAGATGGGGAGCATTAGTATCACATGTGCCACTGTTTCCCATCAAGTTTGGAGAAGCATGAGTAGAAAGGGTCATCCTCTGGCATCATATGCCGATGATGCCAATAACTCTTCTTCCATGGGCTTTCCAAAGTATTGCCTGCATACAATGGAGAGAAAAACAAGCAGTGCTTCCAGGGGATGACTGACCGCACCTGACTAGGGATGTCTAAAATGCCATCAAAGGGCACAGTTCTAGTACCTGTAATGCACAATTGGTTTCAGGCACAGCCTGAGCTGAGAGATAGAACTAGAGCAGGAGAGTAGAAATATGAGAAAAGTCAAGGCAAGTACCAGACAGAATTCCAACTTAGTGCCCATTTCTGCCCTTGCATGTCTTCCTCTTAATCCTGTCTCTCTGTACTCACCAGCCTCAGCCCATGAGACAAGGAGAAAAGCACTTGTGAGCAGAAGAAATAGCATCTTCTCCTACTATCTTGAAGAGCCAAAACAGTTGCTATGGCCAGGCAGGAGACAGGTACAGAATGGCAATCTACATATATGAAGTTTGGAGCGGAAACAGGAAACCTCAGCCTGCTATTGGCTTGTGTCATTTACTGTTTCTGCTCTTCAAAACCCCAAAACTGTGGTTTGGTGAGGGGTTCATGTTACAGTCTCTCATTTTTGACACCATGTCCTCCAAAAATTGGAGAGAACTGCTCTTGTTCAGAGTACCCAGGGCACACAGTACCCCAGCAGCAGCGAGAGTAGTGGGATATCTCCAGTCGAGTGTATATCTCATTGGAGAGCCTTGGTGAGAGCCTCCTTGGATCCTAGATGTGGGTTGGTTTTAGTTTTTTTCTTTTTTTCCCCATCACCTGATAGGAACAGTGAGAGCTGGACAGGGCGAGACACAGGTACCAGTTCTTATCAGAGGGGCTGAGTGCCATCAGAGGTGCCCTTGGGATATCAAAAATCACCTGTCAGAATACCTAAGGCACAGGACCTAGTGAAGACACACAACCTTAAGAACTAATGTTCTTGTCACTAGTGAAAGATGTGTTGGTTTTACATTGGAGTTTACTGACGACACCAGGTGATAGAATCATGCAGGTGAGCAGGGACCACAGGAGGTCATTTAGCCCGACCTGGTGCTCAAAGCAGTGTCAGCTATGAGGTCAAAATTGCTGTGTGCTTTATTCAGTGAGGTCTTGAAAACACTCATATATCTGGCAACTTCCTGAGTGAAAGGGAGTCAGTAGCCAAGAGACAACAAGGAAGGCAGAAGAACTGGCTTTGTCACAAAGGTCCCAGAACCACAGTATTCAAGTGAGAAGAACAAGGAAAGCTTGGGGATAACAGCCAGGGTAAGGTGAGGGTCTAGATGACTAGACAAATCCATAGTGACAAAAAGTCTGATGCCAACCTGAGAAGTCAGTCTTTGCACCCAGGTCCAGACCAGCAGGTTACATGGCTGAGACACAGCTGGAGCTGGAGCTCAGGTGAGGACCAGAGTCAGAATCTCCTCTTCAAAGCAGCTCCCATGAGAAGGGGAGAAGCCCTGGCTGAGGCCTCTCTGAAGTCCTCCCTGAGAGCACTGGCTCCAGTGTTACTTGAAGGAAGGGACATCACCCTCAGTTGCCCTGGCTCTAATTTGGCTGCGGGCATGGCCAGTCACATCTCCAGGATGGGATATGTGCTTAAGGTTTCACCCCTAATGCCTGTGAGTGGGGGAGCAGTGAGTAGCTTTGGCAGAGGTTGGAGGTGAAAGACTGAGAAGACAAAGATCTTTGCGGGATTCCAGCTCCTGCTGCCCTTGGACAAGTTCCCATCCTGGCTTTTCACATTCCTTATTACACACTCCTGCAGCACAGTGCCTTTTAATATTGAAATCTTCTGAGTTTCTTCACACTTCTAAATTGTCCAGGCCTCTTCCTTTCTGAGGACTGCAAAGGGTCTGGTTCCCTGCTCGGGCAGGGGATGTGCGTCCAGTTGTGCCCACAAGTCCCTCACCAAAACACTGAATTCAAACTTCAAAGTCACTGCGGTGATACCTTAATTGAAGAAAATAACAGGAAATGGAAAATTAGGCCACATGTTTGGCTCTCATTCCTTTTAAAATGCAGGAGCTTGGCCAGGTGGCGTCTCAGGTTTCCATGCATTAGGAAGCAGTGTTACCTGTTAGGACTGAGGACAGGTGGAGGAGAGAGAAGGTCCTTCCAGTCTGCTTCTGTGCTGGGCTTTGGGCTTTGTGCAAGAAGCAAGAGCCACTGTCTTTCAACAGCAGCCCAACTGCTGACTAAGCTGAGAAGCCAGCTCTGACCTGTAGTTTATTTCACATGACCTTGTCTTTGATTTTGGCCTCTTGCAGGCTGGGGAATTGTACTGCCTGCAGGCTGAAGGGTCTTATTATGGGATGCCAACAGCAGCATTTTGGGATTGTACAAAAAATACTATGGAATTTTTAAAGTGACAGTTAAAGGTGGAGAAAGGGAAGGGCCAAGGTGGCCTGAGGAGAAATGTGTGTGGGATGGGGGGATGACAGGAAAAGGCTGCTTGTGGGTGCACTTGTCTGGCCCTGTGCTTTGCATGATGACCACAGTCTTGTGTTCTCATGAAACTCCACCTTTCTAATGAATTTGAGAATGACTTCTCTAAGCCCCAAGCCCACGCAAAGAGCAGGAACCGTGCTTCTGTAGCAGCACTGTGGGAACTGACAGACCACATCTACGTGCTGCACGAGACTCCCTCCCCTGCATTAGACTGCGAGGCTCATTTAGACAGACACCCTCCCTACCTCAAACACGTTTACTTATCCTGGAAGCATGTCAGCTTCTTCCTTTCAGCATTTACAGTGATTTCCGCAGCTTTTCGCACTCCATCGGTGTTTGTGAGAGATCAAACACTAAGTCAATTTTAAAATCTTTGTGTTTTCTGCCTTGGTGTGAAACAAAGGAGGCACAAATTGAATGCGAAACCCAAAGTGCAATCATTCTTACAGGCACGAGTGGAAGGGCATAACTGATTCCATCTCAAGAACCAAAAGAAGGTCAAAAGGATACAAAAGACATGGAAGGGCTGGATCAACCTGCAGAGGGCAGAAAGAACTCCTTTACCTTAATATTGGACCTGTGTCACTTTTCTTACCATCTATGGCTCCTTGCAAGAGAGACACAAGACTTGTTTGATAACTTCATTTCCTGATGAAAAGTTGCAAAACCTGAGAACTCCTCCACCAGACACAACTTAGAATGAGAATAGAAATACCTGTATTATCTTTACCATAAAGCCTAACCTTGTCAGCTGGGCGTGGGTCTTTCACAGGAAGCTGCTTGCTGTGCCAGTGCCCATTTAACCTCTCCCAGAAGACTGGTTAAAGGTTGGTTAAAGAGCAAGGACCGTGAACCACTGAGCCCATGTGGCTGGTGTGCCAGGAACTGGAGAGCCCAGTCAGCCTGCCTGAGTACGGTAAGAGACTTGTAAACCAGGCAGTGAAGTGGCCACAAGTTTGCGCTGGGTACCAGATGTACCTCAGGGTTCAAGAGCTGGCTACGCAGTCACCAACCACATGAAGTTCAACAAGGGCAAGTGCCAGATTTTGCACCTGGGACACGGCAACACTGGCTGTACAGACAGACTGAGGACTGAGATGCCGGAGAGCAGCTCTGCAGAGAGGGATCTGGTTGACAGCAAGATGAACATGAGCCACCAGTGTCCCTGGAGCCAAGAGGGACCCGTGTCCTGGTGCATCCAGCACAGCACGGCCAGCCGGGCAGGGAGGGGATTGTGCCGCTCTGCTCTGCGCTGGGGCGGCCTCACCTGCAGCATTCACTGTGTGCAGGGCTGGGGACACAGGAGAAAAGCAGATAAAGCTGCTGGAGAGCGTCCAGAGGAGGCCACAAAGTTGGTGGAGGGTCCAGAGAGGGAGTTGTGTAAGTAGCAGCTAAACTCACTTGGTTTGTTCAACCTGGAGATGAGGAGGCTGAGGGGAGACCTCATTGTGGTCTACAGCTTCCTCACAAGGTGGGAGGAAGGGTAAGCACCAGTCTCTTTAGTGACTAATGACAGAACCCAGAGAATGTCAGGAAGATGTGCTGGGTAGGGTCAGTTGGACATGAGGAAAAGGTTCTTGACCCTGAGGTGCTGGACACTGAACAGGCTCCCCAGGGAGGTGTCACGGCCCCAACCTGACAGTGTTCAAGAAGAGACTGGACAACGTCCTCAGACACACGGTGTGAACTGTGGGGTGTCCTGTGCAGGGACTGCAGCTGGACTCAAGATACTTGTGGGTCCCTTCCAGCTCAGGACTTTCTATGACTCTATGATACTGGAGGGACCGTCAGGACACCATGAACTCTGGACATCACTTGTGTGTGTGTGTGTGTGTGTCTGCGTGTGTGAGGCAAGTGGACACAAGCAGAGCCAAGGATCAGCTTCTGGGTAGGCTGAGTGTCTAAGGCTGATTACTGGGGGGATACATCACACATACATGTCTGTGTACGCTTGTGTGTGCAAGCTGGTCTGTGTCCAAGCAGCTGGAGCAGGGTTGGGAACTGTGAGAGATGGTGGCTCTCAGCATATGGTTTAAGTGTGTGTGGTTCTTAACACAAGGAAGGCTGAGATATTGTGAATTATTTGTCTCAAAGCTTGCTTGCTAAAATAATATGCTTAAGGCTGCCTGTTACAGAAAAATGCTTGCTCACACTGCTTGCTTCATTTGGCCTGCTGTAAAGGCCTAAATACAGTGACTTAAAGTGCAAAATGCGTGATCACTGTGAATTGCTAAAACGCAAAGAATGCTTGAAGCTTAGGTAAGCTCAAGTGAAGCTCCAGCGATATCCGCCACCAACATCTGCGACCAGGCCTGCAGTGTGCTCAGGCAACACCTGCCACCAACTGCCATAAAATGACCAGGTTATGACTTGCAAGTGTGGCCATCCACCACCAGGACCAAAACCTGTCACCTGGGACCGGTGGACCTGACACCCAAGTGCTGCCAACACCTCCTGGGACCTGGATCCTGCTACCAGAACCTGGACTCTGATACTGGCACGACCCGAGACCTGCAAAGTGCCAGAGTTACTGGGACCTGAGACCTGCAAACTGCCAGCGCTGCAGAGGCCTGAGACCTGAGAGCTGCCCCACAGGAGACCTTTGGATCCCTGGGGGTGACTATCTCTTGCTTATCTCTTGCTTATCTTCTCACGTGCTTGCTTAACTTTTCTCCTAATTTCTCCCCCTTTATCTCTGTTGTTCTAGCTTTAGGTGTGAAAGTGAAATAGATTTACTCTGTCGTTAGGCATACAAATAAAATAAGATTGTTTAGCGATATCTGACCTCATTTGTGTCTTAATCTCACTCTTGGAATAATTTCTGAACTTTTCTGAGTCCAGCACTGGACCAGGACCCCACATAGGACATCGGAGATTTGCCTGCATGGTGCCAGCAACTGGGAGACTTGGGATCCGGGGCAGCATGCTGGGTCAACTGAGTGTCTAGGGTCAAGTGTATTAGTGTTGCTGGGGGACCCCTGTGCCTAGGTGTAGGTGCTGGTGTGCAGGAACTGGCACTGACCTTACAATGCCTCTGCCTGGTCCCAGCATCGGGGGAGAATTCACCTGGGCATATGACCAGAGTATACTTGCAATAATGCCCCAGGCCCCACTGAGGTTAAGAACATCACTGGTCTGTCAGTCAGTCAGTCTGAGACACTGGTTTACACATATTGAGCTGTGTGTGTTTGCCAGTACTTCATCTGGGCATGTTGAACTGGCATTGTCCTTAAAAATAAAGTTCTTCTTCCAAGTCTAAGCTCCTAATAATATTTTAGACACTTCCATCTGAGTTGTCCACCTACACCTGTGCTGCCTTCATAGGGAAAGACAGAGGAACTGTCTCTCAGTGGGAAATGATCTAGATCACAAGAATCACACTGAAAATAACATTTTTTTCATTTTTCATGGTAAATACTTATGAGAAAAAATAATTTTGGAGATGACATTAGAAGTCTATCTGTCTGATCAAGGCTGTGAATAACCTGATAGATATTTGAAGCTGGCCCAACCACGAGTAGAAGATGGACCTTCAGAGGTCTCCCATCCATGGTTTGAAGTGGTCATTCTGGTTTAAGTGCCCTGTATTCTCACGTTCTACACGTTGTCCAAGAGCAGAGAGCAACAGTATTGCAGAAAAGGCAGGCTTTAGAGTTTCTTCCAATTAAACATCTTGTTCATTTGTGGTTAAGCTCAAGATTGGTGGGGATGATTAGGGAGAGGAGGATTTTGTAGTGTTGGTGAGGTCAAAAGTTTATGGTAAGGTCTGTCTTTAGTCACAGATACGATCTGCATTGTTTCTAGCTACTGAAGTGAAATTTAGATGAGGGAACTGAGGAAGTTAGAGGTTCAGCTTTGTTTAGTGTTTGCTTCTTTGTCAGTACCCTTTAATCTGTGCTGCAAAAGGCAGCCTTTCAACCAGCAAAAGAAAAGGGCATGAAATCATACATGATCACCTTGTGTCTCTTTAGAACGGGTAATCTGACTTGGCTCATGGAGAGTACTTTTCTTGCCAAGCACCCTTGCTTTCCTAAATGTTAAAATCAAGTGTAAGGTTTCATTTAATCCACAGAATTTTAGTTGTTCTTTAATTAAATGCATCAACATAGATGCATGAGGACTATCTGGCAGGTGTTTGAGATATCTCAGACCAGCTGAAATGCCACAGGACACCTACAGTAGGCCCTACAGCCATACAGTGCAATCCACCTCTTCGTTTGATGTGCCCTTTGTGTTTGTTTTGTTCTGTTTTGTTTTGCTTTGGTTTTAAAAAGTCCTCTAGCTTCTGAGGAGGATGAGTGAAGAAATGCCTACAAAATCAAATAACATTGGTCTTTCATTTCATTATAAAACAGAAAGACAGCTACATGGTATGTTGGGAGATAGATAGATAGTTTCATGAAAAGGTGTTTTTCTGTAGTATCCGAACAGGATTTTTCTCCCTGAGATCTGATATTTTAAGCACATGACTTTTTGGTAAACTTCAGAGAAAAGCAAAATGTGGAAAAATGAAGCAAAGTTTAGAATATGTATTTAGGATTATTTTTCAAAACCCAGTGGAAACTTTTATATTATGGTAGAGAGCAAATGTGTGAAAAAGTCAGCTGCAGTGGGTTGACCCCAGACAACATGTAAGCACCCACCCGGCCACTCATTCAGTCCCAGAAGAGCATGATGTTGATGGTATGGAATGGGTATCAAATATCCCTTTGAGTCAGTTTGGATCAGCTGTCCTGGATGTGTTCCCACCCAACTTCTTGCCTACCCCCAGTTCTGGGGTATGTTCAAATCCTGAAGACACTGGGCTCCACAAAGCAGCCTAACAGGGAATTTGCTGCCTTCAGACATTCATCCAGCTGGACCTCTGCAAGCATAGAGAAAAAGTAGAGGGGGACCACAACCCATTAAGGGAAGGTAGCATGTATTGACAGTCTCATAGACTGCTGTACAGGAGCCCTAGGAGAGAGGGACATGGGTCAGTGGGTGTCAGCTGTGGATTTGGTGGGAAAGGTCCTAAGCGTGACTCCTCCCAGCAAAATCTTCTTACCTTCTTGGTCCTGCAGCCACCTACAAGCTTTGGCCCGCAGAAGGTCTGACCAAGATACCTTCCATTTGTACTGGTGCAACCAGACTAAGGCCAAAACTGTGGCCCAGGCAGTTGGTTGCACAACCTGTGGGAGAAAACATAACAATCAGGGGGAAGAAATAAAAAGAAAGATCAGACCTAAACCAACATGCGGAAAAAGACTTTCACACATACACAGATAATCTCTAAGCTTCTGAAACCCTCAAAATTGGAATGTTGCCAGATATCTCTGCTGATTCCACCCCACACCCTCCCCATCCCACTTCCACAAGCAGAGAGGCTCTATACCCGACTGCTTTGATCTCTTCAGCTCAGACTGGAAACCTGGAGCAGAGGAAGGTTCAGCTCATGACAGTACCAGACTCCTGCCCCTCATCATTTACCTCACTGGGCCTTTGTCCCTCAACATCAGCTTTGCTGAGCCCCAAGGCAGAGGCCAGGGCTGCAGTTGGAGCCCAGGACCCATTTGCTTTCTGAAGTGCCACCACTACCCTGAGCCCAGAAAAGTCACACAGCCTTGTTGACAGTGGTGAAATTGTCCAGTTCCAACTCATGTTGAATGCCGGTGGTTCTTCCATCGTGTCGTCTTCAGGAGAAGGCTCCCACTCTGAAAGACAGAAACATACACACAGCTCATATCATACAATCTTGGAATGGTTTGGGTTGGAAAGGACCTTCAAGATCATCTAGTCTCAACTCCCCTGCCCTGGACAAGCAGCTGTGTAGGAAAGAAAGCCTGGAAACTGCAGTGCAAACAGCTATGTCTCTGTTAGCTTGACTCTCTTTTGCTGAACTGCATGAGGTTAAAGCTACACATTCATGCAGCTGTTTTGACACAAAGCTTAGTGTTTGGGTATAGCGTTAAGGAAAGTTGGAGACAAGGATAAGGTTACTTCGGGCAAGTATTAATGCATTTGATTCTTAGTCTCCAGCGCAGAGTTGAGGTGTAGGAGTTTTCTTTGTCTTTCACTTCGCCCAACCCCAGCACAATGAAAATCAGGAGGCCTGGTGAGAAGATAAATTCTGAAAGGAGAATTCAACCCTAGTCCAAAACATTTTGAGAATGCCCAGTTGACAAGTTTCTCCCTACCTTTACAGGATGCTGAAAACTGGGTGAGTGCCTCAGTGTCACGGGCTTTGCGATCAAGTGTCTCAAGGCAGGACTGACACTTCTGGACCATCCAAAACTTGGTGGACTTGAACCACCCAGGCCTGAAGCCACGCAACCAGAGCAGCTGGCAGGGAACCAGGTTGCAAGAAAGAGAGGACATGGAGGAGCCTGGAGGCAAAGAATCTGACAAAGGCAGGGAGATGGGGGTTAGACTCATGGGTATTAGAGATAAGCAAAAGGATGGTCAGGTCCACAGGATAGAAGGCTGCAGTTGGTGAGGAGGCATCAGACCAACCAGCCCTGCTTTCCTCTCCCAGTCCTGTCCCCACCGTTTCTGGCCTTACCATGGTGCCAGGCATCCCTCTGTTTCATGCGTACTGCCACAACGGATGTGAAGGGGGACAGGACCCCCAGGCTGAGACTGGACTTCACTGTGCTGTGACGAACGTCCTTCTCTGCCCTGCTTGTCCCCTCCCAGGCCAGTTTCCACAGCAGGTGCTTCATGGCCATGCGATGGACAGGCAGCCTGCAGGGGCAGAGAGTCCGTGGTTCCACCTTGGAGAGAAGGAAGTCCAGTAATGTCCAGTAATGTCCAGTAATGGACACCCAGGTCCTCCTCCAAGGTCCAGACAGCGGGGCAACAGGGAAAAGACCTGGATGCCCAGAATCTCTTCCCTCTTCAGGCTACAGTGGGAAGGATGCAAGCAAAGGACACTTGCTGTCCCTCCTCCAGAGGGACCAATGCCACTCTGCTCTGTGGACAAGTGTGTTACCCTCTTACCTGCTGTCTGATGATGGGGACAGTGAGAACCTGAGTGTGTATTCAAAGGACTGGTGGCCCACATAGTACTGAAGGGTAACAGCTCCCTCATCCACCTCAGGATCCTAGTAATGCAGGCGAAAGTGTGACAGAAATGTTCATCTGCAAGGCACAGGCAGCCTGGCTACCTAGGTTCCCTCCCTGCTCTACTAAGATAGTAAATGTTCGTGGTTGGAGCAAAAGCACTGGTGTCTCTGGGAGAAGGAAGAGGGACCACAGAACCCTGATCATGGTGTCTCTCAGGTCTAGTGGAGGTGAAGCATTCTCAGTGCTGGGAAGGTGAAATAGGGAGTGGGTCCTTTACCTTCCAGAAAGCCATGCCCCAGTGTATATGGCTCCTGGATCATTCTCACCTGTGCTTGCCCATGGATCTGGGCATAGATGGAGCTCTGGTGTCCTTGGAAGATCATTTCAGGAGCTTTTCTGATCATCGACACCTCCAGGCCAGGTGGAAGGTCCCAATGTAGTGAGATCCCACTTGCGAGAGGCTGCAGAGCCTGCTGCAGACATTTCACTGCCTGGTGAGGGGAAGCAGAGAGTACAGAGCACTTGCATTCCCTCACAGTGCTGTGCAGTGGGGAAATCAGAGGGAGTCAGTTGGAGTGGATGGTGGTATTTGGATCACCTTGCATGTCTAGGAGACCTGTGGGGGTATTGGACAGAGTGGAGGGTCATTACCTCAGATGTCATATCCATCCTAGAGTGGATGCACACACATTCACCTTTGGTCTCCAGGGCCATGGCCTGGGAAAGGTTGAAGCTGTCACAGCTGTTAGTAGGAAAACAGAAACACCTGTGCAGGAAAGGAGGGGGAGATTAGAGAGGGGGCAAAGATGAGAGGCCTGAAAGACAAGAGCAGTACAAAGAACAAATTCTGGAGAGGTAAGAATGCTTCTAATTATAAGAGTGCGACTGAATCTGGGTTTTTGCATTCACTCTGGGGTGAGAGATGTTGCCTGCTGGACAGAGAGATCCTGAGAATGGGTTTTGGGCCCATAGAGCACCTTGAGGTATTACAGGGTGAGGAGGAAGAGGAAAAATGCTGAGAGGAGCAAGGAAAGATTGAGAGAGGAGCCCCGCTAGATGAAGAGTACAGACAGGTTTAGTGAGGTAAGGAAAGCGTGTGTGGGGGTTTGTTGCTGAAGTTCTGATGAGGTAAAGAGAAGATCTGGGGCTAACTAGGATCTGAGAGAATGTTTGAAGGACTTTGACAGTCAGTGGGAGAGGAATGTTGTGAATTAGCATGTTAGGGGACAGGAACAGGGCTCCCCAGTTACCGGTGGTGGTCCCGGTAGCGGTAGACCTCAGCCATGACAGCTTCCTCTTCATTGGAGACCTTCCTTTGGATGAAGATGAAAAGCTGAGGAAGAGAGGAGGAGAAACAAAGATTGCCAGGGCTGCACACCCCCATGGAGGACAGACACCCTCCTGAAATGCAGGAAGCCTTCCTAGTCTGTGCCCTTACCCTCTCGCACCCTCTGGCCCTGAAACAGGAAAAGAGATAGTATGTCTCCTGTCATTAACACCAGGACACCTCTAAGCACAAAGGGGCACCCCACCTTTCCCAAGTGCAGGCAAGTCTCACAGAAAGCCTACCATGCTGCCCAGCCCGAAAACTTTGTCACTTTCTGACACAAAGTTGTCACCCCACATGCCAACTCTTACTCTGAGCCCTGAAGTCTACCTTTACCCCACTGCTTACACCCATTCTCCTCCCCATATCCCTTTGGCCCCTGATACCTGGCGGGGATGCCCATGAAGGAGAGGAGTGCTGTAGATAAACCTTAGAAGGCCCAACAGGTCACAGCCTCCCAGATCAGGGCAGATGGAGGAGATGCTCCCCACTGCATTGTCCATGCTTTCCTGTGTGTATTCCACACTTTGCCTGTCGGAGGGTACCCAGTAAGAAGTAAGAAAGAAGTAAGAAAGAAGTAATAAAGAATTAAAAAGGAATGAAGAAAGAAGTAAGAAAGAAGAGAGAACGAAGTAAGAAAGAAGTAAGAAAGAAGTAAGAAAGAAGTAAGAAAGAAAGTAGAAAGAGTGGGGAGAACCTGGCCCACGGCTGCCCTCGTATGGCTACTCACTGCAAAAGCCGTACCTCACTAAGAGTGCTACGGAAACACTCCAAAAAGAAGACTTAACCTCTCACTGCCCCCCAGCAGATCCTGCCCCATAACTGCCCTCCAGCAGGATCTTGTCCTATAGTTTCACTTAGAAAAGTTATACTCACCCCCTGGCCCTGCTCTGTCATCACCCCCAACTCACGGATAGAAGGCTTTGAAAGTGGCTCCGAAACTGTAGATGTTGAAGTAACAGCCCAGAGGCAAACTCTTGAGGAGGAAGAGCAGTGTATTCTGGGAACAGACGGAGGGATGGGCAGAGCTCAGATGGAGAAGCTGGGCAGAACACATGCCTACATGAAGCAGTTTGCCACTATCCTCACCAGTTGGGCATGACCCATGTGGAAAATTCCACCCCCTGAAGACCTCCTCTGGTGGTACCTGTGCATCCTGGAAGAGGCTGCGGTCCATAAGAAAGAGGAATTCCCCAAACTGGCCTGGATTGGGCACCGTGTCTGGAATGTTGGGCATCAATGTCACCATCACCACCGTGTTTCCCAGCAGAGACCCTGGAATGTGTAGGGGAAAACAAGGAGGAATTTTAGGTTGGAACCCCCTTACCCATCACTTTGCTTTTGTCCCCCACATTGCTTTCAGCTCTGACCTAATGCCTGAAAAGGCCATGAGATGCCCCCAGTCTCCCTGACACCCTCTCCCTCATGTCCCCTTCCATCCCCCTCACTCACCAGGTGAAGCTTTGGGATCTCTCCTCTCCACCACAGCACTGAGACTAGGAGACCCTCTGTAATACACCAGCAAGTTCAGATCATCCTGCATCCAGGGTGGCAGTTTCAAGGAGACCTGAGGACAAGCAGAGACAAGTAGGGTGGAAATAACCATATAAAAGGATTGAGGAGTCCTAAGGAGCATCAGCAGGCTGCAGACCCTTCTCTCCCTGTTTGTGACTCCAGCATCTGGCAGGGCTGTTACCTCAGCAGATGTTTGATCTGGAGCTATGTATTGCAGAGGGGTGTGACTGCTGTTAACGGCTATATGGGACACACCATGGCCTGACCTCAGACAGATACCGAAATGTAGGCTTTTGGACGTCTCCTCCTCCAAAGAGATCCAGTCTGCAGCGAGAAAGAGATGTAAGAAGGTGAAAGAAGAGACTTTAGGGCAGCAGACAGCTGCGGTGGGGCACTGTCTGTCGTTGGTAGAGGGGAAATGTGTCATTTGAGATGCCCCTTACTGCAGTGCCTAGTGCGGTGGTTGTGGCGGCAAATCTATAGACTCACACTTTGTTTGTATAAGGATCTATGGGGAACTCTTGCTATGGGATATATGGGGAGACCTGGGTGTTTTCTGACCGTGAGGTGCAAGGGGGAATGTTCAGATTGTCTCACTGAGGCACATGTACAGAAATGGGTGTCCCTCTCCCCGAGACGGATGCTGGAGAACGATGTGTTCCTGCTTGTGCGGTGCATATGGGGGATCACTCACTAATGTATTTTCTTGAGGGGAACAGCTCACGTGGCCAGCAAAACTGGGCAGCTCCATCAGGCTGCAGTGTCAGCTCTTGGACATAGCACAGGCTGATGGTCACCTCCCTGTTAGGAGGAAGGGTCCCCAGGAAACAAGCGAACACGGGGCCCCAAAGATCTCCCTGGTCCTGCAGGTATGTCAAATTCTCCACGCCTGATGTGGCTTTGCACAGCTGCTGGGCCTGCCATAGAGGGAGAAACGTGTCACTGAGGTCTCCACAGGATTCCATTCTCTCACTTCCACCCATCATCCCAATCTGTGGACCAACCCATCCCACGGCAATCCCAGTACCTCCTCCTTCTCCAAGACCATTGCTTCAGTGCGAGTATCCCCCATGCTTGCGTAGAAGGTGTGTACAACAGTGTTAAAATTCAATGGAAAGATGAACATGGTCTCCTTAGAAACTTGCGACATATTGCGGAAAACCAGCTCAGACACCACATCGGCTACAAAGTCCTGGATGGATACGTTTACTGTGACAGTTTCCAGCTCCACTTCAGGACAGGAAGAAAAGAACCATATTCCTCTCTGAAATAAACCTGAGGAATATGAAACAGCTGTCAGGCTCCCAGTTTACCCATAGGAAACTTGAAATTTGATGTATCTGTTGTAGTGGGAAATAGTTGTGTGTGCAGAAGCTGGCAAACAGCAAATACAAGTCCCTGAGGCTCTCATCATGTTTCCCTTAGACCACAGCTCCTCACATTTCTAAGCCCCTTGCTCTTCAACAACCATGACAACTATGCCCTAAGATCACATAAAAGTGCCATGCTTCATCTAAGTTCAAGTCTACCATGGCATTGAGAGGAGTCCCCAGCACATAGCGTGAGACAGGCCCACAGTAGAGCTTCACGCAATTGGCAGGAGGTGGTCCCCAAACCTCCAAACCATATCTCAGAGACAGGAGCAGGTTCCACCACCTGCTTTGAGAGTAATGCTCCAAAGAGATGAGCTTGATTTTCATCATAAGAAGATACGCTACTCATTTTGGACTACTGCAAGGGAGGAGGAGGACCATACAAATGGCACTTAGTATGTCATCAAAGGTGGAACCACAGGAAGTCAATTCAGCTCCTTTTTGTTGTCAGCAGCGGAGATGTTTCTCACTGACCTCCCTTTCTCACCTGTCATACTTGCAGAGTATGCTTTATTTGAGGCCAACAATGTGTAGATCTGAATTTGGTTGAAAGATGGCTTTGATGACCTCCTTTCCTGGTATGACACCAGCCCATTGCAAGACAACCTTCTCCATACCTTTACCCTTGTTTTGAAATGAAAAGCATCTCATATTAGGGCAAGGTTTGGCATCAGTGGTGCATCAAACCTGAAGGTAAAATGCATTGGAGTAGTGTCTTAGTCAAGAATGGTGTAAGGTATAAGACTTTCATAGGGGTTGGTGTAATGTCTTGAAAGGGGATGGTGTACAGAAGATGACACAGTTCACCTGGAGAGGATGATGCAGCTCACCAATCAAGTGTTATACCTAGCTATCACAAAACAATTCAGTAGGGGATGATTCAGCACCACAGTAGAGGTGATGCAGTATCATAACCCTGAGGAGTGTTGCCCCCCATCACACAATAGCAGACATGTCTTCTGCATCATCCTTCCACTTTGTGAATGTGGGTGAGGTGAATCACACAATAACATCTTTTGCTATGCCAACCAGAAAAAGTGAAAGACTACTAAAAGCCATGCTCCTGAGTTCCCAGAATATGATGATATGTGCCTCCCTGTCAAGCAGCCAAGAAATAAGTTCCTTCCCACATTGCTCTCCTAGCTAAAATTTTTTCCACTGCTCACAGATGCCACCCGTCTGGCCCCAACTCACCCCTGCACATATACTGTTTGCTCAGGATGCCACTTTTCCTCATCTTGACTTGTTGGTTGAAGACAGATTCTGTATGGGAAAGAGCATAAGGTGAGCTATGAGGATCTTTTGAAGAAAGCCTGGGCACATCCATCTTCCCTTCCTCCAAGATATGTAGCTCCCACCCACATACATGGGCCAACATGACTCTGCTTCCTCACGTCCCAGCTCAGGATCCTTTTTTTCCCCTCTCTCACCAGTCTGGTAGCAGACTGGTTAGAGAGAGACCTGGGGTGGGAGTTGAAGGTATCAGAAGTGCCTATTGGTTCAGTGGGGTGGTGGTGCACCCCATTGATTAGAGCACAGGGAGGGTGGGAGCAATGAGGGGTCGCAGCTTGAGACATAAGGCACAGCATGAGCTTGAGCCCCAGCAGCGAAACCAGTAACAATGTTGACAGAGGAAGAAATGAACAGAAGGGTGGACAAATAGAGCAGGTGAAGCACCATCTAGGAGGATGGGTGCAGGAATGCATGATCTGCGTGAGAGCGGTGCCGCTGGGTAGTTGGAGAGGACTGTATTCAGTGGCAGTAGGAGTGAATGGCAGATAGAAGTGACCATGTGGGGAGCTGGGGAAGGGAATGGATGAAAGAATTCATAGTTGGGATACAACAATGCACTTCCAGGGAAGTGGAGGACAGGAGGGTGTTGGAGGAATTGATGACCAAGCACAGTTGTGTGCAATAAGAGGGAGAGTATGATTAAAAGTGCCCAGTTTGTGGCAGTTCTGTCAATTAGGTACCTGAAACTAGCAGAACTGTGTACAGGTAAGTGGTCTGAACTCTTCCAGTACTGAATAGAGCCTTAGCTCAGCTGTAAAAACATCAGACAGAGAAGGGACATTTGCAGTGAGGAGCCCTAGCACAGGTGAGCAGTCCTCACAAAGGTATTGTGTCTGGTTTGGAAATGACAGGACATCTAAAATGATACAAGACACCCAGATTTCAAAAAGTAAATCTCACCCCAAATTTAAATATTAATAAGAGGAAGAGCCTCTTCCTCTTAGTGCAAGAGTAGGATTCAGGTGAAGATTAACATGTATAAATGTAGGTATTTGAAATAGATACATTCAGGTTAACTTCTAAACCCCTGCAAGGAGGTTTCCCAGAGGGCACAGAAGGAGAGGGTGGGAATGGGACAAAGGAATGAAGAGCCAGGGGGATGTAAGGGGGGTAGAATGATGAAGGGAAGGAGGGATGTGCATTTTCTGCTGTAGTGATGCTGATGGAGGGACCATTGTACATCAAGGAGTTAGTGATCCACATAGCAGTTAATCTGAGGCAGCACAGGACTGTGCTGAGCTGCACATACAGCTTGGCCTTCAGGCCTGTGCTGGGCTGCACAAATTCCCTGGCGGCAGGACAGCCTCAGCCTGCTCGTTTTACCAGAGCTGGCTCTGGAACATGCACACTGTAATATTATGTGTGTTGATTGGAGGCTCGTTGGATGCTGCACAAGCCAGGTTACCAGCATCTGACATGGCATGTTATGGTTATCTGTGGTCATCTGCATGACATGGTTATCTGTGCTATTGTCATTTTCTCTAGGAAATAGGTTTCAAATGATACTTTGCAGAATCTGAGTGTCTTTCTTCCTGGGCTCGTAGTGAAGCTGCACCTACCTCCTGAGGCAAAACGTGGCGCAGTTGGTGGGTCCCAGCAAGAAATACTTTTCTAGAAAAAGGGTAACGGGGACAGACTGAGAGCCTGGCTGTCCCCGCCCCAGCCATGCACGGCAGTCGCAAGAAACTTGGCCCAGTTGTTTTTCTCATGAATTGGGAAAGTGAGGAGGAATTACCTAAACGTCCCAGCCCAGCCGAAACGCTGATGTGTGTCAAGCAACAAGGGGTAGGGCAAGGAAAAGCCAAGGAAACCTTTTGCTGTATTTGTTCCTAACGTGCTGGAGCGGACACGGGATGTTCGGAGCCGAAGCTGCGATCGCCCAGGAGCAGGGCAGGGAGGTCCCGGGCGGCAAACGGGGGCGGGGGGGCAAGGGCGGCCCGTCTCGAGCGCTCCTGAGACACGAACAGCTTGCGGGGGGAGAACGGGCCGGGGAGGCCTCGGGGACCCGGCGGGGCTGGGGCGGGTGGGCGGCAACCGCAGCGCTGCGGCCGCGGATGGAGCGGAGCCCCCGGCGCCGGTCCCCCGCCCGCCCCGGCCGCTGGGAAGAGGCGCTTCCTAACCGCGGTTCCACCCCCGCAGGGGCGGCCCCGCTCCAGCGCGGCTCACCCGGGAGGCTGCGGGGAAACGACAGAGGGAGCTAACGCTTAAAGGGTTAAACACATAGAAGTGCCCCGCTTAAAGCTTTGAAACCTATTGTGTGAGGAACAGGATTTTGCTGAAGGGAGCAGACTGTGCAAAGATAAGAAGCCCAACAGCATCCTTGGGTGGATGAGATAACAAGGACAGCTGTGGAGGAGCCGTCAGCTCTGAGCCTGCTGGGTGGGATTTCCAAGGGAGCGGCTCTCGGGAACCTCCGTTTTTTCCCAGGTGAAGAAACATCTCCCGCTCCCCTGACAGCCCGGAATTAACAACAGTCTTTTATTCTATGCCAGCGCTGCTCCAGGCAGACTATCTGAGTTAACGACCCCATTTTGTTAACATAGCTACATCTCAAACGACTCCACATGAATCAACGTAACTTTTTCATGTAAATCTGGGGTTTGCACAGAGCGAAAGGAGAGAGTGAGAAAAGTCAAAGAAAAAAAGAAAGGAAGCAAAGTCAGCAGGTCCAAACCCAACACTGGATCTTGGACTTCACTCACCACCAAATGTAAGGGCAGGAATAATTCTCCTTACTGTACTCAGCCGAAAAAGCTCTCTCTGGCGCTCTCAGGGACTTTTGTCTTTAGTCAACCATCCTTGCTGTCTGTTTGTTTAAACTACTTGGATAATTCTCCAGATTCTGGAGGACCCCTTCATCAGGAGAACGCCTGGGGAGACAGCTCCTTTTGATGAAACTGAGAGTGGCTAAATTGATAAAAGGCTAAAAATATGATTCTTTGCTCCTAGTAGAAATCCTGGTTTGCCAGCAACTGCTTTTAAGAGTCCCCATAGCAAAATTCATATGCTTGCACATCCATGTTCCTGTATTTTACTTTCTCTCGGGTAAGAGACCAAATTTACAAATATCATGATCACCTCATTGTGAATTTGGACCTTAGCCTGCTATCCTCAACCTTAGAGATCCCAAATGTGCAGGTACCATTTGAACTAAGTGGCCTGGCAGGATGGGGCAGCAAACACAGTCACACAGAAGCCTCAAGCCTTTGCCAGGATGTGGTGAATGCAGACAGACAAATCCACATATGCACATAGATCTGCAATCTTTTGACTAGGAAGGAAGGAAACACAGATGAGCACACTCACCGTGGAGCAGCAGCCTGCAGCAGGAGCAACGAGGAGAGAGACACAGGAACAGGGACTGAGACCTGCCAGCTGCAGCATGAAATAGTGTTCACAGAGGTGCTCGGAGAAGGAGACCTGGTCTTTGCAGGAAGCGGCAGGGATGGATAGGAGCTGCAATCAATGCTGCAGTGCCACCTGGGTGCATTCTGGGAAGGGGAACGCAGCCAAATGTGCACTCTGATGTGTTTGAATGGGAACCAGGCATCCTGCCAGTCCTGCCGGCTGGGATGAGCTGTGGGACTGGAGCTGCTGCTGACCCTCTCTGCTGGGATGGGTGGGAGGCACTGGCTGTAGGGTTCTGGGAGCTCTGGGAGGACTCTGGGCAGCTTTGAAAGGTAAATGGAGCCATGAGAAAAGCAGGAGCTATAGGGACCCTGCATAGAAGGTGTGTTTTGGGCCTGGACTGAGGAGTCAGGCTGTGGGGAAGGGCACCAATAGAGACCAGTTGGTCCTGTCCTGGGGGCTCTGGGCTGGGGATATTGCCTGGGAAATGCATCTTGTGTGTGTCAGGCGTGTCCTAGGGTGCGAACACCAGCAGTGAAGTCTGTCATAGGGTGGGGAGGGGATGGGGAGGTGGTGGAGGAGGTGGGGGGAGAGGGGAAGGCTCCAGTGTTTCTCCATGGGAAGCACCCCCCACCAGAAGCAGCCACAGTACATTCACACAGGCACTTCAGCCTGGCTTCCTGACAGCGTCCCCTGACTTTGCCTTCTCCGGCAGGCCTCAAGTGGTTCAAGAGGATACAGGTAGCAAGTCAGTTTTGGACCAGTGAGGAGATTTTGGAAGAGATGGGCATCTTGAGTCCCATTCTAGAATTGCTGAGCTTGCTCAGGGTCATACACCAGCAGAGAAGTGAATGTCAAAGCTCCAAACCTGGAAGGGGTGCTGCTGTGGGTGACCTCTGGAAGCCTATATCCAAAGACAGGGTCCCATTTTCTTGAGGGACACTGAGACCTCCTTGTTCCCCAGCAGACAGACTATTTAGCTTGAGAGCCAGTGTCACAGAAGTGTGTTAGGTAACTTGTGCACAGTCTTGCCAGATGAACAGCCACAGGTTAGCCTAATGTCCATGTGCATGACTGTGAAGAAACAGACATGGTCAGATCCTGATTTATGTTTGGAACGGTGAAATTTTCTTTTCCTTACCTTGTGGCACTTCAGTAGGACAGGTTTTGTCAGTGTTGCTTTTCAGGAATTTTCTTCTCCAACACTGATTATTAAAAATGTGCCTTGAAAAACTCTCAGAACTCTTTTGAAGTGTTGCTGATATTTCTGCTGAATGCTGAGAGCTTAGTGATGTGCTTCCGCGCGGAGAGTGAGCTTGGTTAAAGCTCACAAAAGGGGGTTGCGACGAGGTCCTTTGAGCGCAGCATCCAGATCAGAGATGGACAGAGACGTGGACTCAATATGAGGTTGCAATCAAAGTCAATTTAGTAAACTACTGGCATGGTTTTTATATTCTCTACAGCAGGCTCAGGCGTAGCAACAGACATATGGTTGGTTAATACAAAGCAATCACGCATCCCACCCCCCAAGGTGATAAGTGATTCACAGTTGTCCATGCATTGTCCGGCGCTCTGGCGACATTCACTATCTTGTCACCTCAGCAGAGATAACATTTAACCAGCTCAGGTCGCTTCTTTGTTCCTCACTATCTATGAGCTTTGGTCTGCTGCTGAGTTTCGGTGTGTCACGTGCAAGATTGTTCATAAGATATTTTCTGATATAGATGGTGAGCTCTTTATTTCAAAAAATCTTCTACACTTCTGGATGTAAACTGTGTTCAGTGCTTGAAAGGGTGAATGAATGAATTCCATCCTGGGCTCCCTACTGAACTGAACCACCGTTTTCCACTCAGCAGGAAAACCCATTACTGCAGATAGGCAGTATGGACACCACACTGAGCATATTTCCATCCATGCCCCGGCAGTTCCTGCATTTTAAAACATCCATTCACAGTGTCCCTCATACCCTGCAGCACACGCCCTCCCAGATGTACTGCAGGGAAAAAATAAAAAAGACCAAAGAAAAGTAGATGCTCTGGTACTTTGCAACATGACTGTGTCTTAGTTTTAACCTCTTTAAACTGGACATTTCCATCAAGAGCGAACACCATTTTATCTCATCATCATTAGTGGTCCAGAGAAGACCTTCGGCAGTGTGTGATGCACAGCTCCTCCAGAGGCATGTTCAGTCAAATGAGAGAATCCTCTCACCTGGGGGAAAAAAAAGCTCTCCAGAAAGCCCATGTCCCAGTACGCTGCTCTCTCCTCCGCCTCTCATTGACTGTTAAGGGGTCTCACCACATCATGTTTGGATGCCCACACTGCAGGTGCCTAAGAACAAGGGATGGGTGAGCTTCACGAACACAGCTGTGCCAAGGAAATTTATCTGGTCTGTCTTCTCCTCGCTTGGATTTTATCTAACCCTAACAGATTGTATTTAATTCTAATAAACAGAGTGGACTTTTTGAACAGCTGCAGTGATATTCTTCTCAATGGCAGTATTTTATTCAGTATGTGGTCATTCCAAAGCCCAAACTTTTGCGAGGTGTTTTATAATTTCCTCAACTGACCTTGTTGGGAGAATCACAATCTAGCTCAATAGAAAGTTACACAGTTTAGCGTTCTCCCAGAGGTGTTTCATATTCCCATGTGAATGTGGACCAGTTTATAGCATAGATACAGCTGAGCAGCAGGACTGGAGGGAACAGAATGTGTTTTCTCTGTAACTGTACTTAGAAAGAAGACAATAGGTGGCCATTAGTATTTGTGAAAAACCTTTCAGTTTTAAGGGTGGGGAGAAGAAAGAAACTATAAATGTATTTAGCATTATGGATGCTGGTGTAAATGCATCTCCTGTGTATTAGGGAGAGATTCCCACCATGTAGGTTTAGGTGCCTGCTGTGTAGGTATCTATCTGCAAGCAAGCTAGGTTTCTTGGTTTCCACTGTAGGCAGAGGAGATCTGACTGATAACTCAGTGAAATCTAGAGGACTATCTGGCTCACCCTGTGGTAAGTACTCAGTTCTTGAGCTGTCCATGAGTCCATGGAACCTCACACAATTAGCTGCTGTGTTGAAACTTCCATGAGAAGACATCCACAGGGAGGGCAACTAGCTGGTGTCCTTTCACAGGTGACAGAGGCTTGTGCAGCAGCCAAAGGCAACAGTGTCTCACCCCGAAGCAGGCAGCAACTTTTGGCCTAGGGATCATGCCCTACCATTGCTAGGTTCTCTTCATCATGGAGACAGAAGATCAGGAGATCAGCAGGGCTGTAGGCAGGTGCACTACAGATTTTAACTTCACACATGAGGAGTCTGAGCTTGATCTTACACCATAGTAGAACAATGCTCTTTTGACTTCTCGTTATAGAAGGATTCAGTACACCAGGAGAGGAACAGACTGTGGCTGGCTGCCAGGTGCCCACCAAGCTGCTCTGTCATTCCATTTCCTCAGCAGAATGTGTGCGGGGGGGAGAAAATAAAGACAGGGATACCCCTCACTAGACCATGATGATGCCATCGTGGGCAAAATGGACTCATCTTGGGAAAATTAATTTAATTTATTGCCAATTAATATCAGAGTAGTACACTGAGAACTGAAAACAAAACTAGAAACACCTTCCCACCATCTCTCTTCTTCCTAGGCTCAACTTCACTCCTGACTCTCCTGCCTTCTCCCTCCTAAGAGGCCAAGGTGAGGCGGGGTTGGGGGAATGGGGCTTGCAGTCAGTTCACAACCTGTTTGCTCTGCCTCTTATTCCTCCTCATGTTCTTGCCCTGCTTCAGCATGGGGTCCTTCGCACAGGATACACTCCATTAACTTCTCCAATGTGGGTCCGTCCCATGGGCTGCAGTTCTTTAAGAACTGCTCCACCATGGCTCCTTTCCACAGGGCGCGGCCCACCAGGAACAGACTGCTCCAGCATTGGGCCACAACAGTTCCTGCCAGAAGCCTGCTCCTTCATGGGCTCTCCATAGGCTGCAGCTTCCATCAGGGCATGTCCATCTGCTCCGGCACAGGGTCCTCAGTGGGCTGTGGTGTGGTTGTCTGTACCACTGTGGTCCTCCATAGGCTGCAGAAGGACAACCTGCTTCACCATGGTCTTCTCCATGGGCTGCAGGGGACTCTCTGCACTGGCATCTGGAGCACTTCCTCCCTGTCCTTCTTCACTGACCTGTGTGTCTGAAGGGCTGTTTCTTTCACAGTTTCCCACTCCTGTCTCACAGGTGCTGCACAGCATAAATACGTCATCACAGAGGTACCGCCAGCATCGCTGATCTGTCTTGGAGCCTCAGCTCAGCCTGACGTGGGAGCAGCTCCTGGTCTCTTCTCACTGAGGATGCCTCCACAGCTCCCCCACCCCTCCCACCCTCAACCCTTGCCACGTAAAACCAACACAAATACAGTGTGGGATTTTGTAGATCTTAAATAGTGTAATGCAACCTTATCTCAACAGAAACCTGCACTCATAGCAGGTCAGTAAACTATGTCCATGGAGAAGAACACTATGGATTCCTTCTTCCCTTTGCAAAGTCTTATTTACAATAAACAGATAACTGAAGACTGTCACATTTGCAAAACCAAACCATGGCGACAGACTTTATTCTCCATGGCACCTGGAGTATCTTCATGCTGGGTGAAGTATCAGTGGAAAGGGGTGTAACTTTTCTATATGCCATGAGTTGTAACTGCAGGCCACATGATTTTATCTGCCAGCACTAGCTTCAGGCAATTGCCAAGAGGACTTCAGTTCAGCCCTAGTGGGTACAGCTGCATTAAAACAGAGCTCAGATTTCTTAAGGTATATATTGATTTCTGACAGCAGATAGCTTACGCTAGTGGAGATGAAACCCAAGAGAGGGTTTTCTTGGTTTTTTGGTCTTTATTATTTCCCCCTCTGCATGTGTGTATAAACAGGTCACTAAACTACATATGTGGATGTACACTCGTTGAGGTATTTTAGGGTTTTTGTGGGGTTTTTTGTTTGTTTTTGTTTGTTTGTTTGTTTGTTTCCTAATTTTCCTCAGCCCTGAATCACAAATTCTGCTCCCAGTCATCCTTGGAAACCAAAATGATAAATCTGTAGCCTGACTAGGGCAACAAAGATGCTGAAGGGAGTGGAGCATCTCCCGTGTGAGGAAAGGCTGAGGGAGCTGGGGCTCTGGAGCTGGAGCTGGACAAGAGGAGACTGAGGGGTGACTCACTCATGGGGATCAATATGGAAAGGGGAAGTGTCAGGAGGATGGAGCCAGGCTCTTCTGGGTGACAACCAGTGACAGGACAAGGGGCAATGGATTCAAACTGGAACACAGGAGGTTCCACTTAAATTTGAGAAGCAACTTGTTGCTGGTGAGGGTGGCAGAGCCTGGCCCAGGCTGCCCAGGGAGGTTGTGGAGTCTCCTTCTGTGCAGACATTCCAACCCGCCTGGACACCTTCCTGTGTAACCTCATCTGGGTGTTCCTGCTCCATGGGGGGATTGCACTGGATGAGCTTTCCAGGTCCCTTCCAACCCCTGACATTCTGGGATTCTGTGACTACAGGGCTGGAAGCTTCCCCTGTGCTGCACTCAAGAAGAACCAGAACACAGGAGCTACCTGTGAAATCGGGCCAGGTGCTCAGATAACCAGGTGAAGTGGCACGGAGTGATACCACAATTTCACATGGTCACTTATGTATTCAGAACTTTCCTTTGCCATACACAAGACTAGTTTCAGTTTCCTTCTTTCTCAGAGAAAGCTACTACTGTTTTTCTCCGCCTTCACAAATGAATACTCCAAGGTTGTAGCATAACTTTTCCCTGTGTGCTTGTGGATCTCAGCTGCTCCTCTCGGAACTGGCCTGTTATCATGCCTGGATGAATTTCTCCAGCTGAGAGATGCAGAATGCTAATTATCCCATGACTTAGACTCCAAGATGCTTGTGGACACTGTACTATATGAGAAGTTTAGTTCTTGCTGGAAACAAGGTAGGAGCATCGGTTTCTCCTTCCCTTGTTTTCCCCTCGCCCTCAATTAAAAAAAAATTCCTAAGTAAGTGATTTCTTTATCACTTTCATTCGATTCCTTTTCTGCTGTAAGGAATGGAAATCGTATAACAAGGAAAAAAATTCAAAGTAACCCACCACACTATTACTTTGTGTATGCTTATCCTGAAAAGTTCACCGTAAAGGAATATTTCTTGAGTGAGAGAGGCAGTTGAACACCTGCAATGAAAGTGAGAACTTCAAGCCTGAATAACTGAATAAAATATGTGAAGTGGGTTGGTTTCTTTCTGCTCTGTTTTGGAAGAAATGTCTGGTATACACTTCATACTCTTAAGGAAAAAATAGAAATGGAAATTCTAAATAATTTCCTTCTGAAGCCAAAAATAAGGACAAAATATTCTTAAGTATAAAATATCTCTTTGCTTCTGTTTTTTTCCAGTAAGCTAGTAAACCTTACACATCCACCAAAAATGGAAACAACATTTTTAAACTACACAGTCATGGACAAGAAAAGACTTATTTCTTCATCAGCTCAGCCATCATTCTGGTCAGTATGTCTTTCACATCTTTATTCCTCAGGCTGTAAATCAGGGGGTTTAACATAGGAGTTATGGCTGTGTATAAGAGAGGCAGAAATTTCTTAGCATCTTGAGAGTAACTGGCTTTGGGCCGTAAGTAAATCAAGGTCCCACTGACACAGTACAATGTTACAACAATTAGGTGTGAGGAACAGGTAGAGAAGGTCTTGAGTCTACCCTCTGCAGAAGAAATCTTCAGGATGCTGGAGATGATGCAGGCATAGGATACGAGAATGAGAAAAAACGGTGTGAAGATGACCAGCACTGTGGCTGTGATGATCTGCTTTTCGTATGAAGAGGTGTCAGTGCAGGAGAGCATGATGAGGGGGGGAATGTCACAGAAGAAGTAGCTAATTGTCTTTGGCCCACAAAATGGCAATGTGAACACCCAAGCAGTCTGCACCACAGACACTACACTACCACTGCAGCACGACAGCAGGACCAAGGAAAGACAAACTCTGCGGTTCATGGTGATTGCATATCTAAGGGGGTTGCATATGGCCATGTAACGGTCGTAGGCCATGGCTGCCAAAAGGTACCATTCAGTGGCTGCTAAGAAAATCAGACAGTACAGCTGTGTGGCACAGCCCATGTAGGAGATACTCCTGTCCTCTGACAGGAAGTTTACCAGCATCTTGGGAACAACAGTCGATGCTAGGGAAATATCCAGGGAGGACAGGACCCGGAGGAATAAGTACATGGGCATGTGGAGGGTGTGGTGCACTGTAGCCATGAAGATGAGAAGGTTCCCAATGATGGTGATGGTGTAAATTAAGCAGAATGTGCCAAACAGCAAGTGCTGCAGTTCTGGGTGGTTGGACAATCCACAGAGGACAAATTCAGTCAGCAGGGTGTAGTTTCCTGGTTCTGGTCCTTCTGTTGGCTTCATCTGGGAGGAATCAAATGGACAGACTCTCAGGGGGAATCTTGATCACGGTGCTACAGCCAGCTGTTGAAGTGAGGAGTCTCTTGGGAATACCTGGAGAACCACTGGATTGAAGGGTGCCACTCTAGAGCTGGCTTACCTGAACCAAGGAAGAAGGCAATGGATATGCGTGCTGAAAATGTACAATGTTAGTGCTCGCTATGTGTCATAGTTTGGGGTAGTGACCAAGCATACAACTATGAGGAGCTGGTATTAAAGGGTTGGGTCTGTTATGGGTGTAGGGTTAATTGTGGTCCCCCCAAATGTCAGGTCTGTGGTCCCCACAGGTGCCACAGGCACTTTCTGCACTGAAGGAAATGTGCAGCTGATAACTGAAACAACCTCAGCCCAAAGAAAGCAAAAGCATTTTGCTACCTTGGGGAGCAGCGGGCACGGCTCCTCTTAGAAGCACATGCTTGCACTGTGCCAGGACCTAGTCAGACAGCCTTCCCCAGCTGCCAGTGCGACAGAAAGTCTTCAAAGAGCCCAACGCCAGGGAAAACACACATAAATGGAGCAAACAGAAGCTGGGAGGGGAATACGTAAGCCGACTCCTGTCACTGGAAGAAACCCCAGCTGGCAACTGAAATACCCACAGACCAAAGACAGCAGCACCACACTAAATCAAACTAAAATTCTGTCTATAGATAGGCAAAAGAAGAAGGAACAATTAGAGGGAAAGGTATCTGTGGAGAATGCTGAGAAAGTGTATAGGGTGAAATTCATTATAATCTGCTTCATTAGTCACATTGCCTCATTATCCTGAAGAGTTACTGTGGTGCTGACAGGATATTCATGCAGTGCTGTGCCACCCACAGCACCTTTGTGTTTTCTTACTGCACAGAGTGGGAAACTGATGCACTGAGAGAAGAAATTACCCTGCCACAGAGGAGAAAGTGGTCCTTATTTCTGTGTTCTTCAGACCAGCCACTGGACTACACAAGCAAATCTCAAGGCACAGAATGCATTTTGGCTCCAGAAATGTATCCATACATTGGGATGGGAAGAAGCACCTTTTCCACTGTGCATACATGGACCTGGTCAATAGATCACATCACAGAGAGGACACATCTTCAAAACAAGATCAGTCCATACAATCCTACCACGATTCACTCCCTCATAGTGACTCCATCTGACTTCTCTTTCTGATATAACTTCACTCACACAAGATGCCTTTTTTTTCTGTCGGTTTTCTAACAAGAACATGAAATGGAAAACTGTGGAACTGGGAGTCACAGGTTATTTTAACTTATAAAGACAACAAAAATACTTTAACATTCTCAGGCATTTAAAGGTCTGATGGATTTAAAAGGAATCTTTCTGCTTTTGATTGCTTCCATTAACATAGAAATGAAAGAATACTGTGTTATTTGAAGCTCCAAATAACCTCAATATAACCTTTGCAAAACAGAACAGAGAATGACATTAAATATTCCCTGCAGTTTGTAATGCACCCATTCACACTAGTTAACTTGTTGAATCCATGTAGCCAAAGTAGAATCTACCTCATTCTGCTCTTTGATCCCTTATGAAAGTTTTATACTATTGCTTTGGTCACTAGCTGTTAATTAAAGTCAATAAAACTCACAGCAGTCGTTATTTTACTGATAGATTAGTGTTTTATTCCCTAATGCAGAACCCCTTTCAGAAACAACTCTCACTTTGTGTATTCTTGTTTAGTGGCTATAAGAACCTCTAAGTTTTGGTCTTAGTTCTCTCTTGGATTTGCTCTATGTATTCACAATAGCATTTTGAAGTAGGCGTCCTACCTTCAGCAGTTCTGCCATCCAGTACCTCCAAAACGCATCATGCACATTTCAATAGAAGACTTTCCTTTGTTTTCTTAGATTAGGGACAGTGTTGGGCTGAAGGCTCCTACAGTCAGCTCACACTGCAGATTGTAAATTGTATTTTTAATGCAGATGTTCTCCTGCCACAGCTTGAATAACCTGGGAGATTAGCACATGGTATATTCTATGGAACATAAGGCAAGTTTTCTCCAAAGCACCATAAATGGAATTTACTTGCCCTTCACACAGATATCATAATTCCAGTTGCCAATGTAGCCTCATAGTAGAGAAGATAAAAGGTATTTGTTAAAGTTGTTTTAATTTAGTTGAATTGGATGCAACTGAAAAGGTAGAGATCTCAATGCATCTTTTGTGTGCATGTGTGTGTGTGTGTGTGTGGCAAAGAAGAGAACAACCGAGCTACCTCTGACACATGACTTACTCCAACATTAAGTAGACTTTCTTGAAATCCCTCTTTCCCTTATGGGTGGGATGGATTTCAGATGATTTTAGAAATGTCATAATTGGTCATTCAGAACATAATGGTCCCTCTATGGGCAATAGGAGCTAACAAGCCAATTATATACTTGTAGTAGCAGATGAAATGCTATTTTCAATGGCAAATTTCCCTCCATTGTCTGCAAAGGGGGACCAGAGTGAGTCCTTCAGACTTAGGTCTATCATGTCTTACGTGTCTAACACTGTCAATTGTGAACCTCAAACCAGCTGATGATCACTGCTAACTGAAAAGCTTTGAAAAATAGCTGAAAGCATCAAGGGATGTGTGATTCAAAGTACAGAATTAGCCTGATGTAACCTAGGGCCTTCGTCTAATTGGACTGGATGCCTTTATGGGCACTGCTCTCTCTTGTAGCAGAGGTTTCATTCAGTTGTAGCAACTTACATTTGAATATTCGGTCTTAAGTGACTACTTGTTAACTTTGAATCTTTCACTCCTTGCCTTGCCTTGCATTCCCCAAATAATAGCATCCCCAAATAATAGGCCAAATAATAGTTACATCCCCAAATAATAGTTACATTTGATTTTCCTTATGAAGAAAAACTTAGGACCTTTATTTCTGGTAAATCTGATGTATAATTGTATCATTTCAGTTCAAAAAATCAGGTTCTGCCCTTGTAAGTATTGTTCTGAGTCTAAATGAAAGCAAAAAAGTCTGAGGCCTATTATTTAGGGGTGCTTATAAATATCATGTAGAGAAGTGTAACATCAGTGGCTTCAACAGAATTACTACTGTTAAAAATTTCACAAATATGATTCTGCTATTCCAGTTAATCTATATCTGGAAATGTCAGCAAGGCTGTGTGTTCATGAGAAATGCGACTGTCATACTGGGGTGTGTAGTCAAGAATATGCACAGATTTGCCGGAAATGCAAAGATGTTCTGTACACCTGTATTTTGAAATCTGGTCCTGCACATTCAAATGTATGGGATCCCCATTTAAATTAGGTTTGTGTCTATCCTCAAACAGAACTTTACAATATATAATACGTCATAGTCCTCTGATCTAGTCAGTTTTGTTCAGTCTCAGGTGAAAGTCTTCCAAGACACAATTGACATAAATTTAACATAAAAATGTACTATAAACATTTCACCTTGTCATCAAGAGTCCATTTATAATCTATGAAAAAAACAGGCATTGCTAGAAACAGTCCGACTTATGCTTGACCTTTATCTTAGCATGAAGTGAATGACTCCTTAGTTGTGCCTGTTTTAGTTGGTGCTGGTGAGGCCTCACCTTGAATCCTGGGGTCAGTTTTGGGGCCCTCACTAGAGGAAAGACACTGAGGTGCTGGAGAGAGTTCAGAGAAGGGAAGGGAGCTGGTGAGGGGCTGGAGCACAAGTGTGATGGAGCGGCTGAGGGACCTGGGGGGTTCAGCTGGAGAACAGGAGCTGAGGGGAGACCTTCTGATCCCTGAACTGCCTGAAAGGAGCTTGGAGCCAGGGGTGTGTCGGTCTCTTCTCCCAAGTTGCAAGTGATAGGACAAGAAGAAATGGTGCCGAGTTCTACCAAGGATATTAGGAAAAAATTCTTCATGGAAAGGGCTGTGGGGCATTGGAACAGGCTGCCCAGGGCAGTGGTGGAGTCACCATCCCAGAGGTGTTTAAAAGGTGCATAGAAGAGGCTCTTAGGGACATGGTTTAGTGCTAGATTTAGGTTACAGTTGGACTTGATGACTTAAGGGTCTCTTCCAACCAAAATGATTTATGATTCTATGATTCTATGTTTCTTTTCATGGTTATAAAGGAAGTAGGGGCTACTACCAAACAAATGAATACCTAGATAACACATTTCTGAATTTTGAGAGTAACTTCCAGGAAAATACTGAAGGAAGTTATTATTTACAAGGCCTTGGTCCATGAAAATAAGTTATATCAAGTGTCAAGAAATATTATATTGTATCTTAAGAAAGTAACGTGTTGTTTTGAGAACAGTGAAGCACATGAAATTTTTGTAGTTACAGTCATAGGAGGTAATTAATCAAATGTGTTTCCAATAACATGGAGTTGCACTCTACTGTAAGCAAATGGCAGGAGAGCATCCGCATTTAAAATACAATTAGAAAACTGCAGGTTTTTACGGTCCTGAAAGAACATAAACTGTGCCCACTGCACTCCAAGGTAGCAAAATGTATTTAATATAACAGATTCAGAGGCAAATTGAGATGAAGACCACGCCCATAGCAGGGATTATTGAAGTGTGTCAAACAGAATCACACACAAATTCTTGCTGCTGCATTGTTCTAGATGTTTTCAGTTTTTCTCCTCTCCTTGTTTTCCTAATGGACAGGAAGGAAGGAAGGGGAACATCCTTGTAACTGCTCAGTGTGTAACTGATCAGCAGCTTTCCGCATCAGTGTACTGTCATCCATGTACAGCTGTCATCCTTGGAGACTGTTCACTCCTCCACTATCCTGCCTGAGATGCTGACCAGCTTCCTGACAGGGTGGGAGAATGTCTGCTAGTCTGTGTCTGCCTTGCACAAAATGTTCTTCTTTGGTTCACTGGGTGCTATTGAATGTTAGCTTCTAGCAGCAATGTCTTGTGACTGGTATTTAGCAATTACATTACAGAGACCAGATGAACTCTAAGTTCTGCCTCTGCCTTGAATCTGTTTCCTGGACAAATGTTTTATGACTGTTGCTACAATAACATCGCTGGTGTCAGCAGTAGCTCCAGACTTGTGAAACACCACCAGGGGTACTGCATCCAGTTTTGAGGTCCCCAGCACAAGAAAGACACAGACCTGTTGGAGCAGGTCCAGAGGAGGGCCACAAAAATGATTTGAGGGATGGAACACCTCTCTCATTGAGTAAGGCTGGGAGAGTTGGGGTTGTTCAACCTGGAGAAAATAATGATCTGGGGAGACCTTATTGGAGCTGTTCAATATATTTGGATGCCTTATAAAAAGGAGAGAGTGTGACTTTTTATCAGGGTCTGTAGTGACAGGACAAGGGGCAACAATTTTAAACTGAAAGAGAGCAGATTTAGATCAGATAGAAGGAAGACATTTTTTACAATGAGGGTGATGAGACACTGGAACAGCTTATCAAGAGAAGTTGTAGATCCCCCACCCTTGGAAGTGTTCAAAGTCAGGTTGGACAGGGTTTTCAGTCACCTGATCTGAAGATGTCCCTGCCTAGGGCAGGGGGCTTAGAGCAGATGATCTTTCAAGGTCCCTTCCAACCCAAACTATTGTCTGATTGTGTGATTCTATGAACCTTCTGTGGCCCCAGTGAAAGAGAGGACTTGTCTCTGATTTCAGCCCTGTGGCAAAACTGCAGTGACACCCACTCACTGGCTAGTCCAGCTTGATCTTCTCTGGTAACCACAGTCACTCATACACGTGCACTTCTTCCCATTGCTGGCACCACAGACTGCTGCACACGCACGTGTACACAGAGTAAAGAGACCCTTGCTGCAAAATAGTTGAAGGTGGATTTTATGAGGGAAATAAAAGGAAATATGAAGGACAGACTGCAGTGACCAGTGGCAGGGCATGGTCAGACAAATGTACCAAGCAAGTAGCCCCTGCTTACCTGTGAATTCCCCTTTGCATCTCTTTCCCACACTTCTTGCTCCCCATCACTAAATCCTTCCCTTTGGTCACCTTTGGTTTTCCCCCTAAACATCCCACAATAAGCCCTGTCTAATCCCAAAATGCTCTTCCCCTCTATGTCAGGATGTCCTTCCCCATTAATGTGTTCCACACCCCTATGTACCAACTCCACCTGGTTAGTCCCAAAGGTGATCTGGAGAGCACCTCCTGGGGACTCATCTTAATGAGTTTCATGCCTGGACAATGGGGCTGATGATTCCTGGACAGACCTGGGAAGAGCCCGGACAAGGTGTTCATTCCTCAGAAGTCATTTGTGTTCACTTTGTGTCTCTGTGGTCTTCTGGGTTTGTGGAATTGGGGCCTTGATGGGCTGGTGGCTCTCCTGTGATGGACCTGGGAGGGGCCAGGGTAGGTTATTAATCAAGCAACTCTTCCTCACACTGTTTCTCTGTGCCTTCGTTGTATGTGCAGATGAGTTTCTTATCATTTCACCTAAAAGTCCTGAAGTTACTTTCTGTGTTAAAGGTAAACAGTAAACATTTGAGAGGGAAACCCATCTCATGCAACTTCTGTATCTGAGCTGGAATGAATTGCGCCACACCCTGGAAAGTCCTGTTTCCTTCTGTTGCTCATAAAGCAGACCTATGGAACTGTCTTTAGAAACATCTGTCTAAGTACAGTTCATTTCAGCTAATTTCAGTCTTTTACAGGGTAGATGTTTGCACCTGGGCGAGTCATAGAGTCACATAATTATGGTGTATACTGAGTTAGAAGGGACCCACAAAGGTCATCATTCCCACTCCAGACCCCATAAAGGGCAACCTAAAAGTTAAACCATATATCTAAGAGTGTTGTCCAAGATCTTCTTGAACACTGACAGGTTTGGGGCCATGGCTGCTCCCCTGGGGAGCTTGTCTCAGTGTTGGACATCCTTTCAGTGAAGAACTTTTTCCAAATATCCAGTCTGATCTTCCCCTGATGCAGCTTTAAGTCATTCCCTCCTCTCCTTTCACCAGATACTACAGAAAAGAGATCAGCACCACCCTCTCCACTTCTCATGAGGACATCATAGACAGAAATGAGGTCACCCCTCACTGACTTCTTCTCCAAGCTGAACAAACCTAGTATCCTCAGCTACTCCTCCTAAGTCCTGCCCTCTAGTCCTTTCACCGTCTTTATTGCCCTCCTTTGGACATATGCTAATATTTTCATATCCTTCTTACATTTTGATGCCCAAATTTTCACACACGACTTGAGGTGAGGCTGCCCCAAGGCTGACTAAAGTAATTCCTGAACCTGCATGGGAATAGAGCACAGCAGAAAGCCAATATGAGAGCCACTCTCTTCAGAAACAGCAACTGCAATCCTAATAAAGCACCCTGCAGAATTTGAAATGTATCTGTTTAGTCACTTGAATCACTCCTCCACACTCCCTGCACAGTCAAAGATAATAAATAGGTATTTCTCCTCATGGGGTTAGCTGATCTGAAAGCAAAAGTTAGATTCAGTGCTTAGAATCACACACAAAATTTTGAGGATTTCCACAAACTGAAATGATTCAGCTGCTCAAAATTACAGCACAGTGGTTCTGTTCTGTGAGGGTGTTGGGAAAGAGGGGGAGGAGATGGAAGGGAGAGATAATTTACTTTGAAAAAGTAAGATGTGCAAGTACACAGGTAGTTTAGATGAATTACAGAGCAGACCTTGTGAGTAGTCATTTATTTAGACATGAAGTGATGATTATCCAGAGGCACATCTTGCACTATTGTCACAATGGTACCTCTTGTAGTTGACGCAATAAAGAAAAAACAAACATTCCAGTGCTGACATAACCAAATGGACACCACCAAAACACCTCTCTGGGTTTGCAAATAAATGTCCTGACCTCCTGGGCAGCCTCTTCTCTCACACACACACTTTGATGCGTCCCTTTTCTGCAACAGCCTGATTACAGACTGTACTCCAGAAGCATACAGAAAGCACAGGGAAGGTGACACAGCGACACAGGCAGGCAGGCATATGTAAAGTGCTTACAAGCATTACCCTGCATTTGTTCCGCTATTGATACATCATTCTGCAAAAGCTGCTGCCACCAAAATTACACATATAATGAAATCTTTAGACAATCTTCCTCAAAAAAAAGAAAAATTGTTCTGATCCCGTTGATATAAATTTTCTGTTATTGGAAAATGAAGTGTTCATTACCAAGAACATAGAGGGCGCCTAATGAAGAAAAACTGATTATTTATCTTTTCATAATAATCTGTGGCCAGTTAATTTTCGCATGGCAGTTTTGATGTCATTGTTCTTCATGGCATAGATGACTGGATTTATCACTGATGGCAACACAGAATAGAGAAGAGAAACTATGAGATCCAGAGCTGATGGGGAGCTGGAGACAGGCTTAAGATAAGCGAAAGAACCGGTGCTAACAAACAAGGAGACCACAATGAGATGAGGGATGCAGGTTGAAAAAGCTTTATGCCGTTGCTCCTTGGCAGGAATTCTCAAGACCACAGCGAAAATCTGAATGTAGGACATACTTATAAAAACAAAACAGATGGTGACTAAAAGAAAACTAAATGCAAGAACCCCAGCATCATGGAAGTATGAATCAGAGCAGGAAAGTTTGAGAAGCTGTGGTACTTCACAAAAGAACTGGTCAATGATATTGGACTTGCAGAAGGATAAATGAAAGATGTTCCCAGTGTGGAGAGCAGAGTAAGGGATGCAGCTGAGCCATGCACTGGCTGCCATGCGGATACAAGTAGTCCCCTTCATGAGTGTCTTGTAATGCAGAGGTTTGCATATGGCAATGTAACGGTCATATGCCATGACAGTGAGTAAAGCAAGATCAGCAGCACCAAAAATATGGAAGAAAAAGACTTGGGCAACACAGCCAGAATAGGAGATGGCTGTGGTATTCAACAGATAATTGGCCATTGACTTAGGGAGAGTGACAGAAATGGTTGAAATGTCTAAGATAGACAAATTCATCAAGAAGAAGTACATGGGAGTGTGAAGATGATGACTGAAAGCTATGACAACAATGATGAGAAAGTTTCCCACCATGGCAGCCAGATAAATTACCAGAAATACCATGAAGTGGAATATCTGCAGTTCTGGAGTACCAGAGAATCCCAGGAGAAGAAACTCTGTCACAGTGCTTTGGTTGGACATTTTATTTGCAGCATGTTGGTGAAAGCTGTGAAGGGGAAGTAAAGGATTTTGATTAGGACTTCATGGTCTGCTCCATAGTCTCCCCACCATCCGAATTTCACAGTTGCCATAAATACATGTTGTTCACTGAAGACAAAGCGCACGAATCCTACACGATGGACCGAACTGTAACTCAGAAACAAATCCCCCACTAATTATAGTTCCATATATAAAATACATGTGCATGCCTACGTATATATAATATACATAGGTATGGATACATATATAATATGTATGCATGTAGTCTACATATGGTTTATATATGCATATTATGTGTATTGTAAATATTATACGCTTATATATAAGTATACATGTTTATATAAACAGTCCACAGTTCTTGTCATTATCTCAATACATATTTGTGCTTATACATATACACATACATACCTATTTTTATATATGCGTGAGATCCCATAATCTCTGTCATGAAAACCCAGTGTAACATATATTTTCCTTCAGAATTATATCCAGATAGAAACATGAGTCCAACATGTCTGCTGTCATTCAACATGGTCCTTTCAGAGTATTTATCCTAATCCCAGCTAGGCCTGTTGGGATATTATCTTTTATGGTGTGTGACTCATCAGCCTTGGGTGGTGAGATACTGGTGCCTAAATGGAGTCAGAAAGAACCAATTAAGATGTCCTGGTATGTCACCTCTGGGACTCCACTTTTCAGAAGGCGGGAGGTAACCTACAGTCTCATGCATCAATATCAATGTATCAATAACCTTAGGGCATCTCAAAACACACTGACCATACACATTTAAGTGTCTGACTCCTGTTGTAGGATGATTTTAGCAGGCGGCAGTGGAGAGAAAACCAGGATTAGTGGAGAGAAAACATCAGAATGGATTCCTGTGACCTCTTGTGAATGTCCTACCTGAGGATGGACTGCAAAACCCTCTCTCATTGCCCAGCCTCTCCTCTCCTAATAAAAGGAGGGCAACATGATTAATCAAGATCTAAATGGGCAATTTGAGATGTTAAAGTTAGTTAGGTCCATATCTAGACCTAGGCCCCCACTTTACTTCTCAGTCAGTGATTCACCCACCTCCAGAAGGTGATTCATCCTGGTCCTGTTGTGCACATCCACTCTCAGAGAGAGAAATAATTTCTAGTCTCTCGTTATTTTTTCAAAAATGTTGAAAATGCCAGAAAAATTAACTTTTAAAAAAACTTTTTGCAGTAGGAGTAAATACAGAGCAAAATGCTCCAACTTTGTTCAATTTCTGTGATGTTTCTTCTATTTTCCATTAACCACATTACTGCTACTACCTTGAATTGAAATAGCAAACCTAATATGTTGCTCCTTTTGCATGTGTTTCCAAGATGTGAAGCCTCTGCTCCTCTCAAATGGAGCAGCTTTGTGAATGACTCAGTAATGAATCATTTGAGATACTAGAAATGCTGCTGTGCTGTCCAGGTATGAAAGATGCACTCACCACAGTGTCCTTATACCTTAATGCCAGGATGAACTTCAAGACTATTATACACAAATCAATTTACCTTACAAAGAGCTGTGCACACCTGCCTCACAGCTCCACTGTACAAATATGATCAATGCTGTCAGAAAACAGTCTATTAATGTCTCTCTCCAGAGTTGTGGGAATAGCACTCTGGAGGCCTGCAGAGAAGCTCAGAAGCATAGATGCAAAGTGAATCCCTGGTGCGTTCTTCACCCTCAAACTCAACACAGATAACTTGCTAACAGAATGCTTTTCATATAATGAAAATCCAGTTATGGTCTCAAGTAGAAATTTAGATGCACCTGCACATATAGTGGGACGTGAATTCATAGTACACTCGTTGACACCAGAGTTGACTGTCTTGTCATTGTGAAAAAGGGAAGAACTGCTTCTTGATATGTTAAATTGTAAAGAAATTATTAGGGGGTGGGGTTAGGTGGGGTTTTTTTGGTCCTAGATAATCCAATTTACATATTTTTTTTCTCTTTATTTAAAAATTCTATCTGATGCAGGTACTTAAAGAAATGTCTGGCATTTTCTGCAATGCCCTAGTGTGACTTAGACATAAGATGGGAATTGGTAGACATCACAAAGGATTCCTGGGCATTTGTATGTACAAGCTCTCCGACACATCTCAATGTGGCCTCTGTGCCACAGCTGTGCCAGGTGCTGCCCCCCTGCTGGAGACAGTTCCAGGCAGCTCCAGAATAGACCCATAGCAGGGCACATCTGAACCCATCAGCCAAGCTGATGGTGCCCCTGAGAAAACACTGGAAAGAGCATAAAACCTCAGACAGGCAGAGGAGGAGGAGAAAAAAAAGAATCCCAGCCATGAACTGACAGCTCCCCCAGGAGAATGCTGTGGGAAATGGTGTCCTGCCGGTCCCTTCAGGAGCCAGCACCTGAGCCCTGAGGTACATCTGGTACCCAGCCCAAACTTGTGGCCACTTCACTGCCTGGTTTACAAGTCTCTTACCGTACTCAGGCAGGCTGACTGGGCTCTCCAGTTCCTGGCACACCAGCCACACGGGCTCAGTGGTTCACGGTCCCTGCTCTTGCCCACGCTTAGACAAGACCTTGATCTTTACCCAACCTTCCACCTCTTAGCAGTCAGGTTTTCCTGCAGGGTTTCAATGACTAAAGCACACCGCTGGAGCCAGGAGAGGTTAAAAGGGCACTGACACAGCAAGCAGCTTCCTGTGAAAGACCCACGCCCAGCTGACAAGGTTAGGCTTTATGGTAAAGATAATACAGGTATTTCTATTCTCATTCTAAGTTGTGTCTGGAGGAGTTCTCAGGTTTTACAACTTTTCATCAGGAAATGAAGTTGTCAAACAAGTCTTGTGTCTCTCTTGCAAGGAGCCATAGATGGTAAGAAAAGTGACACAGGTCCAATATTAAGGTAAAGGAGTTCTTTCTGCCCTCTGCAGGTTGATCCAGCCCTTCCATGTCTTTTGTATCCTTTTGACCTTCTTTTGGTTCTTGAGATTGAATCAGTTATGCCCTTCCCCTCGTGCCTGTAAGAATGATTGCACTTTGGGTTTCACATTCAATTTGTGCCTCCTTTGTTTCACACCAAGGCAGAAAACACAAAGATTTAAAAATTGACCTAGTGTTTGATCTCTCACAAACACAAATGGAGTGCGAAAAGCTGCGGAAATCACTGTAAATGCTGAAAGGAAGAAGCTGACATGCTTCCAGGATAAGTAAACGTGTTTGAGGTAGGGAGGGTGTCTGTCCAAATGAGCCTCGCAGTCTAATGCAGGGGAGGGAGTCTCGTGCAGCACGTAGATGTGGTTTGTCAGTTCCCACAGTGCTGCTACAGAAGCACAGTTCCTGCTCTTTGCGTGGGCTCGGGGCTTAGAGAAGTCATTCTCAAATTCAGTCTGGCATGAGGTTCAAAGAACAGGTTTAAATAATTTACAAGATCATTGACAATCTTTGTAGGTGGACTGATGTACGGATGAATGCGTGGATAGATGGATGTGTAGGAATAGGTATGTCAGTGAATGGATGGTTGCCTAAAGGAGAGACAGAAATGTTATTAAACCATTTTCTTTCACATTCAACACCACCTCAAATTTCTGGGTGTTTAGAAATTACTATGTTCCATTTAATGCTCTCACATAACGACACCTGAAACTGTGCATTCCTCAAGCTATAGATGAATGCATGGAGCAGAGGAGACACCACGATGTTGAAGATGGACACCAACTTGCTGAGGTCCAGTCTGTTGGTCTGGGTGGGTGTGAGGTACACGAAAATGCACCTGCCATACATGACAGACACCACAGCGAGGTGAGAGGCACAGGAGACAAAGGCTTTTTGTCTGCCAGTCACAGAAGGGATTTTGAACACAATAATAATGATGTTGATGTAGGATACAGCTGTAACAGCTGGGCTGTCCAGTAGGATAAACACCGCTGAGATGAAATTCACGCACTCTGGGACCCTGGTGTTTCCACATTTGAGCTGAACCATTCGTGTGTTGTCACAGAAAAAATGATTAATGGTGTTTGAACCCCAGAATGGGATCTGGAAATACACCACTGATGGACAAAGAATGCAGATAGCCCCACCAGTCCAGGCAGTAATCACCAGCAGGCTGCGGAGCTGTGAATTCATAATGGTCACATAGCGTAGAGGTTTGCAGATGGCCACGTACCTGTCAAAGGACATCACAGCTAACAGGAAAATCTCAGTGCTACCAGCATGAAGTAGAGAAATGCTTGAATGAGACAGCCCCTTAAAGAAATTGATTTTTGCCTAAAGCCACGTTGGCCAGTGCTTTGGGGACAGCAGTGGTGGTAAAGCAAATATTTAAGATGGAAATGTTCCTGAGGAAGAAGTACATGGGAGTCTGAAGATGATGGTTCATCAGGGTGATGGTGATAATGAGAATATTACTGGTTAATGTCAAGATGTAGGTGACTACCAGGATGGTAAAGAGCATGTACTGGAGTTGATAATCATCAAGAACACCCAGGAGGATGAACTCCATCACTGTTGTTTGATTCTCCATCCCTAACTTATCTTTAGACAGGTAAAAATGTTTTGAGGGAAGAAAATAGCACAGCACACACACAAAAGTAATGAGTGAGAACGTCCAAAACCTTCTTCCTGAAATCAGCCCGTGTTCCCTTTTATTCCTGGGTGTTCTTCCAAAGAAGAGGATTCATCAAGGTTCAATAAGATCTCCACTCTCAATTGCGTGCTACCCCTCCTCACTGGTTTCTAAGATGAACTCTACACCGCCTTTCTGAGCAATACACAAATCCAATGCTAAGCATGTAAAGGCAAATGAATCCACACTGTAGAAGAAGTTACTGAGCATGAAGCAGTGATTCTTCCTTCTTCTACTCCTGTGTCTAATCTTCAGAGCCTAAAACGGCAGTGAAAATAAAATTGGAAATCTGCAGGGGAGTGGAGAGCTGAAGGACTGGAGCTCTGCAGTGGGTGACCCTGCTCCAACACGTCAGCATAGGCACAGTCACGGGGAGCTCTGACAAGGAGCATCATTGTCTGAACACGGCCTTTGTGAATGCCTCCACTACCAAGATTTAAGAAATCTCCCAACAGTGCTTCTGGCCCTTGGTGTCACATTCTTAGTTAAATTCATCTCACACAACTCTACCTTCCTAAGAATAACAGGCTGTCGTACTGCTCATATCTAGTACTTGGAGAGAGGAGTTTGTTCCCTGATGAAATGAACATGGTGATCAGCCCCTGGATTTTCTGAGGAGTGACTGAAAGAACAGAGGAGTCTGTCTCCAAAACCAAACAGAAGAGTCTGCTCACCCGCCCTCAAGCATCTTTCTTGTAGACAGCTACATGACCAAATAATCTAGAAACCCTTTTTGAACAATGGACATAAAAGATGTTTGTAGGACATGATTCATCTCATGCTAGGGTAGATACCCCAATTACATGAGAAGAATTGGTTTCCTGGATTGCCTAGAACCATCTTTTAACCAAAAACAAACAAACAAAAACAAAACAAAAACAAAACAAAAAATACAAATATATATAGCTTTCAGGTGGAGAGAAATCACATTTGTGGTGAGTAACTTACATTTGGACAACTGGGATAGAACTCAGTTGTTTAAACACAGGTGTCTAATAATATCTTGGGCACCACTGAGTACTGAGGACATCTATACAGTGCTGGCAGATTGGACATGTACTCATAGGTTCCGCAACCTGGAGATGAGACAGGAGATCATAAGGTGTAAAATGCCACTGAGTTATTCTACTGACTTTTAAGCACTGTCAGAAATATCTACCAGAATTCCTAGACTAATGAGACACCTACAAAGGACTGAAAGACTCTGCGGAGGAGGTTTTTCTAATCAGTTAATGAGAACTCATCTTCATCTTAAGCAGGTAATTAAGATGTCTGAAAATTGCCTTCTGGACCCTCTTGCTCTCTCTGCTCACAATAGACTGAGCCTAAATCCTTCCTCAGACTTAGAAGACTGACTTGTAGAAATGAATTCTCCCTGGACTCTTGTGCAATGATTTTAATTTATGCCTATTACTAGGAAAGAAGTATGAATTACCTGCACAGGTTAACAGGAATCCTGATACTAATCTATCACCAAATATTGAGCTATTGCAGAGATAAGAGTAGGAGGAGTAAAGATAATATTGAATATTTAAATTGATGAAGTGACTACTTGTAATAAACTAATTGGACAGCACATTCAGAGAAGTTTGTGAGGGCTAGAAAACCTCCTCTTAAAAAAGCACTTGTGTTGTAAAGGAAGAGAGAAGTACTCACCATGCAGATTGAGAAAACCAAATATTCCTGGGAGGAAGACCTTTTGTCTTACGAACAATTCAATTATGTAGCCTTTTATGAAACTAACGTCGATCCAGAAAAAAAGATCTTTGGCATGTATGCAAGTTACACCTATGTATAACCTGCCTTTCCATGTACAATATATTTTACTAAAAGGTTCAACATTACCTGCCTAGAGGAAGAAAAGCAAAAGGCTTAATTTAGTGTCATTGACTTTGCTTCCATTTTGCAATTACTTTAAGAGCTCTTTCTCACGGCTTTTCCTGTGTGAGTCATTACACCGGTGCTATTTAATTTGGTTTACTCTAGTTTTCTCCCTTCCCAAGATGAGACGTGATGATCTCCCTAGAAAGGTCATTTGTGATCTTCTAGGAGTGTCATTGTTTGACACAGAAATGCCTCTTTCTTGGCTTATTCAATGGACTGGGTTCATGGTTCATTGCAAGAGGTAGAAAGTTGAGATAGCAGTGGTTATGATTCATCTTACACATCATTAATATCAACATGGTGGAGCTTTGATGGTTCCCTACACATACCTATCTAACGGCAATTTATACCTTAGTGCATCCAGGCTTCCACCACGGTTTCAGAAGGGTTCAGAAATCTCAGACAGAATCCCAAGTTATCTTGCATGTTACCGATGTTGTGAAATCCAACAACTGTATGAGCTGCAAAGTAAGGACAGGATTAATCTCAGTTGATAGTCTAAATCCAAGACAGTGATACAGAGACTGTATTCAGCCAATGGAGCAATACCAACCCCTCCAAAGGGTGATTTATACAACAGTTTTAGCCATCAGTCTTAAGAAAAATAAATCACATTCCATAGGCCATTTTTGGCCATGCACCGAGCAAACAAATGTATCTTAGGTCACAAAAACTTAGGAAGGTTTATGCTGTTCTTGTTCTTAGCTCCATCTTAAGCACCCTCATTTTTGAAAATGATGCTGGCTTGAAATTATCAGCCAAGGAGAGTGACAGGGACTCGAAGCACGGATGTAAGTCACCCTAAGTTGCAGAGGGGGAAATCAGCTGCAGATGTGGCTTCTGGATTTAGGCAGATGCAGTGAACATTTGTGTCTGTGAGGTGGGTGTCTCAACACCTGAGATCTGTACCTAAGTGCAGACCCACTTAGTGAGGTCAATTAAGCCAGCAGATTAATTGACATGATCAAATGCAGGTGTCCACTAAAGCGACCTGAAAAACTCCCCTGGCATCAGTGGCTGTGTTGACGAGCTCTCCCCAAAGAGCTGGGGGATCAGAAGATCAGAACTTGGGCACAGGGGCACTGACGTGGAAGGCATCGGATGCGGGAGGAGTCTGTTGTCTAATAGTGATGTCTCAATACTGACATCTAGTGACATTTTTGCACACTCAGGGATCCCACCTGCCCTCCAAAAGCTGATTCAGGGGGTGAGAAGTTGAGACTCTCCTGCAAGCCCTTTGTCAGACTCATTTGAAAGGCTTGAATACCACAGGCAGTCTCAAATACCATTAGACTCCTGTGTTAGGGCAAATTAACTCCACCCTTGGAATGTGTGTATGCTGCCAGCCTGGGTAGCAGCTTTTCAGTCCAGCGTTGTATCCCTCTGACATACCACTTTGCAGGAAATATAGACGGTTTCCAGGATCCCTTCTGCAGGAAAATGTCCAGGTCATGCTCAAGATGAAGTCTCAGAGAGTTTTAGTGGCTTCATGGGGCCAAAGGCTGCTCAGAAAGGCCAAATGGATGAGAACACTCCAGGGTTGACTTTCTACGTGCATTTGGCAGGTTCTTCAGTGCTCTCAATGCTAGAAAATACCACAGAGGACCAAGAGGTGATTTAGGTCATGCTGACAGTATCCCTGAAGTTAATCTAGACAGAGGATATAAATGTCTTCAAAAAGTTTTTGATACTCCAGATACATGACAGGGACTGTTGCAGTGCATAACTAGCACAGTGCTGAGCAATGAATGAAGTAGACCAGTGATCTCCAAAATGGGGTGTGCAAGAGAATCCATGGGGTCTGTGTGGCAGATGCACTTAGCACCACCCTCCCCACCCCCCCCCAGCCAAACCAGAGCAGTTTGGTCCAGGCTCCAGAGGAGGGAAGGGCCTGAGCCGTAACCAGGCCAAGAACTCCTGCCAGGAGACCCACAGGGAAGCAGAACGGGAACTGAACACCGGGGGTTTGTGGGCACAGGGAGTCTTGTGCAGACTTTTCCTACTGTGTGCAATTTGACTACGAGTCAACCACTTCATTCTATAGATACAACAGCCTGGATAAGCCACTGTGAGCTCTCCCTGCTAAGTAAGTGAGCTGTGTGGCAATGGTTTTACTACTCAGAGGTCAGTGGATGAGCCCAATTCAAGTTCAATATTAATCATTTAGCTTGAGAAGATGCACACTAAATATAATGAATTATTTAGAGATATAAGGTTGCATGATTTTTAACATGCTCTTTGCTTTATGTTACTTGGTAAGCTGGATTTGCTACAATTTAAGCTGTAAAGTTCTGCTCGTATTTACCAAAAGGAACTACAAACTACACCGAACACTTGCAAGATACGGTCTAGTTTGCACTTTGCTGGGAAAAACGGAACTGACTGGGAAAAATAACGATCCAAGGCTAACACGGAGACATTACAGACATCTGCAAAACGGGGCCTATTTTGCACTTCACTCATAAGGAAGGATTTATTTAGACAAAACACTAACTGCCAGGCTACGGACCATAAACAATGTTTATAGCTGAACAAAACAGAGGTCCACGTGGAATCAGCAGAAAAGATCCAATGAGAAGCAAGAAGATCCACAGTGAAATATTGCTATTGGACTGAATCATGGTATGAATGGTCTGTAAAGATATAAAAGTCTATGTTCTCCCATGCTCAGGTGGGACATCTGCACAGGTACCAGCTGGAGTCAGCCCTCCTGCTGTTCTACTCCACTATTTTTTTTTTCCCTGGGAATTTTGTTTCCTGAAAATCTGCCCTGCATGCGGTTGTTGGGTCTCACCTGAACGTTTGCCGATGGAGGTTTAAAATACAGACTCCGGAGCGAATGCCAATGCCAAAATCTGACCCGGTGACCTTTAGGTTATCTCCATTGTCAGTGGTGAAATGACAGAGTTGGACTGCCCTTCACACCTGGTTTTGGATGTAGTTCCTTTCTTTAGGAGAGACCTATTTCTTCCTGTTGCAATAGAAGCGGTTGAGGATAATTGTCTGAGACCCGTACTCCTGGCACTTAGCCCT